>NC_135812.1:51264072-51564072 GCF_964213995.1 Mustelus asterias | reverse complement strand
TGCGCCGATCACATCCCCACCTCTAGGCCTATCTATAGCCCTCAATCCCATTAAATCCCATGTACTCATCCAGAAGTCTCTTAAAAGACCCCAACGAGTTTGCCTCCACCACCACCGACGTCAGCCGATTCCACTCACCCACCACCCTCTGAGTGAAAAACTTACCCCTGACATCTCCTCTGTACCTACCCCCCAGCACCTTAAACCTGTGTCCTCTCGTAGCAACCATTTCAGCCCTTGGAAATAGCCTCTGAGAGTCTACCCTATCCAGACCTCTCAACATCTTGTAAACCTCTATCAGGTCACCTCTCATCCTTCGTCTCTCCAGGGAGAAGAGACCAAGCTCCCTCAACCTATCCTCATAAGGCATGCCCCCCAATCCAGGCAACATCCTTGTAAATCTCCTCTGCACCCTTTCAATGGCTTCAACATCTTTCCTGTAATGAGGTGACCAGAACTGCGCGCAGTACTCCAAGTGGGGTCTAACCAGGGTCCTATAAAGCTGCAGCATTATCTCCCGACTCCTAAACTCAATCCCTCGATTAATGAAGGCCAGTACGCCGTACGCCTTCTTGACCGCATCCTCCACCTGCGAGGCCGATTTAAGAGTCCTATGGACCCGGACCCCAAGGTCCTTCTGATCCTCTACACTGCTAAGAATGGTACCCTTCATATTATACTGCTGCTTCATCCCATTGGATCTGCCAAAATGGATCACCACACACTTATCCGGGTTGAAATCCATCTGCCACTTCTCCGCCCAGTCTTGCATTCTATCTATGTCTCGCTGCAACTTCTGATATCCCTCCAAACTATCCACAACACCACCTACCTTGGTGTCGTCAGCAAACTTACCAACCCATCCCTCCACTTCCTCATCCAGGTCATTTATGAAAATGACAAACAGCAAGGGTCCCAGAACAGATCCCTGGGGCACTCCACTGGTCACTGACCTCCATGCAGAGAAAGACCCCTCCACAGCCACTCTCTGCCTTCTGCAGGCAAGCCAGTTCTGGATCCACAAGGCAACAGCCCCTTGGATCCCATGCCCTCTCACTTTCTCAAGAAGTCTTGCATGGGGGACCTTATCGAACGCCTTGCTGAAGTCCATATAGACCACATCCACCGCTCTTCCTTCGTCAATGTGTTTGGTCACATTTTCAAAGAACTCAACCAGGCTCGTAAGGCACGACCTGCCCTTGACAAAGCCGTGCTGACTACTTTTGATCATACTAAACTTCTCTAGATGATCATAAATCCTGTCTCTCAGGATCCTCTCCATCAACTTACCAACCACTGAGGTTAGACTCACCGGTCGGTAATTTCCCGGGCTGTTCCTGTTCCCTTTCTTGAATATAGGGACCACATCTGCAATCCTCCGGAACCTCTCCCGTCTCCATCGACGATGCAAAGATCATCGCCAAAGGCTCCGCAATCTCCTCCCTCGCCTCCCACAGTAACCTGGGGTACATCCCATCCGGTCCCGGCGACTTACCAACCTTGATGCCATTCAATAGTTCCAACACATCCTCTTTCTTTATGTCCACATGCTCGATCCTTTCTGTCCACCGCAAACCAGCAGTACAACCACCCGGATCCCTTTCCACCGTGAATACCGAGGTAAAGTATTCATTAAGCAGCTCCGCCATTTCTAACGGTTCCGCACAAACTTTTCCCCCTTCACCTTCCCCCTTCACCTATCTTCCTGTATCACACTCTCACATTCCCCCCTCTCGCTTAGTCTCTCATGCTCTCTCTCTTTGACATATTTATGAATGCACTGACACACACAAACACACATGCAAACTCACGCTCTTGCACACACACTTTTCACACACTCGGCTCTCATGCATTCTTTCATATAATCTCTCTGTTAGGATGGGGATATTTGTGTTAGTCCTCTGTTGAGGATGGGGATATTTGTGGAACCTCCTCCTCCAGTGAGTTGTTTAATTACCCACCACCATTCTCGACTGGATGTGGAAGGACTGCAGAGCTTAGATCTGATTTAGTGGAAATGCACTCTCATTCACTCTCTGCAGAAATGCTTAGTATAGGTACATTGCATTTATCTAAACTGCACACTCATTCTCTCTCTCTCTCGCTGCAGACGTGATTATGGGAAAGGTACCTTGCATTTATCTGACCTGCTCTCTCATTCTCTCTCTCTCTCTCCCTCTCTCTGCAGAGATGATTGGTAAAGGTACATTACATTACATTGCAGGAGGGTTTCCTGACGCAGTATGTAGATAGGCCAACAAGAGGCGAGGAGACATTGGATTTGGTACTGGGTAATGAACCAGGCCAGGTGTTAGATTTGGAGGTAGGTGAGCACTTTGGTGATAGTGACCACAATTCGGTTACGTTTACTTTAGCGATGGAAAGGGATAGGTATATACCGCAGGGCAAGAGTTATAGCAGGGGGAAAGGAAATTATGATGCGATTAGGCGTGATTTAGGATGCATAGGATGGGGAAGAAATCTGCAGGGGATGGGCACAATTGAAATGTGGAGCTTGTTCAAGGGACAGCTACTGCGTGTCCTTGATAAGTATGTACCTGTCAGGCAGGGAGGAAGTGGTCGAGCGAGGGAACCGTGGTTTACTAAGGAAGTTGAATCTCTTGTGAAGAGGAAGAAGGAGACTTATGTAAAGATGAGACATGAAGGCTCAGTTAGGGTGCTTGAGAGTTACAAGTCAGCCAGGAAGGACCTGAAGAGAGAGCTAAGAAGAGCCAGGAGGAGACATGAGAAGTCTTTGGCAGGTAGGATCAAGGAAAACCCTAAAGCTTTCTAGAGGTATGTCAGGAATAAAAGAATGACTAGGGTAAGATTAGGGCCAGTCAAGACAGTAGTGGGAAGTTGTGCGTGGAGTCCGAAGAGATAGGAGAGGCGCTAAATGAATATTTTTCGTCAGTATTCACACAGGAAAAAGACAATGTTGTCGAAGAGAATACTGAGATACAGGTTATTAGACTAGACGGGATTGAGGTTCATAAGGAGGAGGTGTTAGCAACTCTGGAAAGTGTGAAAATAGATAAGTCCCCTGGGCCAGATGGGATTTATCCCAGGATTCTCTGGGAAGCTAGGGAGGAGATTGCAGAGCCTTTGGCTTTGATCTTTATGTCGTCATTGTCTACAGGAATAGTGCCAGAAGACTGGAGGATAGCAAATGTTGTCCCCTTGTTCAAGAAGGGGAGTAGAGACAACCCTGGTCATTATAGACCAGTGAGCCTTACTTCCGTTGTGGGCAAAGTTTTGGAAAGGATTATAAGAGATAGGATTTATAATCATCTAGAAAGGAATAATTTGATTAGGGATAGTCAATACGGTTTTGTGAAAGGTAGGTTGTGCCTCACAAACCTTATTGAGTTCTTTGAGAAGGTGACCAAAGAGGTGGATGAGGGTAAAGCAGTTGATGTGATGTGATGTATATGGATTTCAGTAAAGCGTTTGATAAGGTTCCCCACGGTAGGCTAGTGCAGAAAATACGGAGGCATGGGATTGAGAGTGATTTCGCAGTTTGGATCAGAAATTGGCTAGCTGTAAGAAGACATGGGGTGGTGGTTGATGGGAAATGTTCATCCTGGAGTTCAATTACTAGTGGTGTACCGCAAGGATCTGTTTTGGGGCCCCTGCTGTTTGTCATTTTTATAAATGACCTGGATGAGGGCGTAGAAGGCTGGGTTAGTAAATTTGCGGATGACACTAAGGTCGGTGGAGTTGTGGACAGTGCGGAAGGATGTTGCAGGTTACAGAGGGACATAGATAAGCTGCAGAGCTGGGCTGAGAGGTGGCAAATGAAGTTTAATGCGGAAAAGTGTGAGGTGATACACTTTGGAAGGAGTAACAAGAATACAGAGTACTGGGCTAATGGTAAGATACTTGATAGTGTGGATGAGCAGAGAGATCTCGGTGTCTATGTGCATAGATCCCTGAAGGTTGGCACCCAGGTTGATAGGGTTGTTAAGAAGGCGTACGGTGTGTTAGCTTTTATTGGTAGAGGGATTGAGTTTCGGAGCCATGATGTCATGTTGCAGCTGTACAAAACTCTGGTGCAGCCGCACTTGGAGTATTGCGTACAGTTCTGGTCACCGCATTATAGGAAGGATGTGGAAGCATTGGAAAGGGTGCAGAGGAGATTTACCAGGATGTTGCCTGGTATGGTGGGAAGGTCTTATGAAGAAAGGCTGAGTGACTTGAGGCTGTTTTCGTTAGAGAGAAGAAGGTTAAGAGGTGACTTAATAGAGGCACACAAGATGATCAGAGGATTAGATAGGGTGGATAGTGACAGCCTTTTTCCTCGGATGGTGATGGCTAGCACGAGGGGACATAGCTTTAAATTGAGGGGTGATAGATCTAGGACAGATGTTAGAGGTAGGTTCTTTACTCGGAGAGTAGTAAGGGCATGGAATGCCCTGCCTGCAGCAGTAGTGGACTCGTCATATGGATGATATTGGATAGTGTAGGTTAGATGGGCTTTAGATTGGTTTCACAGGTCGGCGCATCATTGAGGACCGAAGGGCCTGTACTGCGCTGTAATGTTCTATGTTCTGTGTTCTATTTATCTAAACTGCACTTTCATTCTCTCTCTCTCTGCAGTGATGCTTGGTAAAAGTACATTGCATTTATCTGAACTGCACACTCATTCTCTCTCTCCGCAGAAATGCTTGGTTAAGGTACATCACATTTATCTCAACGGCACTTTCACTCTCTCTTGCTCACTCTCTCCGCAGAAATGTTTTGTGAAAGAACATTACATTTATTTGAACTGCACCCTCATTCTCATTCTCTCTTTCTGCAGAGATACTTGGTAAAAGTACACTGCATTACTCTGAACTGCTCACTCATTCTCTCTCTGCAGAGATGCTTGGTAGAAGAACCTTACATTATCTGAACTGCATACTCATTCTCTCCCCTTGCCACAGCATTGTTACATCTCACAATGTCGAAATATTTTGCAGCTCTGATCTCTAGTGATTTATTAAACAATAAGCAAAGGACTCAAACCCCAACTCTCTAATTCCTGCTCCGTCTAAACAGAGACTGCCTGTTGGTTCTTCCCCCAGAAATGGACTGTCTTGTCTGGTTGGATTCATAAACTCTGCCCATTTTAAGCATTAATTTTTAATCAACTCATTCCCCTAGCTCTGAGCAGTTCCCTGGACTATAATTTTCTCCACCATCTAGAACAAACAAAGTTGTTATCTCTGGTGCTAGAACAAACAAAGTTGTTATCTCTGGTTTGTTACCCGTGCCACGTGGTAGTGAGGAGAGGAATAGGGAGAGAGAGCAGTGGAACACGTGGTTACAGGGATGGTGCAGGAGGGCGGGATTCAGATACCTGGACAATTGGGGCTCTTTCTGGGGTAAGTGGGACCTCTACAAACAGGATGGTCTGCACTTGAACCAGAGGGGTACCAATATCTTGGGGGGGAAATTTGCTAATGCTCTTCGGGAGGGTTTAAACTAATTCAGCAGGGGGGTGGGTACCTGAATTGTAGCTCCGGTGTACAGGAGTTTGAGAGTAGTGAGGTCATGGATGAGGTTTCAGAATCGCAGGAGTGTACTGGCAGGCAGGAAGACGGTTTGAAGTGTGTATACTTCAACGCCAGGAGCATCCGGAATAAGGTGGGTGAACTTGGAGCATGGGTTGGTACCTGGGATTTCGATGTTGTGGCCATCTCGGAGACATGGATAGAGCAGGGACAGGAATGGTTGTTGCAGGTTCCGGGGTTTAGATGTTTCAGTAAGTGCAGGGAAGGTGGTAAAAGAGGGGGAGGTGTGGCATTGTTAGTCAAGGACAGTATTACAGTGGCAGAAAGGACATTTGATGAGGACTCATCTACTAAGTTAGTTTGGGCTGAGGTTAGAAACAGGAAAGGAGAGGTCACCCTGTTGGGAGTTTTTTATAGACCCCCGAAAAGTTCCAGAGATGTAGAGGAAAAGATTGCAAAGATGATTCTGGATAGAAGCGAAAGTAACAGGGTAGTTGTACTGGGGGACTTTAACTTTACAAATATTGACTGGAAAAGCGATAGTTCGAGTACTTTAGAGGGGTCGGTTTTTGTCCAGTGTGTGCAGGAAGGCTCCCTAACGCGGTATGTAGATAGACCAACAAGAGGCGAGGCCACGTTGGATTTGGTACTGGGTAATGAACCAGGCCAGGTGTTAGATTTGGAGGTAGGTGAGCACTTTGGTGATAGTGACCACAATTTGATTACGTTTACTTTAGCAATGGAAAAGGATAAGTATATACCAAAGGGCAAGAGTTATAGCTGGGGGAAAGGAAATTATGATGCGATTAGGCGAGATTTAGCTGGCATAGGTTGGGGAAGGAAACTGCAGGGGATGGGCACAATTGTAATGTGGAACTTGTTCAAGGAACAGCTACTACGCGTCCTTGATAAATATATACCTGTCAGGCAGGGAGGAAGCAGACGTGTGAGGGAACTGTGGTTTACTAAGGAGGTTGAATCTCTTGTGAAGAGGAAGAAGGAGACTTATATTAAGATGAGACGTGAAGGCTCAGTTAGGGCGCTTGAGAGTTACAAGTTAGCCAGGAAGGACCTAAAGAAAGAGTTAAGAAGAGCCAGGAGGGGACTTGAGAAGTCTTTGGCGGGTAGGATCAAGGAAAACCCTAAAGCTTTCTATAGGTATGTCAGGAGTAAAAGAATGACTAGGCTAAGATTAGGGCCAGTCAAGGACAGGAGTGGGAAGTTGTGCGTGGAGTCCGAAGAGATAGGAGAGGCACTAAATGAATATTTTTCATCGGTATTCACACTGGAGAGGGACAGTGTTGTTGAGGGGAGTACTGAGATGCAGGCTGTTGGACTGGATGGTATTGATGTTCATAAGGAGGAGGTGTTAGCAATTCTGGAAAGGGTAAAAATAGATAAGTCCCCTGGGCCGGATGGGATTTATCCTAGGATTCTCTGGGAGGCTAGAGAGGAGATTGCAGAGCCTTTGGCTTTGATCTTTGTGTCGTCATTGTCTACAGGAACAGTGCCAGAAGACTGGAGGATAGCAAATGTTGTCCCCTTGTTCAAGAAGGGGATTAGGGACAACCCTAGTAATTATAGACCGGTGAGCCTTACTTCTGTTGTGGGCAAAGTATTGAAAAGGATTATAAGAGATAGGATTTATAATCACCTGGAAAGGAATAATTTGATTAGGGATAGTCAGCACGCTTTTGTGAAGGGTAGGTCGTGCCTCACAAACCTTATTGAGTTCTTTGAGAAGGTGACCAAAGAGGTGGATGAGGGTAAAGCGGTTGATGTGGTGTATATGGATTTCAGCAAAGCGTTTGATAAGGTTCCCCATGGTAACCTTTTGCAGAAAATACGGACACATGGGATTGAGGGTGATTTAGTGGTTTGGATCAGGAATTGGCTAGCTGTAAGAAAACAGAGGGTGGTGGTTGATGGGAAATATTCATCCTGGAGTTCAGTTACTCGTGGTGTACCGCAAGGATCTGTTTTGGGGACACTGCTGTTTGTCATTTTTATTAATAACTTGGTTGAGGGTGTGGAAGGATGGATTAGTAAATTTGCGGATGACACTAAAGTCGGTGGAGTTGTAGACAGTCCAGAGGGAAGTGGCAGGTTACAGAGGGACATAGATAAGCTGCAGAGCTGGGCTGAGAGGTGGCAAATGGAGTTTAATGCGGAAAAGTGTGAGGTGATTCACTTTGGAAGGAGTAACAGGAATACAGAGTACTGGGCTAATGGTAAGATACTTGGTAGTGTGGATGAACAGAGGGATCTGGGTGTCCATGTGCATAGATCCCTGAAAGTTGGCACCCAGGTTGATAGGATTGTTAAAAAGGCGTACAGTGTGTTAGCTTTTATTGGTAGAGGGATTGAGTTTCGGAGCCAGGAGGTCATGCTGCAACTGTACAAAACTCTGGTGCGGCCGCATTTGGAGGATTGCGTACAGTTCTGGTTGCCGTATTATAGGAAAGATGTGGATGTGTTGGAAAGTGTGCAGAGGAGATTTACCAGGATGTTGCCTGGTATGGTGGGAAGATCGTATGAGGAAAGGCTGAGTGGCTTGAGGTTGTTTTCATTAGAGAGAAGAAGGTAAAGAGTTGACTTAATAGAGGCATACAAGATGATCAGAGGATTAGCTAGGGTGGATAGTGAGAGCCTTTTTCCTCGGATGGTGTTGGCTAGCACGAGGGGCATAGCTTTAAATTGAGGGGTGAGAGATATAGGACAGATGTTAGAGGTAGGTTCTTTACTCAGAGAGTAGTAAGGGCGTGGAATGCAGCAGTGGTGGACTCGTCAACGTTGAGAGCGTTCAAGTGGTTATTGGATAAACATATGGATGATATTGGAATAGTGTAGATTAGAGGGGCTTTAGATTGGTACCACTGGTCGGCGCAACATCGAGGGCCAAAGGGCCTCTACTGCGCTGTAATGTTCTATGTTCTATGTTCTCATCTGTCCTAAAGCCACCACTCCCCGTGCCTTATTCCTCCCTATTTCCTGTCCAATACCCCCTCTCTCTATCCAAAACCTGCTCTGAACAGACCCCTGTATTATAAACCTTCCTTCCTTTCAAATATCCCCCTCATCCCCGAACTCCAATGTGCATCTGAACCTTTGTTGCTTGTGAACAGCAAACCCCTGAGAGACCCTTTGTGCAAAACCCGACAGGTCTATTATCGGTGTAGAAAAATGGATGACTGTCAAAGCTTCGAAATCAATTCTCCTTCAGAAGGAGAAAGAGAAAAAGTGGAAATTGATTAAAACATGCAAAGATTATTGAAACAAAATATACACAGCAAGAACCCAAGACTCCTCTCACTCACTGAAATTCACAATCTCACTGGGGTGGGAGGCGCTGGCCAGAGTTGATTGGAAAGGGACCCTCGCAGGGAAGATAGTGGAATAGCAATGGCAGGAGCTTTTGGGGGTTATTCGGGAGGCACAATAGCAATTCATCCCAAGGAAGAGGAAACATGCTAAGGGGAGGGCAAGGCATCCGTGGCTGATGAGCAAAGTCAAGGACAGCATAAAAGAAAAAGCATACAAAATGATGAGGATTAGTGGGAAGCCAGAGGATTGGGAAGCCTTAAAAGCATCTCTCGCTTTTAGGAGGACGGAAAAAGCAATAAAGGGGTAGAAGATGAAATATGAGTGTAAGCTAGCTAGTAATATAAAAAAAAGAAAGGAAGAGTTTTTTTCGATATATGAAAGGTAAGAGGCAAAAATAGCCATTGGACCACTGGCGAAGTAATAACAGGAAACAAAGAAATGACAGAAGAACTGAATAGTTACTTTGCATCAGTCTTCATTGAGGAAGGCACCAGTGGGATGCCAGAGCTCCAGGAGAGTCGGGGGCACAGGTGGATGTAGTGGCCATCATTCAGGAGAAGATTCTGGGGAAACTGAAAGGTCGGAATGTGGATAAATCACCTGGACCGGATGGACTACACCCCAGGGTTCTAAAAGAGATAGCTGAGGAAATTGTGGAGGCATTGGTGGTGATCTTTCAGGAATCACTGGAGGCAGGGAGGGTACCAGAGGACTGGAAAGTAGCTAATGTAACACTGCTGTTTAAGAAGGGAGGGAGGCAGCAGACGGGAAATTATAGGCCGGTTAGCCTGATTTTGATCATTGGCAAGATTTTAGAGTCCATTATTAAAGATTAGGGCACACGGAGTTGGGGGTAATGTGTTAAAGTGGATTGGGGACTGGCTATCCGACAGGAAGCAAAGAGTCGGAATAAATGGGTGTTTTTCCGGTTGGAGGAAGGTAACTAGTGGCGTGCCGCAGGGATCGGTACTCGGGCCGCAACTGTTTACCATTTATATAGATGATCTGGAGGAGGGGACGGAGTGTAGGGTAACGAAGTTTGCAGACGACACAAAGATAAGTGGAAAAGTGAATCGTGTGGAGGACGGAGAAGATCTGCAGAGAGATTTGGACAGGCTGAGTGAGTGGGCGAGGATATGGCAAATGGAGTATAACGTTGATAAATGCAAGGTTATACACTTTGGAGGAAATAATAACAAATGGGATTACTATCTCAATGGAAACAAATTAAAACATGCTACCGTGCAAAGGGACCTGGGGGTCCTTGTGCATGAGACGCAAAAGCCCAGTCTGCAGGTACAACAGGTGATCAAGAAGGCAAATGGGATGTTGGCCTATATTGCGAGGGGGATAGAATATAAAAGCAGGGATGTCTTGATGCACCTGTACAGGGCATTGGTGAGGCCGCAGCTGGAATACTGTGTGCAGTATTGGTCCCCTTATATGAGGAAGGATATATTGGCATTGGAGGGAGTGCAGAGAAGGTTCACCAGGTTGATACCGGAGATGAGGGGTTTGGATTATGAGGAGAGGCTGAGGAGATTGGGTTTGTACTCGTTGGAGTTTAGAAGGATGAGGGGGGATCTTATGGAGACTTATAAGATAATGCGGGGGCTGGATAGGGTGGAGGCGGAGAGATTCTTTCCACTTAGTAAGGAAGTTAAAACTAGAGGACACAACCTCAAAATAAAGGGGGGTCGGTTTAAGACAGAGTTGAGGAGGAACTTCTTCTCCCAGAGGGTGGTGAATCTCTGGAATTCTCTGCCCACTGAGGTGGTGGAGGCTACCTCGCTGAATATGTTTAAAGCGCGGATGGATGGATTCCTGATCGGTAAGGGAATTAAGGGTTATGGGGATCAGGCGGGTAAGTGGTACTGATCCACGTCAGATCAGCCATGATCTTATTGAATGGCGGGGCAGGCTCGAGGGGCTAGATGGCCTACTCCTGCTCCTATTTCTTATGTTCTTATGAGATCACGGAGTACTTGGAAGTGCATGATAAAGTAGGACTGAGTCAGCACGGCTTTGTCAAGGGGAGGTCATGTCTGACAAATCTGTTAGAGTTCTTTGAGAAGGTAACAAGGAAGTTAAATAAAGGAGAAGCAGTGGACGTGATTTATTTAGATTTCCAGAAGGCCTTTGACAAGGTGCCGCATAGGAGACTGTTAAATAAGTTAAGGATAAGATCCTAGCATGGATAGAGGATTGGCTGACTGGCAGAAGGCAGAGAGTAGGGATAAAGGGGTATTTTTCAGGATGGCAGCTGGCGATTAGTGCGTGCCTCAGAGGTCGGTGCTGGGACCACAACTTTTCACAATGTACATTAACGATTTGGAAAGAGGAACTAAAGGCACTGTTGCTAAGTTTACAGATGATACAAAGATAAGTAGAGGGACAGGTATATTGAGGAAGCAGGGGGGCTGCAGAAGGACTTGGGCAGGTTTGGAGAGTGGGCAAAAAAGTGACATGGAATACAATGTGGAAAAGTGTGAGGTTATGCACTTTGGAAGGATAGATTATTTTCTGAATGGGAAATAGCTTAAGAAATCAGAAACGCAAAGGGACTTGGAGTCCTTGTTCAAGATTCTCTTAAGGTTAACGTGTGGGTTCAGTCAGCAGTAAGGAAGGCAAATGCAATGTTAGCATTCATCTCGAGAGGCCTAGAATACAAGAGCAGGGATGTACTTCTGAGGCTGCAAAAAGCTCTGGTCAGACACCAGTTGGAGTATTGTGAGCAGTTTTGGGCCCCGTATCTAAGGAAGGATTTGCTAGCCTTGGAAAGGGTCCAGAGGAGCTTCACAAGAATGATCCCCTGGAATGAAGAGCTTGTCATATGAGGAATGGTTGAGGACTCTGGGTCTGTACTTGTTGGAGTTTAGAAGGGTGAGGGGGGATCTTATTGAAACTTACAGGACACTGCGAGGCTTGGATGGAGTGGACATGGAGAGGATGGTTCCACTGGTAAGAAAAACTAGAACCAGAGACCATAAGACCATAAGACATAGGAGCGGAAGTAAGGCCATTCGGCCCATCGAGTCCACTCCACCATTCAATCATGGTTGATTTCAACTCCATTTACCCGCTCTCTCCCCATAGCCCTTAATTCCTCGAGAAATCAAGAATTTATCAATTTCTGTCTTGAAGACGCTCAACGTCTCGGCCTCCACAGCCCTCTGTGGCAATGAATTCCACAGACCCACCACTCTCTGGCTGAAGAAATTTCTCCTCATCTCTGTTCTAAAGTGACTCCCTTTTATTCTAAGGCTGTGCCCCCGCGTCCTAGTCTCCCCTGTTAATGGAAACAACTTCCCTACGTCCATCCTATCTAAGCCGTTCATTATCTTGTAAGTTTCTATCAGATCTCCCCTCAACCTCCTAAACTCCAATGAATATAATCCCACGATCCTCAGACGTTCATCGTATGTCAGGCCTACCATTCCTGGGATCATCCGTGTGAATCTCCGCTGGACCCGCTCCAGTGCCAGTATGTCCTTCCTGAGGTGTGGGGCCCAAAATTGCTCACAGTACTCCAAATGGGGCCTAACCAGTGCTTTATAAAGCCTCAGAAGTACATCCCTGCTTTTGTATTCCAAGCCTGAGGGCACAACCTCAGGCTAAAGGGACGATCCTTTAAAACAGAGATGAGGAGGAATTTCTTCAGCCAGAGTGGGGAATCTGTGGAACTCTGCCGCAGAAGACTGTGGAGGCCAGGTCATTGAATGTCTATAGAACCATAGAACATTACAGCACAGAAACAGGCCTTTTGGCCCTTCTTGGCTGTGCCGAACCATTTTTCTGCCTAGTCCCACTGACCTGCACCTGGACCATATCCCTCCACACCCCTCTCATCCATGTACCTGTCCAAGTTTTTCTTAAATGTTAAAAGCATTCACCACTTCATCTGGCAGCTCATTCCACACTCCCACCACTCTCTGTGTGAAGAAGCCCCCCTTTAAACTTTTCCCCCTTCACCCTGAACCCATGTCCTCTAGTTTTTTTTCTCCCCTAGCCTCAGTGGAAAAGGCCTGCTTGCATTCACTCTATCTACACCCATCATAATTTTATACACCTCTATCAAATCTCCCCTCATTCTTCTACGCTCCAGGGAATAAAGTCCTAACCTATTCAACCTTTCTCTGTAACTCAGTTTCTCAAGTCCCGGCAACATTCTTGTAAACCTTCTCTGCACTCTTTCAACTTTATTAATATCCTTCCTGTAATTAGGTGACCAAAACTGCACACAATACTCTAAATTCGGCCTCACCAATGTCTTATACAATCTCACCATAACATTCCAACTCTTGTACTCAGTACTTGGATTTATAAAGGCCAATGTACCAAAAGCACTCTTTACGACCCTATCTACCTGTGATGCCACTTTTAGGGATTTATGAATCTGTATTCCCAGATCCCTCTGTTCGACTGCACTCTTCAGTGTCCTACCATTTACCTTGTATGTTCTACCTTGGTTTGTCCTTCCAAAGTGCAATACCTCACACGTGTCTGCATTAAACTCCATCTGCCATTTTTCAGCCCATTTTTCTAGCTGGTCCAAATCCTTCTGCAAGCTTTGAAAACCCTCCTCACTGTCCACTACACCTCCAATCTTTGTATCATCAGCAAATTTGCTGATCCAATTTACCACATTATCATCCAGATCATTGATATAGATGACAAACAACAATGGACCCAGCACTGATCCCTGTGGTACACCACTAGTCACAGGCCTCCACTCAGAGAAGCAATGCTCCACTACCACTACCACTCTCTGGCTTCTTCCATTGACAGTAAGAAATCTCACAACACCAGGTTAAAGTCCAACAGGTTTATTTGGTAGCAAATACCATAAGCTTTCGGAGCACAGCTCCTTCGTCAGATGGAGTGGATATCTGTTCTCAAACAGTGCAAACAGACACAGAAATCAAATTACAGAATACTGATTAGAATGCAAATCTCTACAGCCAGCCAGGTCTTAAATGTACAGACAATGTGGGTGGAGGGAGCATTCAACACAGGTTAAAGAGATGTGTATTGTCTCCAGACAGAACAGCTAGTGAAATTCTGCAAGTCCAGGAGGCAAGCTGTGGGGGTTACTGATAATGTGACATAAATCCAACATCCCAAGTTCCGCACACATGAGGACGGCCTAAACCGGGATGTTGGATTTATGTCACATTATCAGTAACCCCCACAGCTTGCCTCCTGGACTTGCAGAATTTCACTAGCTGTTCTGTCTGGAGACAATACACATCTCTTTAACCTGTGTTGAATGCTCCCTCCACCCACATTGTCTGTACATTTAAGACCTGGCTGGCTGTAGAGATTTGCATTCTAATCAGTATTCTGTAATTTGATTTCTGTGTCTGTTTGCACTGTTTGAGAACAGATATCCACTCCATCTGACGAAGGAGCTGTGCTCCGAAAGCTTATGGTATTTGCGACGAAATAAACCTGTTGGACTTTAACCTGGTGTTGTGAGACTTCTTACTGTGCTTACCCCAGTCCAACGCCGGCATCTCCAAATCATTCTTCCATTGAGCCAATGTCTAATTCAATTTACTACCTCTCCATGTATACCTAGCGACTGAACCTTCCTAACTAACCTCCCATGCGGGACCTTGTCAAAGGCCTTACTGAAGTCCATGTAGAAAACATCCACTGCCTTTCCTTCATCCACTTTCCTGGTAACCTCCTCGAAAAACTCTAATAGATTGGTTAAACATGACCTACCATGCACAAAGCCATGTTGACTCTCCCTAATAAGTCCCTATCTATCCGAATATTTGTAGATCCTACCTCTTAGTACTCCTTCCAATAATGTACCTACTACTGACGCCTATAATTTCCTGCATTACTTTTTTGAGCCTTTTTTAAACAACGGAACAACATGAGCTATCCTCCAATCATCCGGCACCTCACCCGTGGATACCGACATTTTAAATATATCTGCCAGGGCCCCTGCAATTTCAACACTAGTCTCCTTCAAGGTCCGAGGGAATAGCCTGTCCGGTCCTGGGGATTTATCTACTCTGATTTGCCTCAAGACAGCAAGCACCTCCTCCCCTTTAATCTGTATAGGTTCCATGACCTCCCTACTTGTTTGCCTTATTTCCATAGACTCCATGCCAGTTTCCTTAGTAAATACGGATGCAAAAAACCCATTTAATATCTCCCCCATTTCTTTTGGTTCCATACATAGCCGACCACTCTGATCTTCAAGAGGACCAATATCCCTTACTATCCTTTTGCTCTTAATATACCTGTCGAAGCTCTTAGGATTATCCTTCACCTTGTCTGCCAAAGCAACCTCATGTCTTCTTTTAGCCCTCCTGATTTCTTTCTTAAGTAGTTTCTTGCACTTTTTATACTCCTCAAGCATCTTATTTGCTTCCTGTTGCCTATACATGTCATACATCTCTCTCTTTTTCTTTATCAGAGTTCCAATATCTCTCGAGAACCAAGGTTCCTTATTCTTATTCACTTTGCCTTTAATCCTGACAGGAACATACAAACTCTGCACACTCAAAATTTCTCCTTTGAAGGCCTCCCACTTACCAATCACATCCTTGCCAGAGAACAGCCTGTCCCAATCCACGCTTTTTAGATCCTTTTTCATTTCTTCAAATTTGGCCTTTTTCCAGTTTAGAACCTCAACCCGTGGACCAGATCTATCTTTATCCATGATCAAGTTGAAACTAATGGCGTTATGATCACTGGAACCAAAGTGTTCCCCTACATACACTTCCGTCACTTGTCCTAACTCGTTTCCTAATAGCAGATCTAATATTGCATCCTCTCTAGTTGGTACCTCTATATATTGATTTAGAAAATTTTCCTGAACATATTTTACAAACTCTAACCTGTCTAGACCTTTAACAGTATGGGAGTCCCAATCTATATGTGGAAAATTAAAATCCCTTACTATCACAACTTTATGTTTCCTGCAGTTGTCTGCCAACTCTCTGCAGATTTGCTCCTCCAATTCTCGCTGACTATTGGGTGGTCTATAATACACTCCATTAATGTGGTCTTACCTTTCCTGTTTCTCAGCTCCATCCATATGGCCTCGGTAGGCAAGCCCTCTAATCTGTCCTGCCTGAACACTGCTGTAACATTTTCCCTGACTAGCAATGCCACCGCCCGCCCCCCCCCCCCCCCCCCCTGCCCCCCCACCCCCCACCCTTCATCCCTCTGCCTCTATCAGGTCTGAAACATCGGAACCCTGGAACATTGAGCTGTCAGTCCTGCCCCTCCTGTCACCAAGTTTCACTAATGGCTATAATGTCATATTTCCATGTGTCAATCCACACCCTCAGCTCGTCTGCCTTCCCCACAATACTCCTGGCATTGAAATAGACACACCTCAGAAGATTATTACCACCACACACAACCCTTCTATTTGTGATTTTGCATGAACTATTATCATTTATTTTCACCCCCGCTCCACTATCTGCTCTGGCACTCTGGTTTCCATCCCCCTGCAAATCTAGTTTAAACCCTCCCCAATAACACTAGCAAACCTCCCTGCAAGTATATTGGTCCCCTTGTAGTTCAGGTGTAACCCGTCTCTCTTGTACAGGTCCCACCCACCCCAGAGGTCCCAATGATCTAGAAATCTGAAACCCTGCTCCCTACACCAGTTCCTCAGCCACGTGTTCATCCGCCCGAGCATCCTACTCTTACCCTCACTGGCACGTGGCACAGGTAGCAATCCTGAGATTACTACCCTCAGGATCCTGCTTTTTAACTTCCTACCAAGCTCTCTATACTCACTCTTCAGGACCCCCTCACTCTTCCTTCCTACGTCATTCGTACCGATGTGTACCATGACATCTGGCTGATCACCCTCCCACTTCAGAATGCTGTGCACGTGATCAGAGACAGCCCTGACGCTGGCACCCGGGAGGCAACAAACCATCCGGGAGTCTCTCTCACGACCACAGAACCTCCTGTCTGTACCTCTGACTATCGAGTCCCCTATCACTACCGCTCTCCTCTTCTTCCATCCTCCCTCCTGCGCTGCAGAACCAGACTCAGTGCCAGAGATCCGGCTGCCGCAGCTTGCCCCAGGTAAAGCATCCCCCACAACAGTATCCAAATCGGTATACCTGTTGTGGAGGGGAATGGCCACAGGGGAACCCTGCTCTGTCTGCCCTTTCCCTTTCTCTCGCTTGACCGTAACCCAATTTAAGACAGAGATAGAACAAAGAACCAAGAACAATACAGCACAGGAACAGGCCCTTCGGCCCTCCAAGCCTGCACCGATCATGTGTTCCTAACTAGACCATCCGTTTGTATCCCTCTATTCCCAGTCTGTTCATGTGGCTATCTAGATAAGTCTTAAATGATCCTAGCGTGTCTGCCTCAACCACCTTGCTTGGTAGTGCATTCCAGGCCCCCACCACCCTCTGTGTAAAATACATCCCCCGCATATCTGTATTGAACCTTGCTCCCCCTTACCTTGAACTTGTGACCCCTTGTGTTTGTCATTTCTGACCTGGGAAAAAGCTGAGGTTCTTGAATAATAAGGGGATCAGGGGTTATGGAGAAAAGGCAAGGGAATGGTGATGAGAAAAAATATCAGCCATGATTGAACGGCGGAGCAGACTCGATGGACTGAGTGGCCTAGTTGTTCTCCTCTGCCTTATACAAAGAACAAAGAACAATACAGCACAGGAACAGGCCCTTCGGCCCTCCAAGCCCGCGCCATTCCCTGGTCCAAACTAGACCATTCTTTTGTATCCCTCCATTCCCACTCCGTTCATGTGGCTATCTAGATAAGTCTTAAACGTTCCCAGTGTGTCCGCCTCCACCACCTTGCCCGGCAGCGCATTCCAGGCCCCCACCACCCTCTGTGTAAAATATGTCCTTCTGATATCCGTGTTAAACCTCCCCCCCCTTCACCTTGAACCTATGACCCCTCGTGAACGTCACCACCGATCTGGGAAAAAGCTTCCCACCGTTCACCCTATCTATGCCTTTCATAATTTTATATGGTCTTATGGGTTTGAGAATAAGCCTTTGTCATGTCTGGTGATTTTGATCCCCATCCATCTCTCCCAAGTGATGTACAGTCACTGAGGTAGTTTGATTTTTAAGTCATGTGTTTGCAAGTTGCAATTAAGGAAAGGCTGCTGATCATTGATGCACAGTAGAATCCCATGGGCAGCAATGTGATCATATCTAGAGGGGATAATGGGGGTTCTTCCTTTGGAAGATTTTTGAAGTCAGCCTCCCAGCATCCATTCATTCATTTATTTCTGTGAATCAGGAATCCCAGAGGGCTGTGACTGAGGCTTTTTTCAGAGATAGGGAGTTGGACACTGACCCCAAACTGGAGTCCCCAGATCCTGTGTCTCTTTTCCCATTTCCTAACTACACCCCCACCTCTGCTTTGCTGTCAATTCTTGTTTTCCCTCACTCTCTCCCCTGCCCCCCATCTCTCCCTTTCACTCCCTCTCACTTCCACTCACTCTCACCACTCATTCACACTCCACTTGCTTTACTAATGTCCTTTAGGGAAGGAAATCTTCCACCCTTACCTAGTCTGTCCTACATGTCATTCCAGCAATATGGTTGACTCTCAACTGCCCTCTGAATGGCCTAGCAAGCCATTTCATTCAAGAGACTCTGAGGATATGCAATTAATGCTGACCTGCCAGCGACACCCATATCCCATGAATGAATAAATAAAACACACAACCATAGCAAACTGAATTCCAACCCCCACCCCCTACCCTGACACACACACACACACACACACATATACACATTTACCTCTCTGCCTCAAAAAGAAGCTTCATTCCCAAAATCCAGAATTCTACTCACTTCAAGTTGGGGGTGAGTGGAAGAGTGAAAGAAACAAGGTGAGAGAGAGAATGAGACAGAGAAACTGAGACAGAGAGACTGAGGCACCCCAACACGACACTCAGAATTAAAATGGATACCGCGTCCCTCAATGAAGGCCCCCTCCCACTAACAGCCTGTGTCCGACACACTACCTCCAACTGTTTCCATCTCGCCCTCATTTCCTCTCTCCCTTTCTCTGTCTCACTCCATCTGTTTCAGCTGCATTTGTTGTCATGTAGGAAGCCACACAGAAACTACCTCTCTCTCTCTCTCTCTCTCTGTCTGTTGTTCAAGTTCTCACTCTCTGTCTCCTTTCAGAAAGATTAAAAAAAGGAATGGAGAGAGAGAGAGATCCACAAAGATAATCCACACAACTGAATTAAAATGTTAGCCCTCCTCCCCCTTGTCCCCCTCCCTATCTCCAGAAGCTGCTCAACTCCCTCTTTCAGTTTGAGAAGAGGCTTCTGATTCATTCAGCACACTTTTTAGAATCTCCCTCCCAGGATTTCTCTCCACAATTCAGACAGAGAGGATATGAGTGGGGCTGTAGGTAGTGACTACAGACTGGAGACCTGTGGTGAACCATCGTTGGTTCCCACTGTGGGATTGTTCTAATGTTGTTGTTGGGCTAGGGTGGGATTGATACCCCTGTGGTTGTTACTGTTGTGGCACATCCCAGTCGGGCTCCGCCTCCTGGGAGAGGTATAAGACCCCCTGCTCGGGCGAGACCTCGTCAGTCTGGGATAGTGTGTTAACGTTCTATTAAGTTCCATTGTTAGACAATAAAAGCCTTCTGTTACCGAAGCTTCGTGCCTCGTGTTCAATTGATGCGTATCAATTTTATTGTCTAACATTAAGCTCTCGACGGAAAGGAAAAAGAAAGGAGAGTATGGAGCAAATCCTAAAGCCAGAACGTCTGACGCTAGATCCACGTGCGGTGGGCGCTTCTAACACCTTCGACCACTGGCTGAAGTGTTTTGAAGACTACCTGGCAGCCTCCGCAGCGGTCACCACAGATGATGACAGACTCCGGGTCCTCCATGCGAGGGTAAGCGACACAGTCTACCTCGCGATCCGTGCGGCCACCACTTACCCGAGGGCCCTCGAGCTTTTAAAAAAGCGCTACACGAAACCTCCCAACGAGATCCACGCTCGTTACCTCCTCGCTACACGACGTCGGCAGTCGGGCGAAACCATGGAGGATTACGCCAATGAGCTCTTGCAGCTTGCCAGGGGCTGTGACTGCAAAGCTGTGTCGGCTGAGCAGTACATGTATGACCTCGCCCGAGATGCGTTTGTGGCAGGGGTAGGGTCTTCATACATCCGTCTCAAGCTGCTAGAAAAGGGGAATCTCAACCTGACCCAAGCTATGGAATTGGCTGAAATGCTTGAGGCGGCTTCGAAGAGCTTGGTCCTGTATCCGGAGGACCACGTGGAGACAACGTGGCAGGAGCAGTCGCAAATCCCTCCTCGCCCCACGGGCTCGAAGTGCAGTGTTATGGCGTGCTCCCATGTAGACCCGACGACGGCTGCAGCCCCATGCGGCCTGCGGTGCTACTTCTGCGGAGGAGCCAAGCATCCACGACAAAAGTGTCCCGCTAAAGCGGTGGTCTGTAACCTATGCGGTAAAAAGGGGCATTATGCGAAGGTGTGCAGATCGAAGCCCAAGAACGGCAGTGCGGCCTGTGACCCTTCGGAACGGGGATCATCACCATCGACGTCGAAGTACTCACGGGGTTCGTCCACGTGCGAGTCCAGGACGGCGCCATTGCGGTCGACGGAGTTGGAGGAGGATGACCACCAGGAGTCGCTACGTTTGGCGCCCTCACCCATGTGCGATTCATGGGGGCGGCCATTTTGGTCGACGATGACCATGAGCGACCAGCAGGGGTCCTCAGCATCGACCTCAGCTGCCTGCAGTGACGTTCACGGACCAACGGTGGCGTCGATCACCCTGAACCAGGCTAAGCATCACAGGCTTGACTGTTCGATGATGGATATACAGGTAAATGGTCGTGCAATTTATTGTCTGTTTGACAGCGGGAGCACAGAGCTTTATTCACCCTGACACTGTAAAGAGGTGTGGGCTCCAGATTCAGCCTGCCAAACAGACAATCTCTATGGCATCAAGGTCCCGGTCTGTCCCTGTGCTAGGACGTTGTGTGGTAACCTTGAAAGTGCAAGGCACAATTTACGAGCGATTCAGGCTCCTTGTGTTGCCGCATCTTTGCGCACCAATTCTCCTCGGACTAAACTTTATGGTCCACATGAAGAGTGTGATCCTACAGTACGGTGGGCCACTCCCTTCGCTGACAGTAGGGGAACAGCTGCAGTCTCCAAATTGTCCAAAGCGCCCCGCATGCAATCTTTCTACATTAAAGATCACCACACCCTCTTTATTCAAGAATCTGGTACCAGGCTGCAAGCCCATCGCTACTAAAAGTAGGCGTTACAGCGCTGAAGATCGGATCTTCATCAGATCTGAGGTTCAGCGACTCCTCAAAGAAGGGATCATACAGCCCAGTGTTAGTCCGTGGAGAGCACAGGTTGTGGTGGTCAAGAGCGGGAACAAACCCCGGATGGTCATTGATTACAGTCAGGCCATTAATCGATATACGCAGCTCGATGCGTATCCCCTCCTGCGCATATCTGATATGGTCAATCAGATTGCGCAGTACCGGGTGTTCTCCACCATAGACCTTAAGTCCGCCTACCACCAACTCCCCATTCGCCCAGAGGACCGACACTACACGGCCTTTGAGGCGGATGGTCGTCTGTATCAGTTTCTTAGGGTTCCATTTGGTGTCACCAATGGGGTCTCGGTCTTCCAGCGTGCTATGGACCGAATGGTGGACCAGAACAGGCTGCGGGCTACCTTTCCGTACCTGGATAATGTCACCATCTGCGGCCATGATCAGCAGGACCATGACACAAATCTCCAAAACTTTTTACGCACTGCATCTCGCCTGAATTTGACCTACAACAGGGAGAAGTGTGTATTCCGTACCCGCCGGTTAGCCATCCTGGGATACATGGTGGAAAACGGGGTCATTGGCCCTGATCCAGACCGTATGCGCCCCCTTGCTGAACTTCCCTTGCCCGCTAGCGCAAAAGCACTGAGAAGATGCCTAGGCTTCTTCTCCTATTATGCGCAGTGGGTCCCCAACTACGCGGACAAAGCCCGTCCGCTTATTAAGTCCACGACTTTTCCACTCACGCCAGAGGCCCAATTGGCCTTCAAGGAATTGAAACACGACATCGCGAAAGCCACGATGCACGCGGTAGACGAATCCATCCCGTTTCAGGTGGAAAGCGATGCATCTGATTTCGCCCTGGCCGCCACACTAAACCAGGCAGGCAGGCCTGTCGCGTTTTTTTCCCGCACCCTCCAAGGCCCCGAAATTCGGCATTCAGCGGTGGAAAAGGAGGCCCAGGCCATTGTGGAGGCCGTCAGACACTGGCGCCATTACCTGGTGGGGAAGCGGTTCACCCTGATCACGGACCAGCGGTCTGTGGCGTTCATGTTCAACAACACGCAGAGGGGCAAGATCAAGAATGATAAGATCTTGCGGTGGAGAATTGAACTCTCCACCTATAACTACGATATCATGTATCGTCCAGGGAAACTCAATGAGCCCTCGGATGCCCTCTCGCGCGGAACATGCGCTACTATGCAGGAGAATCGCTTGAACGCCCTCCATAATAACCTGTTCCCTCCTGGGGTCACTCGGCTCTACCACTTTGTCAAAGCCCGCAACCTGCCTTACTCGGTGGAGGACGTCAGGTCGGTGACAAGGAGCTGTCGGATTTGTGCGGAATGCAAACCGCACTTTTACCGACCTGACCAGGCACATTTGGTCAAGGCCACTCGCCCCTTCGAGAGGCTGAGTGTGGATTTTAAGGGCCCCCTTCCCTCAACAGATCGGAACGTGTACTTTCTGAACATAATAGATGAGTACTCGCGGTTCCCGTTTGTTGTCCCCTGCGCGGACACGTCGACTGCCACGGTGATCAAGGAATTCCGTGATCTTTTTACCCTGTTCGGGTACCCCAGCTATATCCATAGCGACAGGGGCTCGTCGTTCATGAGTAATGACTTGAGGCAATTCCTGCTCTCATACGGGATTGCCTCTCGTAGGACCACGAGTTACAACCCTAGGGGTAATGGACAGGTGGAAAGAGAGAATGCTACAGTCTGGAAGGCTGTCCTATTGGCGCTGAAGTCCAAAGGCCTTCCAGTCTCCCATTGGCAGGAGGTCCTCCCTAATGCGCTTCACTCCATTCGCTCCCTCCTGTGTACGGCAACCAATGCTACTCCCCACGAGAGGATGTTCTCATTCCCTCGGAAGTCGTCCTCGGGGATATCTTTACCAGCCTGGTTGACGTACCCAGGACCCGTCCTTCTGCGGTGACATGTAAGGGCCCGCAAGTCCGACCCCTTGGTCGAACAGGTCAACCTCCTCCACGCCAACCCTCAGTATGCCTATGTGGCATATCCTGATGGGTGAGAGGACACAGTCTCGATCCGAGACCTGGCGCCCGCAGGGGACGTAGCAACTCCTGTCGCTCCCATACCCCCAGTGACGAATCCCTTATCCCTTATTTCTCCCCCGGACGTGGCCAGGACAGCACCGGGACCAGTGCTTAACAGTTTTACTCCAATGCACAGCTTGCCTGAGCCCCGGAGATCGGCGCCATCGCAGAATGTACCGGGATCCCCTGCACTACCGCTTCATCAGGGTCAACCGGCCTGTGAGTCTGTGGGAGAACAGCTGGACGCTGTTTTGGGGAGAACGCCACCGCCAGCATCTACTCCAGTGTCACCGCCGGTATTGAGGAGGTCACAACGACGGTGCGGTCCTCCAGACCGTCTGAACTTATAATCTGTTGACATTTTAGTCTGTTTTCATACCCCGCCGGCCTTTGTTCTCAAAGGATGGGTGAATGTGGTGAACCATCGTTGGTTCCCACTGTGGGTTGTTCTAATGTTGTTGTTGGGCTAGGGTGGGATTGATACACCTGTGGTTGTTACTGTTGTGGCACATCCCAGTCGGGCTCCGCCTCCTGGGAGAGGTATAAGACCCCCTGCTCGGGCGGGACCTCGTCAGTCTGGGATAGTGTGTTAACGTTCTATTAAATTCCATTGTTAGACAATAAAAGCCTTCTGTTACCGAAGCTTCGTGCCTCGTGTTCAATTGATGCGCATCAAGACCCTCATATCCTGTCTCCCTTTCCACACACACCTCCCACTCACCACCTCTTCTTTGACCCTCCACTCACCTCACTTCTCTCTGTTTCTTTTTCACTCCTCCCTCCCTCTTATCCTGTCTTTCTTGCTAAGATGAAAGATGGATGTTACTATCTTGATGCCTGTCCCTATCCCCATATTTCGCCATGCCTCCTTCTCATTCGATCTTTCTGTCCACCATTCTCTTTCTGTTCCTTCCTCTCATCTACTCGGCATTGAAATGAGTGATGAAGGATAACTCTCGCTCTTCAATAATAACGACAAATCACATTGTTGTTTGTGGAAAGATTTGTTGATTAAAGGTGTAAAGAAAGCTGCAGAGAGAGAGAGAAATGCTGGAGAGAAGTAGACAGATATGGAGAGAAAGCAAGAGTGGAAAGACATCGACTGGGAGAGAAACCCGGAGATGGGGAAGAAAGGTGGAAAGAGAGGAAGAGGCTGGCGAGAACGAGATAAGGGAAAGGAAACAAGTTATTGAGTTGGACTTCCAACCGGGATTGTGATGAATGATTGAGCAGGCTTGAAGGGACAAATGGCCTCCTCGTGCTCCTATTTCCTGTGTTTCTATTTTTCATGGGCCCCAAATCCACTTTCAGGCCAATAGCCTGCAAACTTGCACCTATCAAACATTTACAAGGTTAATCTCCCTCTACACTGTCTCATCAAATAACCTGATTGCAGATGCAGCACAAGCTGAGATACACAGAAAACCTCCCTCCAAATTTTCCCATCAAATAACCTGATTGTAGATACAGCACAGGCTGAGATACACAAAATATGTCCCTCTACACTGTCCAAGCACGAAGTTCCAGTGCTGCTGTAGCCAGGCTGAGATAGAGTAAATGTCTCTCTACACTGTCCAATTACGAAACTCCAGTGCAAGTGTAGCACAGGATGAGATACAGAGAAAATCCCTCTCAACGCTATCCCATCAGGGTGTGACAAGGGGAATGGGAGGGGGGAGCATGGGTGCGAGAGAGGGGGGAGCGTGGGTGCGAGAGAGGGGGGAGCGTGGGTGCGAGAGAGGGGGGAGTGTGGAGGTGAGAGGGGGTATGTGGAGGGGAGAGGAGGTGTGTGGGTGCGAGAGGGGGGAGTGTGAAGGTGAGAGGGGGAGTGTGGGTCTAAACTATTCTTCTGAGCCAAGGGGACATTGTAAATTGAGCTTCAATTTAACATTTCAAAGGATAGGGACAACATCGGGTAAAGAACTGGGTAAAGCTCTGCCGATGCAAACCGGCGGATTCACAATCTTGCTCTCAGAATACAGTCCTTCTGCAAATTTGTTTTCTCATACATTGTGAAATACCCATTCAGCTCTTTGCAAACTGCAGTTTAGACTCTTTGGAATTTTAATCAATTAATTGCATACATTTTCTGTTATATGTGTAGAGTACCCAAGTAAAGTAAATAAATTCGATTTACTGACTGATTGCAATCAATGCCAAATGGGAAGTAATTGTCCTGTGCACAAGTGAGAATCCTTCCAATAGCATGTTTTTCACAATACCCTGACAATGAGATAACCCGATCCAACCCAAGATCACTTTAAATATCCCCCAGTAACAGTGACTCTGCATGTCAGCGTTAATTAAGTTGGATTAAATTCCCGTAGGTGCCGAGATCTCTTACTTCACGCAGTGGGTGAAAACCACTATTAAATTGGCTGGGATTGCTGTGTTTAATTCTGCTGAGTATTTATTTGGAGATTTCATTAAAGTACATTTTGTGTTCTTAAACAACTTTATTTTAAAAATTCTAAATATGCTTCTTCTACTGACTGCAAGGAATAGAAGAGGTGCATTTATTGAAACCTCAAGGTGAATAACATCAGTTCCAGTCACTGAATGGCAGCATTTTAATGAGGGGTTGTATACAGCCCTTTTAATCCAAGTCATTTTATACATGCAGCTAATATGTTTATCTGAATTCCTGTCAGTTATTTGTGATGTTGCAATTTGGTCGGTCAGTAGGAATGACGCGTAAAATGATTAATTCATACATTTCTATTTATTTCCATGATCAAAAGTTCTCCCGTCACTCCACAGAATTTCTGTCCTTTCATGAGCTCCAATCAGCTCTCACATTTTGGAACGACTGCTAACAATTGCCAAACACAATGTAATATGAGTCATAGAGAAATCAGACAGGTAATTCTGATGTTTGGCATCATGCTTCTGCACCGCGACCTTAGCCAGAACTGAAATAGATGCTCTATTCATCAATTATTTAAACTAAGGTCACAGGTGGAGAAGGTGGTGAAGAAGGCATATGGCATGCTTGCCTTTATAGGACGGGGCATAGAGTATAAAAGTTGGGGTCTGATGTTGCAGATGTACAGAACGTTGGTTTGGCCGCATTTGGAATACTGCGTCCAGTTCTGGTCGCCACACTACCAGAAGGACGTGGAGGCTTTGGAGAGTGTACAGAGGAGGTTTACCAGGATGTTGCCTGGTATGGAGGGGCTTAGTTGTGAGGAGAGATTGGGTAAACTGGGGTTGTTCTCCCCGGAAAGACGGAGGATGAGGGGAGACTTAATAGAGGTGTATAAAATTATGAAAGGCATAGATAGGGTGAACGGTGGGAAGCTTTTCCCCAGGTCGGTGGTGACGTTCACAAGGGATCATAGGTTCAAGGTGAAGGGGGGGAGGTTTAACACAGATATCAGAAGGACATATTTTACACAGAGGGTGGTGGGGGCCTGGAATGCGCTGCCAGGCAAGGTGGTGGAGGCGGACACACTGAGAACGTTTAAGACTTATCTAGATAGCCATATGAACGGAGTGGGAATGGAGGGATATAAAAGAATGGTCTAGTTTGGACCAGGGAGCGGCACGGGCTTGGAGGGCCGAAGGGCCTGTTCCTGTGCTGTATTGTTCTTTGTTCTTTGTAAGGGTATTCGTGAGGAACAGACTGAAGTTGTGCATTCAAACTTTAAGTTGCTCCCATCAGCCAAGGATCAGAAAGATTGAAGGAGATCTTAAGGTGTTTCAAACAGTCAGTGTATCGCTGCAAATTTGTTGTCATTATTCTTTTTTGTGATGTGGAGGTCACGGGGAGTAAGTTGCAACAATAAGAGCGAGGTCAGTAATGTATTGGATTGTCTGTTGGTAATAAGAATGAAGGTGGTGATACTCCTGGAGTGTAATGGCAGTAGAGGTGAGGTCCGTCATATCCCTGGATGTGTATTGATAATAAAAGCAATTCAGTGATGTACCTGTGTAGGCAGTGAAAGGTGAGTGGGTCACTGATATTTCTAAATAGCTAGTCGCAATAAGAGTCAGGTTATTTTTGAATATGCTTGACAGGTGTATCATAAAGTAAACACGACAATAAAAATTCATCTGCACTTCCCCCAGCAAACACTCTCAGGGTAGGTACAACGGAGTGGGTGTTTGGGGGCGGGGAGTGAAAGGTCATGGGAGTGAGGGGTTGCATACAGAATAAATCTCACTCTCCCTATAAAAGTCTCCTAGGGCTGGCACAGCAACCATTTAGACACAGTACACTGCCTTTGCATCCCCCCCACCCCCCCAATGCTCCCTCTACACTGTCCCAACCAACACTCCCAGAGCAGGTACAGCACGGGTTAAATACAGAGTAATGCTCCCTCTACACTGTCCACATCAAACACTTCTGGAACAAGGCAACAAGGTGTGAGATACAAAGTAAAGCTCCCTTTACACTGTTCCAACCAGCACTCCCAGGATAGGTACAGTGCAAAGTCAGGTATAGAATAACATTTCTTTTACAATTCCCATAAAGAAATCAGAGAAATAGGAGGCTAGTCTGCCACTCACCATGTTACAAACATTTCCTCATGTTACTCTGTCGCCATCAAACGTTCACTGGGAAGGACTATCTTCGGGATAGAGACAATATTAGGTCCTTCTATGCTACCACAAGGAACAAATCGAGTTTAGATACAGAGTAAAGCTTGTTCTACACTGTCACACGTGAAACGCTCCTAGACAGGTACAGATTGAGGTTAGATACTGTGTAAAGCTCCCTCTACATTAGAACATAGAATATTACAGCGCAGTACAGGCCCTTCGGCCCTCGACGTTGCGCTGACCTGTGAAACCAATCTAAAGCCCCTCTATTCTACACAATTCCAATATCATCCATATGTTTATCCAATAACCATTTGAATGCTCTTAATGTTGACGAGTCCACTACTGCTGCAGGCAGGGCATTCCACGCTCTTACTACTCTCTGAGTAAAGAACCTACCTCTAACATCTGCCCTATATCTCTCACCCCTCAATTTAAAGCTATGTCCCCTCATGTTAGCCATCACCATCCGAGGAAAAAGGCTCTCACTATCTGCCCTCTCTAATCCTCTGATCATCTTGCATGCCTCTATTAAGTCATCTCTTAACCTTCTTCTCTCTAACGAAAACAACCTCAAGCCACTCAGCCTTTCCTCATACGATTTTCCCACCATACCAGGCAACATCCTGGTAAATCTCCTCTGCACCCTTTCCAACACTTCCACATCTTTCCTATAATGCGGCGACCAGAACTGTACGCAATACTCCAAGTGCGGCCGCACCAGAGTTTTGTACAGTTGCAGCATGACCTCATGGCTCCGAAACTCAATCCCTCTACCAATAAAAGCTAACACACCATCTGCCTTCTTAACAACCCTATCAACCTGGGTGCCAACTTTCAGGGATCTATGCACATGGACACCCAGATCCCTCTGTTCATCCACACTACCAAGTATCTTACCATTAGCCCAGTACTCTGTATTCCTGTTACTCCTTCCAAAGTGAATCACCTCACACTTTTCCGCATTAAACTCCATTTGCCACCTCTCAGCCCAGCTCTGCAGCTTATCTATGTCCCTCTGTCACCTGCCACTTCCCTCCGCACTGTCGACAACTCCACCGAATTTAGTGTCATCCGCAAATTTACTCATCCATCCTTCCACGCCCTCATCCAGGTCATTAATAAAAATGACAAACAGCAGTGGCCCCAAAACAGATCCTTGCAGTACACCACTAGTAACTGAACTCCAGGATGAATATTTCCCATCAACCACCACCCTCTGTTTTCTTACTGCTAGCCAATTCCTGATCCAAACCACTAAATCACCCTCAATCCTATGTGTCCGTATTTTCTGCAATAGCTTACCATGGGGAACCTTATCAAACGCTTTGCTGAAATCCATATACACCACATCAACCGCTTTATCCTCATCCACCTCTTTGGTCACCTTCTCAAAGAACTCACTAAGGTTTGTGAGGCACGACCTACCCGTCACAAAAGCGTGCTGACTATCCCTAATCAAATTATTCCTTTCCAGGTGATTATAAATCCTATCTCTTATAATCCTTTCCAATACTTTGCCCACAAAGGGCGGCACGGTAGCACAGTGGTTAGCACTGCTGCTTCACAGCTCCAGGGTCCTGGGTTTGATTCCCGGCTCGGGTCACTGTCTGTGTGGAGTTTGCACATTCTACTCGTGTCTGCGTGGGTTTCCTCCGGGTGCTCCGGTTTCCTCCCACAGTCCAAAGATGTGCAGGTTAGGTTGATTGGCCATGCTAAAATTGCCCCTTAGTGTCCTGGGATGCGTAGGTTAGAGGAATTAGTGGGTAAATATGTGGGGGTAGGGCCTGGGTGGGATTGTGGTCTGTGCAGACTCGATGGGCCGAATGGCCTCCTTCTGCACTGTAGGGTTTCTATGTTTCTACAACAGAAGTAAGGCTCACCGGTCTATAATTACCAGGGTTGTCCCTAATCCTCTTCTTGAACAAGGGGACAACATTTGCTATCCTCCAGTCTTCTGGCACTGTTCCTGTAGACAATGACGACACAAAGATCAAAGCCAAAGGCTCTGCAATCTCCTCTCTAGCCTCCCAGAGAATCCTAGGATAAATCCCATCCGGCCCAGAGGACTTATCTAGTACCAGGGGACTTATTTATTATTACCCTTTCCAGAATTGCTAACACCTCCTTATGAACCTCAATCCCGTTCGGTCCAACAGCCTGCATCTCAGTACTCCCCTCGACAACACTGTCCCTCTCCTGTGTGAATACTGACGAAAAATATTCATTTAGTGCCTCTCCTATCTCTTTGGACACCACGCACAACTTCCCACTACTGTCCTTGACTGGCCCTAATCTTACCCTAGTCATTCTTTTACTCCTGACATATCTATAGAAAGCTTTAGGGTTTTCCTTGATCCTACCTGCCAAAGACTTCTCATGTCCCCTCCTGGCTCTTCTTAACTCTTTCTTTAGGTCCTTCCTGGCTAACTTGTAACTCTCAAGTGCCCTAACTGAGCCTTCACGTCTCATCTTAACATAAGTCTCCTTCTTCCTCTTCACAAGAGATTCAACCTCCTTAGTAAACCACAGTTCCCTCACACGTCTGCTTCCTCCCTGCCTGACAGGTGCATATTTATCGAGGACGCGTAGTAGCTGTTCCTTGAACAAGGTGCACATTACAATTGTGCCCATCCCCTGCAGTTTCCTTCCCCAACCTATGCCAGCTAAATCTCACCTAATCGCATCATAATTTCCTTTCCCCCAGCTATAACTCTTGCCCTTCGGCATATACCTATCCCTTTCCATTGCTAAGGTAAACGTAATCGAATTGTGGTCACTATCACCAAAGTGCTCACCTACCTCCAAATCTAACACCTGGCCTGGTTCATTACCCAGTACCAAATCCAATGTGGCCTCGCCTCTTGTTGGTCTATCTACATACTGCGTCAGGAAGCCTTCCTGCACACATTGGACAAAAACTGACCCCTCTAAAGTACTCGAACTATAGCTTTTCCAGTCAATATTTGTAAAGTTAAAGTCCCCCATAACAACTACCCTGTTACTTTCGCTCCTATCCAGAATCATCTTTGCAATCCTTTCCTCTACATCTCTGGAACTTTTTGGAGGTCTATAAAAAACTCCCAACATCGTGACCTCTCCTTTCCTGTTTCTAACCTCAGCCCAAACTACCTCAGTAGATGAGTCCTCATCAAATGTCCTTTCTGCCACTGTAATACTGTCCTTGACTAACAATGCCACACCTCCCCCTCTTTTACCACATTCCCTGCACTTACTGGAACATCTAAACCCTGGAACCTGCAACAACCATTCCTGTCCCTGCTCTATCCATGTCTCCAAGATGGCCACAACATCGAAATCCCAGGTACCAACCCATGCTGCAAGCTCACCCACCTTATTCCGGATGCTCCTGGCGTTGAAGTATACACACTTCAAACCACATTCCTGCCTGCCAGTACACTCCTGCGACCCTGAAACCTCATCCATGACCTCACTACTCTCAACCTCCTGTACACTGGAGTTACAATTCAGGTACCCACCCCCCTGCTGAATTAGTTTAAACCCTCCCGAAGAGCATTAGCAAATTTCCCCCCCAAGATATTGGTACCCCTCTGGTTCAGGTGCAGACCATCCTGTTTGTAGAGGTCCCACCTACCCCAGAAAGAGCCCCAATTGTCCAGGTATCTGAAACCCTCCCTCCTGCACCATCCCTGTAACCACGTGTTCAACTGCTCTCTCTCCCTATTCCTCTCCTCACTACCACGTGGCACGGGTAACAAACCAGAGATAACAACTTTGTTTGTTCTAGCCCTGAGCTTTCACCCTAACTCCCTGAATTTCTGCCTTACATCCCCATCCCTTTTCCTACCTATGTCTTGAGTGCCTATGTGAACCACAACTTGGGGCTGGTCCCCCTCCCCCTTAAGGATTTCGAAAACACGATCCGAGACATCATGGACTCTGGCTCCTGGGAGGGAACACACCAACCGCGAGTCTCTCTCATTCCCGCAGAATCTCCTATCCGTCCCTTTAACAATGGAGTCCCCAATGACTAATTCTCTACTCCTCTCCCTCCTTCCCTTCTGAGCAACAAGGACAGACTCTTAGCCAGTGACCTGTACGCCATGGCTTACCCCTGCTAAGTCGTTGCCCCCCATTGTCCCCCATTAAACACTCCAAGACAGGTACAGCACGGGATTAGATACAGAATAAAGCTCCCTCTACACTGTCTCACCCAACACTTCCAGGACAGGTACAGAACGGGATTAGATACAGAGTAAAGCTCCCTGTACATCATAGAATCATAGAAACTCTACAGTACAGAAAGAGGCCATTTGGCCTATCGAGCCTGTACCGACCACAATCCCACCCAGGCCCTACATATTTACCCACTATTTCCTCTAAGCTGCACATCTCAGGACACTAAGGGGCAACTTCAGCATGGCCAATCAATCTAACCCGCACATCTTTGGACTGTGGGAGGAAACCAGAGCACCCGCAGGAAACCCATGCAGACACAAGGAGAATGTGCAAACTCCACACAGACAGCGACCCAAGCTGGGAATTGAACCCAGGTCACTGGAGCTGTGAAGCAGCAGTGCTAACCACTGTGCTACCGTGCTGCCCCCATCAAACAGTCCCAGAACAGGTACAGCATGTGGTTAGATACAGAGTAATGCTCCCTCTACACTGTCTCAACCAACACTCCCAGAGCAGGTACAGAACGGGATTAGATACAGAGTAAAGCTCCCTGCGCATTGTCCCCAACCAACACTCCCAGAGCAGGTACAGCACGGGGTTGGATACAGAGTAATGCTCCCTCTACACTGTCCACATCAGACACTTCCGGGACAAGGCAACAAGGTGTGAGATACAAAGTAAAGCTCCCTTTACACTGTCCCAACCAGCACTCCCAGGATAGGTACAGTGCAAAGTCAGGTATAGAATAACCTTTTTTTTACAATGCCCATAAAGAAATCAAGGAATAGTACGCTAGTCTGCCATTCACCATGTTACAAACATTTCCTCATGTTATTCTGTCGCCATGCACCTTAAATCAGCATCCTATGGTTGGGATTGGGAGTGTGGAGGTGAGAGGAGGAGAATTGAGACGAGGGGGGTTGAGGTAAGGGGGAGTTTGAAGGAGAGGATGAGTAGTGTTGACATGAGAGAATGAATGCTGATGGATGGTGTTGAGATAAGTGGGGAATTTTGAGGTGAGAGGGAGAGTGCTTAGTTGAAAGGGGGAATGCTGAGGTGAGAGAGTGAGTGTTTGAGGTGGGAGAGAGAGTGTTCTTGTGGAAGGAGGAGTGTTGAGGTGAGAGGGAGAGTGTTGAAGTAGGAGGGAGAGTGTTGATATGGAAGGAAGAGTGTTGAGGTGAGATGGAGAGCATTGATGTGGGAGAGTGTTGATGTGGAAGGGGGAATATTGAGGAGAGATGGAGATTGTTGAGGTGGGAGAGAGTGTTGATGTGGAAGGAGTAATGTTGAGGTGAGAGGGGGGTGTTGATGTGGAAAGTGGGTGTTGAGGAGAGAGAGTGAGTGTTGAGGTGAGATGGGGTGAGTTTTGATGTGGGAGAGTGATTGTTGAGATGAGGGGCATGTTAATGTGAGGGGGAGTGCTCAGATAAGAGGGGAAAAACATGGTGTGATATCAATATACATTGCTCCAACAAACACTCCCAGGATGTTTACAGCTGGTATTCGGTGCAAAGTCAATCTGTCTCTTCACTCTGTCATCCAAAGTGAGGAGAGCACGATGAGAACCTTTAAACACAGAGCAAACCTCATCTGCACCATCCCATCAAATACTCCAATGTTAGCTACAGAGGTACAGTGCCAGAGTAATGCCCCTCACCCCCACCCTATCTAAACTGTATCACCTGGCAGTCCCGTGCCTGGTAAAGTGCAGTTTCAATTCAGAAGATTAGTTATGATCCCATAATCAACCTTCAGGCAAGATAGCTCGCAAACTTTCTCACACAGTGGTTAGCACTGCTGCCTCACAGCGCCAGAGTTCAATTCCGGGCTTGGGTCAATCTCTGTGCGGAGTTTGCACATTGTCCACCTGTCTGCGTGGGTTTCCTCCGGGTGCTCCAGTTTCCTCCCACAGTCCAAAGATGTGGGAGTTAGGTTGATTGGCCATTGTAAATTGACCCTAGTGTCAGGTGATTAGTGGGGTAAATATGTGGGGTTAGCAGAGTGGTGCCTGGGTGGGATTGTGGTTGGTGCAGATTCGATGGGCTGAATGGACTCCTTCTGCACTGTCAGGATTTTATGAAAAATGATTAATCATTTACAAGTTTAAGCTGCCTCCACACTGTTCCATCAAATGCCTTGATTGTAGATGCGGCACAGGCTGAGATACACACAAAATCTCCCTCTACACTCCCAAACATTATATTCCAGTGAACGTGTAGCACAGGGTGCAATGCACTGAAACTGTCCCTGTACACAGTCCAAACTCCAGTGCAGGTGTAACACAGGGTGAGGGGTACAGAAAATCTCTCTTCACAGTGTCCCATCAGGAACTCCAGTGCAGGTTTAGCACCGCATTAAATACAGTTCTGAGCTCCCTATGCATTGCCATAAAACTTTCCCAGGTATGGGTGAAGCACACTTCAATACAGACACATCTCGTCTCTATACTACCCCTGAAACACCCCCAGAGCGGGTAACACACGCGATTGCATAGAGTAAAGACCACTCTTCAGTACCACATTGAATTGTTCACAGTGAAGGCGTTTACTCTTTTTCGAATCCATTCTGAACATTTCTTCTAAGTGTGCCATGGCGACACTAAATTAAGCTTTTTTTCACATTTCCAAATATAGGGACAGCACCGGGTAAAGTGCAGGTTTTTTTTTCTGCACAGCCGATTCAAGCCAGCCAATTGAAGTTAAATGTATATTCGATATAGAACATAGGACATAGAACAGTACAGCACAGAACAGGCCCTTCGGCCCACGATGTTGTGCTGAGCTTTATCTGAAACCAAGATCAAGCTATCCCACTCCCTATCATCCTGGTGTGCTCCATGTGCCTATCCAATAACCGCTTAAATGTTCCTAAAGTGTCTGACTCCACTATCACTGCAGGCAGTCCATTCCACACCCCAACCACTCTGAGTAAAGAACCTACCTCGGACATCCTTCCTATATCTCCCACCATGAACCCTATAGTTATGCCCCTTGTAATAGCTCCATACACCCGAGGAAATAGTCTTTGAACGTTCACTCTGTCTATCCCCTTCATCATTTTATAAACCTCTATTAAGTCTCCCCTCAACCTCCTCCGGTCCAGAGAGAACAGCCCCAGCTCCCTCAACCTTTCCTCATAAGACCGACACTCCAAACCAGGCAGCAACCTGGTAAATCTCCTTTGCACTCTTTCCAGCGCTTCCGCATCCTTCTTATAGTGAGGTGACCAGAACTGCACACAATATTCCAAATGTGGTCTCACCAAGGTCCTGTACAGTTGCAGCATAACCCCACGGCTCTTAAACTCTAACCCCCTGTTAGTAAAAGCTAACACACTATAGGCCTTCTTCACAGCTCTATCCACTTGAGTGGCAACCTTTAGAGATCTGTGGATATGGACCCCAAGATCTCTCTGTTCCGCCACAGTCTTCAGAACCCTACCTTTGACCCTGTAATCCACATTTAAATTTGTCCTACCAAAATGAATCACCTCACATTTATCAGGGTTAAACTCCATCTGCCATTTTTCAGCCCAGCTTTGCATCCTATCTATGTCTCTTTGCAGTCTACAACAGCCCTCCACCTCATCCACTACTCCACCAATCTTGGTGTCATCAGCAAATTTACTGATCCACCCTTCAGCCCCCTCCTCTAAGTCATTAATAAAAATCACAAATAGCAGAGGACCAAGCACTGATCCCTGCGGCACTCCGCTAGCAACCTGCCTCCAGTCCGAAAATTTTCCATCCACCACCACCCTCTGTCTTCGATCAGATAGCCAGTTACCTATCCAATCGGCCAACTTTCCCTCTATCCCACACCTCCTTACTTTCATCATAAGCCGACCATGGGGGACCTTATCAAACGCCTTACTAAAATCCATGTATATGACATCAACTGCCCTCCCTTCATCAACACACTTAGTTACCTCCTCAAAAAATTCTATCAAATTTGTGAGGCACGATTTTCTCTTCACGAATCCGTGCTGATTATCCCGGATTAATCCGCATCTTTCTAAATGGTATAGAGCATGTTTCCTTCCCTGTCCATTAAATATTCCCAGGGCAGCCTCACTTTGATTGAGATTTTGCACTTGTGCTATCAGATTACAGGTCTTCTGTTAAATTTGTTTCCAATATTTGCAAAATACTACTTCAGCTCTTTGCAAACTATAGTTCAGCCTCTTTGGAATTCTAATTGCAGACATATTCTGTTTTATGCATAGAGTTCCCGAGTAAAGTAAATAAATTTAATTTACTGACTGATTGCAATCAATGTCAAATGGAAAATAATTGTCTTGTGCACAGGGAGAGGTGATGGCCTAGTGGTATTATCGCTAGACTTTTAATCCAAAAACTCCAAAAATGTTCTGGGGACCCAGATTCAATAAAGACTTCAATAAAGAATATCTGCAATTAAAAATCTACTGACGACTATGAAACCATTGTCGGAAAAACCCATCTGGTTCACTAATGTTCTTTCGGGAAGGAAATCTGCCGTCCTTACCTGGTCTGGCCTACATGTGACTCTCAACTGCTCTCCATTGGCAACTAGGGATAGGCAATAAATGCTGGCCATCCAGCGACACCTATGTCCCACAAATGAATAATAAAAAAGTGAGAATCAGTTCCATATTGTGATTGTGACATTTTGACAATGAGATGACCCTATCCAACACAATTTGGAATATCCCCCAGTAACAGTGAATCTGAATGACAGCCTTAAACAAGACGATTAAATTCTGGGCGGTGCTCACATCTCTTACTTCATACAGTGTATGAAAATTGCAATTGAATTGGTGGGGATTGCCTTTATGAATTCAGCTGAGTATTTATTTGACAAAATTGTAAAGCTACATTTTGTGATCTTATTCAACTTAATTGAAAAACATTTCTAAATCTGCCTCTTCTACAGGCTGTCTGGAATAGAACAGACAAATTTACTGAGATCTCAAGGTGAATGACCTTAGTTTCAGTCACTGAGCGGAAGCCCTTTTTAATCCAAATCTTTTCCTACATGTTTGACATGTATCTAATATGTTCATTTCAATTCCTGCCGGGTATTTGTGGTGGTACGATTCGATTGGTCTGTAAGAATGATGTGAAGTGAAACCAGATTAATTCATCCATTTCTATTTATTTCCATGATCCAAAGTTCTCTTTTCACTCCACAGAATTTATCTCCTCGATTCTGAGCTGGAATCAGCTCTCACATTTTGGACAGACTGCTAATAATTGGCAAAAAGCAACATAACATGAGTCATGGATAAATCAGATATTGATGCAGATAATTCTGATATTTGGCACCATGTTTCCAGACCTATGCCTTTGCTGGAACTTAAAGAGTTGCTCTATTCAGCAAGTATTTAAACTAAGTGTGTTTGTGAGGAACAGACTCACATTGTGCATTCAAACTTTATGTTGCTCACATCAGTCTAGCATCAGAAAGATTGAAGGAAATATGAAGGTGTTCAGACAGTTTGTGTAACACTGCTGCTGTGTTGTCTTTATTCTTTCTTGTGATGATGCAGTTGTGGGGAAATAATTAGCGACAAGAAGAGTGAGGTCAGTGATGCATTTGTTTGTCATTTGAAGTCTTATTACCACCTATTACCACTATTATAGAAAGGATGACTTTAAATAATTATTTATTTTTTCAGTTAATTTTGGGTTTAAAATCGGAGGTTTTTTTCAAAACTGGAAGTAGGGCCAGGAGAGGCCTGGGGAAGTTTTTGGAGGGTTTAAAAGTGCACCAAAGTATACAGCGGGCAGCATCGTAGCGGGCAGCAGAGTGAGTGGGAAGTTGAGTGAGCTGTCAGGGCTTTGGCTCACAGGGCTTGGACGAGCAGGGGTGAGTTTTTGTTTCCTTACACTCTTATTAACTTTTCACTGTCTTACTTGACATAAAGTGTCCAGTATGAGTGTGAAACCAGTGTGCTGTTCCCAGTGTAGGATGTGGGAGGTCCTGGAGGCATCTGGCCTCCCGGACATCCACATCTGTGAGGGGTGTGTCGAGCTGCGGTTCCTGAGGGACCGTGTTAGGGAGCTGGAACTGCAGCTCGAGGATCTTAGGCTGATGAGGGAGAATGAGGAGGTGATAGACAAGAGCTATCATCAGGTGGTCACACCAGGGCCACGGGAGGAGGCCAAGTGGGTGACGGCCAGGAAGGGTAAGGCTAGGGTGGTTGAGAGCACCCCGGTGGATTTGCCCCTGCACAACAAGTACTCCTGCTTGAGTACTGCTGGGGGGGACAGCCCGCCTGGGGGAAGCAGCAGTGGCCGTGTCTCCGCAGTGGAGTCCAGCCTGTAACTCAGAGGGCTAAGGAAAAGAGGAGGAAGGCAGTATTAATCGGGGACTCGATGGTGAAGGGGACAGACAGGCGTTTCTGCGGAGGTAGGCGGGATTCTCGCATGGTGGTCTGCCTCCTTGGGGCCGGGATCCAAGATGTCGCTAGTCGCGTCCCGGAAATCCTGAGGTGGGAGGGAGAGGAGCCTGAGGTAGCGGTACATATTGGTACTGCTGATGTGGGTAGGAAGGGAGAAGGGGTCATGAAAAGGGAGTACAGGGAATTAGGGAGACAGCTGAGAAAGAGGAAAGCAAAGGTAGTAATCTCAGGATTACTGCCTGTGCCACGGGAAGGTGAGGGCAGGAATGGAGTGAGGTGGAAGATGAATGTGTGGCTGAGGGACTGGTGCAGGGGGCAGGGATTCAGGTTCCTGGACCATTGGGACCTCTTTAGGGGCAGGGGTGATCTGTATACAAAAAACGGGTGGAACTTGAATCACAAGGGGACCAATATCCTGGCCGGTAGGATGGCTAAGGCTACTGGGGAGAATTTAAACTAGATAGGTTGGGGGGAGGGGAGCTAGAAGAGTTGACCAGGATCAAGGAACTAATTGATGGGGGGGAGGATGCAGAGGTAAGGGGAATTACAAAATTAATGGTAGAGGAGAGGGTGCAAGTGAATGAAGGCGGTAATTTAGATAAGGGAGTGGAGGGAGAGGGTGTTCGCGACTCAACAAAGCGGGTCCAGATAAAAGCTGGAATAAGGACACTTTGCCTGAATGCACGAAGCATTCGGAACAAGGTAAATGAGTTGATGGTGCAAATCAGCACAAGTGGGTACGATCTAGTGGCCATTACAGAAACATGGCTGAAAGGTGACCAGGACTGGGAGATGAATATCCAGGGGTATCAGGCGTTTAGGAAGAATAGACAGGAAGGAAAAGGTGGTGGGGTCGCGCTATTAATAAGAGATAATATCAGGGTAGTACTGAGGGATGACATAGGCTCTGAGGAACAAAACGTGGAATCATTATGGGTAGAGATGAGGAATAGTAGAGGGAGAAAGACACTAGTAGGTGTGGTATATAGGCCCCCAAATAATAATGTTGAGGTAGGAAGGGCTATAAACAAGCAGATAAGGGATGCGTGTAAAAACGGAACGGCAATAATCATGGGGGACTTCAACATGCACATTGACTGGCAGACTCAAGTCGGTAAGGGTGGAATGGAGGAAGAGTTCTTAGAATGCTGTCGGGATAGTTTCCTTGAACAGCATGTTACGGAACCGACGAGGGAACGAGCTATTTTGGATCTGGTATTGTGTAACGAGGTAGGTAGAATTAAGGAACTTATTGTGAAGGACCCTCTTGGGTCTAGTGACCACAATATGGTTGAATTTCTGATTCAGATGGAAGAGGAGAAAGTTTGGTCCCAAACCAGTGTCCTCTGTTTGAACAGAGGGAAATATGATAGGATGAGGGATGAATTGGCTAAGGTAGACTGGGAGAGCAGGCTGGCAGGTAGGATAGCTGAGGAACAGTGGAGGATTTTTAAGGAGATCCTTTTCAGTTCTCAGCAAAAATATATTCCAGCAAAAAACAAGGATTGTAAGAAAAGGGAGAACCAGCCGTGGATAACGAAGGAAATAAAGGAGAGTATTAAAATAAAAACAGCTGCGTACAGAGTGGCCAAAAATAGTGGAGAAACAAGTGATTGGGAAAAATTTAAGAAACAACAAAGAGAGACTAAGAAAGCCATAAAGAAAGGAAGGATAGACTATGAAGCTAGGCTAGCAATTAATATAAAAAATGATAGTAAAAGTTTTTATAAATATATAAAAAGGAATAGAGTGGCTAGAGTGAATATTGGACCCTTGGAGGACGAGAGGGGGGAGTTAATAGTGGGAAATGAGGATATGGCTGAGTCTTTAAATAAGTTTTTTGTGTCGGTCTTCACGGTGGAGGACACAAATAGTTTGCCAAATATTAACGATAGAGGGTTGGCAGCAGGAGAAATACTTAATACAATTAATGTTACCAGAGAGGCAGTGCTGGGTAGACTAATGGGACTGAAGGTGGACAAGTCCCCGGGTCCGGATGGAATGCATCCCAGGGTATTGAAAGACATGTCAGAGGTAATAGTGGATGCGTTAGTGATTATTTATCAAAACTCGTTGCATTCTGGGGTAGTGCCGGTTGATTGGAAAATGGCTAATGTTACGCCGCTGTTTAAAAAAGGAAGGAGACAAAAGGCGGGTAACTATAGGCCGGTCAGCTTAACGTCTGTAGTAGGGAAAATGCTGGAATCCATTATTAAAGAGGAGATAGCAGGGCATCTGGATAGAAATGGTTCGATCAATCAGACGCAGCATGGATTCATGAGGGGAAAGTCGTGCTTGACGAACATGTTGGATTTTTATGAAGATGTGACTAGGGCGGTTGATGGAGGAGAACCGGTGGATGCGGTGTTTTTGGATTTCCAAAAGGCATTTGATAAGGTGCCCCATAATAGGCTGCTGAAGAAGATTAGGGCACACGGAGTTGGGGGTAGTGTGTTAAAGTGGATTGGGGACTGGCTATCCGACAGGAAGCAAAGAGTCGGAATAAATGGGTGTTTTTCCGGTTGGAGGAAGGTAACTAGTGGCGTGCTGCAGGGATCGGTACTCGGGCCGCAACTATTTACCATTTATATAGATGATCTGGAGGAGGGGACGGAGTGTAGGGTAACGAAGTTTGCAGACGACACAAAGATAAGTGGAAAAGTGAATCGTGTGGAGGACGGAGAAGATCTGCAGAGAGATTTGGACAGGCTGAGTGAGTGGGCGAGGATATGGCAAATGGAGTATAACGTTGATAAATGCAAGGTTATACACTTTGGAGGAAATAATAACAAATGGGATTACTATCTCAATGGAAACAAATTAAAACATGCTACCGTGCAAAGGGACCTGGGGGTCCTTGTGCATGAGACGCAAAAGCCCAGTCTGCAGGTACAACAGGTGATCAAGAAGGCAAATGGGATGTTGGCCTATATTGCGAGGGGGATAGAATATAAAAGCAGGGATGTCTTGATGCACCTGTACAGGGCATTGGTGAGGCCGCAGCTGGAATACTGTGTGCAGTATTGGTCCCCTTATATGAGGAAGGATATATTGGCATTGGAGGGAGTGCAGAGAAGGTTCACCAGGTTGATACCGGAGATGAGGGGTTTGGATTATGAGGAGAGGCTGAGGAGATTGGGTTTGTACTCGTTGGAGTTTAGAAGGATGAGGGGGGATCTTATGGAGACTTATAAGATAATGCGGGGGCTGGATAGGGTGGAGGCGGAGAGATTCTTTCCACTTAGTAAGGAAGTTAAAACTAGAGGACACAACCTCAAAATAAAGGGGGGTCGGTTTAAGACAGAGTTGAGGAGGAACTTCTTCTCCCAGAGGGTGGTGAATCTCTGGAATTCTCTGCCCACTGAGGTGGTGGAGGCTACCTCGCTGAATATGTTTAAAGCGCGGATGGATGGATTCCTGATCGGTAAGGGAATTAAGGGTTATGGGGATCAGGCGGGTAAGTGGTACTGATCCACGTCAGATCAGCCATGATCTTATTGAATGGCGGGGCAGGCTCGAGGGGCTAGATGGCCTACTCCTGCTCCTATTTCTTATGTTCTTATGATATTATTAAACTAGAAAGAGTGCAGAAAAGATTTACTAGGATGCTACCGGGACTTGATGGATTGAGTTATAAGGAGAGGCTGAATAGACTGGGACTTTTCTCTCTGGAGCGTAGGAGGCTGAGGGGTGACCTTATAGAGGTCTATAACACAATGAGGGGCATAGACAAGGTAGATAGTCATATTTTTTCCCAAAAATAGGGGAGTCTAAAACTTAAGGGTTTAAGGTGAGAGGGGAGAGATACAAAAGTGTCCAGAGGGGCAATTGTTTCACACAGAGGGTGGTGAGTGTCTGGAACAAGCTGCCAGAGGTAGTAGTAGAGGCGGGTACAATTTTATCTTTTAAAAAGTATTTAGATAGTTACATGGGTACGATGGGTATAGAGGGATATGGGCCAAATGCGGGCAATTGGGATTAGCCTAGGGGTTTTTTTTAAAAATGGGCGGCATGGACTGGTTGGGCCGAAGGGCCTGTTTCCATGCTGTAAACCTCTATGACTCTAAGTCAGTGATGTATTTGAGGGGTAATGGAAGTAGGAGTGAGGTCATGTGTATTTATAATAAGAGAAATTCAGTGATGTACATGTATCGATAGTGACAAAAATAGTGTGGTTGCTGATGTTCCTGAATAGTTAGTTGCAATAAGAGTCAGGTTATTTCTGCAGATGCCAGGACAGGTGTAGCATAGAGTAAACAAAGCAATAAAATCCATCTGCAATTTCCTAGCAAACACTCCCAGGGTAGGGACAACTGGGCAGGTGGTTGGGGATGGAAAATAAGGGGTTGTGTGGAGTGTGGGGTTACATACAGAATAAGTCTCACTCTACACTGTCCTTATAAGTCTCTCCTAGGGAAAATACAGCACCAGTTAGATACAGTACACTGCCTCTGCACTCCCCCATCAAATGTTCTCTGGGAAGTATAGTCATGGGGTGACAGAGACAAATGGAGATTTCTCTAAGCTCTCACAGGAAAACAATTTGATCGTGGGTGCATCAAGAGTTTAGATAAACAGTAAAGATTCCTCTACAGCACAGGGTTAGATACAGAATACATCTCCCTCTACACTGTCCCCATCAAACACTCCCAGGACAGGTAAAGTACCTGGTCAGATATAGAATAACATTTCTTTTACAACATCCATAGAGAAATAGGGGAGGTATTCAGCCATTCGTCCCATCGCGCCTACACCTCCAGTCGATTAGATCATGCCTGAATTGATGTGTCTCTCTCCCTGTAACTCTGTAAATATTATCCCTTCATCTTCCCATTCAATTTCCTCTTGAAGTCTCAGATGGAATTTGCTTCCACCTAACGGTCAGACCTGAATCTAAATTCTAGATTCTGCCCACTCACTACATTACAAACATTTCCTCATGTTACTTATGTTTGCATGCACCGTAAGTCAGCATCATCTGGCTGGGATGGAGGAGTGTGCAGCTGAGAGGAGGAGTGTTGGGGTGAGAGATGGGAGTTGAAGTGAAATTAGGAGTATTGCGGTGAGAGGGGGCTGTTGATCTGAGGGGGAGAGTGTTGAGATGGGAGGGGAAGTTGGGAAGGTGATTGTTGCAGTGAGGGAGGTGTTGCTGTGAGGTCGAGAGTTGATGTGAGATGGGAGTATTTCAGTGAGAGGTAGAGTGTTGTGGTGAGGGGGTAGTTGACCTGAGAGGGGGAGTGTGAAGGTGAGAGGGGGTAGTGTTGATCTGAGGGAGAGTGTAGAGGTGAGAGGGGTTAAGTGCTGAGATGAAGAGGGTGAGTGTTGATCTGAGAGAGAGAGGGAAAGTGGTGAGGTTAGTGGGATGGTGTCGTGAGTGGGGATGTTTTAGGTGAAAGGGGGACTATTACAGTAAAAACACCTGAGGTCTTTCACCTCTTTTCCACCCTCATGGGTTTATTTTTTCCACAGGTGGTAAACTCTTCCCAATGTAATCTGTTTTTTGTTTTTCATTTCTTTCCCTCATGGATTGAAATTGCTGTCAGAAGCTAGATTTCAATTTATGCACTAATATGTATTCATCTGCCATCTCTGCAGCTTTTCTCGCTGTTTCGACTTTGTTTCTCAACATGAGGTCTTATCATTTCTGGAAGTGAGTTTTTAAACTCCTCCAGCAGAATAATATTTCTAAGGGCCTCAAATGTCTTTTCCATCTTTCATGCTCTCACCCATCTATCAAAGTTGCTCTGTTTAATTCTTTCAAACTCAATATACGTTTGACCTGGTTCCTTTCTTACATTTCTGAACCATTGTCTATATGCTTCTGGTACCAATTTGTAGGCACTCAAAATGGTCCTTTTCACTCCTTCATATTTTCTTGACACACCCTCTGACAGTGCTGCAAGCACCTCAGTAGTACTGCCTGCCAACTTGGTCTGAATTAACATTAACCACATCTCCTCTGGCCATTTCATCTGTGTAGCCAATTTCTCACAGGAAATGAAAAAGGCTTCTGTGCCTTTTTCAACAAAAGTTGGTCATGTTTGAACATATTTGTATATATCTCTACCAGGTCATTGGCTACACTGAGCTTGCTCACCATCACTTCCATCTTGTACTTTCACTTCTGTCGCTTGAAGTCTTTTTCCTTCAAATTCCAATTTCATCTTTGCCAACTCAAACAATCTTTCCCTTTCTTCTGCTAAGGCAATCTTTCCTCTCTCTTTTTCACGTATCTTTCCCCTCTCTCTTTCTTTTTCACCTGTCTTTCCCTCTCTCTTTTTCCCCTCTGTCTTTCCCTTCTCTCTTTTTTTAACTCCAGCCTTTTAAGTTCACCTTCAAACTCCAATCGTTTCATAGAAATCATAGAATCATAGAAACCCTACAGTGCAGAAAGAGACCATTTGGCCCATCGAGTCTGCACCGACCACAATCCCAGCCAGATCCTACCCCCATATCCCTACATATTTACCCGCCAATCTATGCATCTCAGGACACTAAGGGGCAATTTTTTTTTTAGCATGGCCAATCAACCTAACCCGCACATCTTTGGACTGTGGGAGGAAACCGGAGCACCCGGAGGAAACCCATGCAGACACGGGGAGAATGTGCAAACTCCACACAGACAGTGACCCAAGCCGGGAATCGAACCCAGGTCCCTAGAGTTGTGAAGCAGCAGTGCTAACCACTGTGCTACCGTGCCGCCGTTTCATTTGCAATTTAATTTTTTTCTAACTCCATTGCACTTGACTGTTTCTCTGATACACCTACATACTTGGCTACCCCCGTTATAATTTCAGCTTTCCTATTATCCCTAGTTAAACCCAATTTTAGCCTGTTTGATAATTCTACAACTGTCATCTTTTTCTGTATTTCTAAACTTTCTTGTCAAATTTGGGAAGCATCTTCAACCCCCCCAGAACCTCTTTAGCAATGTTAAGAGCCATTTCCCCACTTCTGATATAACCGGCTTGCTGTCAGTTAACAGATCTTCCACTTCTCACTTAAGGTTTATTTGAAGATCTCGGACTATTCAAATCCAGGACCCGAGCCCCCAATCTGTTATGAAGCAAAGGCTGATCCCCTCTCTGAGACCTAACACTTAGTTACTCAAAGAGGAGTACCTCACTAGAAGAACGGATATGTCAGGAGATACTGGATAGGTGCAGGAAAAATAGGGTTGTTGTAGTGGGAGACTTCAATTTCCCTGGTATAGACTGCAAATCGTGTAGGGCTGGGAGTCTGAATGGGGAGGCATTTGTAAAATGCGTACTGGAAGGTTCTTTGGAACAATATGTAGATAGCCCGACTAGAGAGGGGGCTATACTGGACCTGGTACTGGGGAATGAGCCCGGTCAGGTCTTCAAAGTTTCGGTAGGGGAACATGTGGCAAATAGTGACCACAATTCTGTTAGCTTTAGGATAGTGATGGAAAAGGATGAGTGGTGTCCCAAGGGTAAGGTGTTGGATTGGGGGAAGGCTAACTTTAGTGCGATTAGGCAGAATTTGGCAGCTGTTGATTGGGAGAGGCTGTTTGAGGGTAAATCCACATCTGGCATGTGGGAGTCTTTTAAGGAACAGTTGTTAGGGCTACAGGACAGGCATGTGCCTGTAAAAAAGGATAGGAAGGGTAAGATTCGAGAACCGTGGATTACCAGGGAAATTGAGCGATTGATCATAAAGAAAAGAGTGGCGTACGTTAGGTCCAGGCAGCTAAAAACGGAGGGAGCTCTGGAAGAATACAAAGAAAGTAGGAAAGAACTCAAACGAGGAATTAGAAGGGCAAAAAGGGGTCACGAAATGTCCTTGGCAGACAGGATTAAGGAGGATCCCAAGGCATTTTATTCATACGTTAGGAGCAAAAGGGTTGCCAGGGAAAAAATCGGACCTCTCAGGGACAAAAGTGGGGAATTATGCTTAGAGCCCAAAGAAGTAGGGGAGATCCTAAATGAATACTTTGCGTCGGTATTCACAAAGGAGAGGGATGTGTTGACGGGGAGTGTCTCGGAGGGGAGTGTTGACCCGTTAGAGAAAATTTCCATTACAAGGGAGGAAGTGTTCGGTTTTTTAGGGAACATAAAGACTGACAAATCCCCAGGGCCTGATGGAATCTATCCCAGCCTGCTCAGGGAGACGAGAGATGAAATTGCTGGGCCTCTGACGCAAATCTTTGTCTCGTCACTGAACACAGGTGAGGTCCCAGAGGATTGGAGGATAGCTAATGTGGTCCCGTTATTTAAGAAGGGTAGGAAGGATAACCCGGGCAATTATAGGCCGGTGAGCTTGACGTCCGTGGTTGGAAAGTTGTTGGAGAAGATTCTTAGAGATAGGATGTATGCGCATTTAGAAAGGAATAAACTCATTAACGATAGTCAGCATGGTTTTGTGAGAGGGAGGTCATGCCTCACTAACCTGGTGGAGTTTTTTGAAGAAGTGACTAGAATGGTTGACGAGGGAAGGGCCGTGGGATGTCGTCTATATGGACTTTAGTAAAGCGTTTGACAAAGTCCCTCATGGTAGGTTGGTGCAAAAGGTTGGATCTCATGGGATAAAGGGGGAGGTGGCGAGATGGGTGGAGAACTGGCTTGGTCACAGAAGACAGAGGGTGGTGGTGGAAGGGTCTTTTTCCGGCTGGATGCCTGTGACTAGTGGTGTTCACAGTAAGAAGTTTAACAACACCAGGTTAAAGTCCAACAGGTTTATTTGGTAGCAAAAGCCACACAAGCTTTCGAGGCTCTGAGCCCCTTCTTCAGGTGAGTGGGAATTCTGTTCACAAACAGAACTTATAAGACACAGACTCAATTTACATGAATAATGGTTGGAATGCGAATACTTACAACTAATCCAGTCTTTAAGAAACAAAACAATGGGAGTGGAGAGAGCATCAAGACAGGCTAAAAAGATGTGTATTGTCTCCAGACAAGACAGCCAGTGAAACTCTGCAGGTCCACGCAACTGTGGGAGTTACAAATAGTGTGACATAAATTCTGATAGCCAGGTTCCGCACACACAAGGACGGCCTCAACCGGGATATTGGGTTGATGTCACACTATTTCACATAAATATTTCTGCTTTTTTCCTCCTGAGTCTTTATCATGCGATCCTAGAATCAGAATTTATGTCACACTATTTGTAACTCCCACAGTTGCGTGGACCTGCAGAGTTTCACTGGCTGTCTTGTCTGGAGACAATACACATCTTTTTAGCCTGTCTTGATGCTCTCTCCACTCCCATTGTTTTGTTTCTTAAAGACTGGATTAGTTGTAAGTATTCGCATTCCAACCATTATTCATGTAAATTGAGTCTGTGTCTTATAAGTTCTGTTTGTGAACAGAATTCCCACTCACCTGAAGAAGGGGCTCAGAGCCTCGAAAGCTTGTGTGGCTTTTGCTACCAAATAAACCTGTTGGACTTTAACCTGGTGTTGTTAAACTTCTTACTGTGTTTACCCCAGTCCAACGCCGGCATCTCCACATCATGACTAGTGGTGTTCCGCAGGGCTCTGTATTGGGACCTCTGCTGTTTGTGATTTATATAGACGATCTGGAAGAAGGTGTAACTGGGGTGATCAGTAAGTTTGCGGACGACACGAAAATGGCTGGACTTGCAGATAGTGAGGAACATTGTCAGAGACTACAGAAGGATATAGATAGGTTGGAAATTTGGGCAAAGAAATGGCAGATGGAGTTCAATCCTGATAAATGCGAAGTGATGCATTTTGGTAGAACTAACGTAAGGGGGAGCTATACGATAAATGGCAGAACCATAAAGGGTGTAGATACGCAGAGGGACCTGGGTGTGCAAGTCCACAGATCCTTGAAGGTGACGTCACAGGTGGAGAAGGTAGTGAAGAAGGCATATGGCATGCTTGCCTTTATAGGACGGGGCATAGAGTATAAAAGTTGGGGTCTGATGTTGCAGATGTATAGAACGTTGGTTCGGCCGCATTTGGAATACCGCGCCCAGTTCTGGTCGCCACACTACCAGAAGGACGTGGAGGCTTTAGAGAGAGTGCAGAGGAGGTTTACCAGGATGTTGCCTGGTATGGGAGGGCTTAGTTATGAGGAGAGATTGGGTAAACTGGGGTTGTTCTCACTGGAAAGACGGAGGATGAGGGGTGACCTAATAGAGGTGTATAAAATTATGAAAGGGTTAGATAGGGTGAACGGTGGGAAGCTTTGTCCCAGATCGGTGGTGACGTTCACGAGGGGTCATAGGTTCAAGGTGAAGGGGGGGAGGTTTAACACGGATATCAGAAGGACGTATTTTACACAGAGGGTGGTGGGGGCCTGGAATGCACTGCCGGGCAAGGTGGTAGAGGCGGACACACTGGGAACGTTTAAGACTTATCTAGATAGCCATATGAACGGAGTGGGAATGGAGGGATACAAAAGAATGGTCTAGTTTGGACCAGGGAGCGGCGCGGGCTTGGTGGGCCGAAGGGCCTGTTCCTGTGCTGTATTGTTCTTTGTTCTTTGTTCTCACCTCATAATCTGTTAAAGTGAGTGTGAAGTGGTAATATCTGCTCTTCAGCAACTTTTAGTGGTTAAATCAAAACAACTCCCCGACACACACTCTAAAATCAGCAAGTAACTATTTATCTAACTAACAGTGAACAAGTTAACAAAACTAATAACAAATCAAATAAAACACAATTCTAATGGAATGCTGTTTAGATAAATACAACTCCCACTTATTAACAAAAAAGAATAGAATTTTAATCACTCTCTAAATTACGATGAGGTTTTTCATCTTCAGGAGTATTCTTTGTAGATTTAGTGGTTAGTCCTCTGTAGGGCGGCACGGTAGCGCAGTGGTTAGCACTGCTGCTTCACAGCTCCTGGGTTCGATTCCCGGCTCGGGTCACTGTCTGTGTAGAGTTTGCACATTCTCCTCGTGTCTGCGTGGGTTTCCTCCGGGTGCTCCGGTTTCCTCCCACAGTCCAAAGATGTGCGGGTTAGGTTGATTGGCCAGGTTAAAAATTGCCCCTTAGAGTCCTAAGATGTGTAGGTCAGAGGGATTAGCGGGTCAATATATGGGGGTGGGGCCTGGGTGGGATTGTGGTCGGTGCGGACTCGATGGGCCGAATGGCCTCCTTCTGCAATCCTTTCTTTTTTACTATCCAGATAAGGCTTTGGGTTAAAAGCTGTGAGCTGTAGCAGAGTGCAGCTGCTGTCTCTGCTTATTCTCCCACTGCCTGTTCTTTTATACCTGTGATGACATATCCTCATCCCCTACAGTATGATTAGTCCTCAGGTTATCAAAACATCAATTCAAGCTAATAGGTTGCTGGCATCCAAGTGCCTAATTTAAACTGATAAGCTGAATTCAAAAAATAATCAAACTGGGACAGTTGCCAAGGCAGCCCTGCTGGTTTTTTGCCTCTGGTTCAAATGTTTCAGTCTGTGTACTGGCACATAGAATCCCTACAGTACAGAAGGAGGCCATTTGGCCCATCGAGTCTGTGCTGACCACAATCCCACCAGGCCCAAGTTCTCTAACCCTCATTTACCATGCTAATCCCCCTGACACCCGGGTCAATTTATCATGGCCAATCAACCTAACACGCACAACTTTGGACTGTGGGAGGAAACCGGAGCATCAGGAGGAAACCCACAAAGACATGGGGAGAATGTGCAAACTCCACATAGACAGTGACCCGAGGCCGGAATTGAACCTGGGTCCCTGGTGCTGTGACACAGCAGTGTTAACCACTGTGCCACCATGCCGCCCTGCACCATATGCAGCTGCATTTTAAAAAACTTTTTAAACACAGAAAAACACCACCTTTTTGAAGGGACATTGCAATTTTACAAACACCAACTTCGCAACACTTCCCATATTCTAATTTTGTGCCTGGGTGTGCTCTGTGCTTTGAACTACTTCTTCCAGTCTTGTGATTAGTTCACTAATTTTAAACATCCACTCCTCACAATCCAACTCAACTGTTCGGTCACTATCATTGTTGAACATTTCCAAGTTAACATCTCCTGTTATCATAAATCATCCAATAGGGGCGAATATAAACTACACGCTCACCTCATCCATTCTATCTTGTGTAATCGCCTCACTAAATGCTCTCTCTCCCCCCACCCCCGATAGATTTTTGACTTATGCTAACAATTTCTACTATATTAGCTTAAAACTCATGTAAACTTTAAAATACGAAGAACCATCCTGTCTGGGACAGAATAGGTTAATTCCCTGCTCATTTCAAAAGTGGCGGAGTAAGTTCTCTCAACTGGACGTCATGACCTCATCGCTTTTTCTTGACAAGCTTCCAAAAGACTCTGTATTGACTTTTTTTTTCAGAAACTAATTTTAACACCTCAACAAGTTTTAATCCAGAGACTTATCCTACACTATTCCCAATCTAAGTTTTAATTTTACATGTTCAATTATGACTACAAGTCTGCTCCCAACCTTGGAAGGATACAGAATCAAATCAACTGTTTGCTGAAATCGTTAACTCTCCTTGCAACTTTCCAGACATAACGTAACACCATTTTGAAATTGATGGAGTTTTTAAATTTCCTTTTCCAAACTGGCAGAGCTCAAATCCCTGTCAAATTCTGATCCTTTCTGTTAAAAATAATTGTGGTCTCCAACCATTTCGAAGACTAAGGAATTTCAAGAATTTATATTCATTCCAATATCTATTTGATCCTAATTCCACATTAATTTCATAATAATGCTGAGTTCCCTGATACCATACCCTTCACAACCACATGATGGCACTGTTGATTATACAATTCCACTCAGGTTGATAGTTTGCTTTTTAACCCTTTCTTCTCAAGACAAGCTTTTGAGATTTCTGTCAGTTTTCTCCGTCTCTTTTCCACTCTTCTCAATTCCTTGGACCCCCCCCTCTGGGAATTTTCCTATGGCTTTTATCTGAAAACACAACTCTTACTTCCTAACTTCTTTTACACTGAGGATTTCTACCAAACTTTCCTCCCCAACAGTTTTAACACTATTTCACTTTTCCTCCTCCAAGGCACAATTTGAATATCTCAGCCGACCATCACCTACCCCTCTAAGTGGTCTTGCCTTACAATATAGACGTGCGGCTGTCAATTAGTTCCGCTGTTGAACAGAATCAGGAATCCATCCCGTGACCTTTCGGGTTCTGTGCGTCTCACAAATTTACATCTCCGCCTGACTGTGCGGCTAATTGCTCTGCCAATGGGCCGGCATCATTAATTCTGTTATCGTGCCCCACTTTAAGTACGGTTTCTTTAACCAGCGATACTGCCTTCACCACCCCAAACGACTGCTCAGATAGGTCAACTTACGGATCGGACAGATGGACACGCTTCTCCTTCTAACTAACCCAGGTGGTAATGTAAATATTCTCAACCTCAGGAGGCAAGTTTCATCGCCAGAGTCTGAGATACTATCCCGTTGTGGGGTGGATTCATTGTGGGGTGGATTGAGATGGCCGGTACTGTCTTTAACTACAGACAATATGAAACTCACGAGGCAGATATCTCTGCATGAAGTTTATTTAAAAACAAAAACACAACAAGCAGCTGTTTAGAGATCACCAAAAGGGTTAAGCAGCTCTGGAATTGAGCAGCAGAATCTCTCCGATGAATTTGATGTATACAATCAAAAACAGATCAATTATTATTATTCCTGCCTTACATTAGCTTAAAATCAAATCATCTTCATTATATACAAGTCAATAATAATAATTGTCATGTACTCCAGCCAATCAGCAATTACCATCCAGCATTATGGTATTCTATTTGTCCATTAAATCCGGACACTACCACCTATTCTGGCTAAGATTAGCTTTCCTGTTCTCATGTTCTCATGGGTTCATCTTTAGGTCACTGTCAAATCAGATAGCCATGCATTCCTGCGTCCGGACGCATTGTCAGCTGATCTGAAGAATGAAAAGCCAATTCATAAATGTTTCACTTTCTGTCCTTGTATAAGACATTGTGATATCAATCTGCTTACTTTAAGATTTTTCAAAAATGTTAATAAACTCTTTTTAGCTGAACCATCATGCCTCTCGGTAATTTGCCTTTGGCTAAATTCATTCAATACTTAAAATACATTTAAAATATCAGCATATACGTTTTAAAATCGTAACTACTTATTTAATTCTCTTATTGCATCCACATGTGCACATTATTTGTTTCATGAGCTTATTATCTCTGCATCTAGAATCATTTAACTCTTTTCTGGTAGTGCTGCCAGTGTCTTAGGTATTCTGTATAAAACTTCATTAGCTGGATAATAATTTCCCACTTCATCCAAGATTGATAGATAGATAGATAGTCAGACCAACAGGCAGACAGAACGTCTGAAGCCGGAGAGGGAAGGACAGAGACAGACAGACAGACAGACTGACAGGTAGGTAGTTAGGTAGATAGATAGACAGACAGACAGACAGACAGACAGACAGACAAGTAGATAGATCGATAAATGGATAGACAGACAGAGAATTAAACAAATCTGATGAGCACTGAAATCTGTGTGTGAGCATCTGATGGGCACTGAAATATGTGTGTGGATCTGTTCCAGTTCCTCAGCTGTCATTGGAGGCATTTGGAGTCGCAGATCTGTGCTGAGCACTGAGTCCGGGACTGGACGGGACTGGACGGGACTGGGAAGGTAAGAAACAGCAGGAACCCTGACCCTCGGTGTGCAGGCCGGTGGCAGAATGAGAACATTTGTAACCTCAATTCACCAAAGCCCTCCACCTGCCTTTTTCTCTCTCACACACTCTTTCTCTCTCTCACAGACACACACTCTCTCTCTTATGCACACACTCTCTCTTACGCACACACTCACACACACTCTCTCTTACGCACACACTCACATTCTCTCACGCAAACACTCTCTCACGCACACACTCTTCCACGCGGACACTCTTCCACGCGGACACTCATACATTCTCTCTCCCACACACACACTCTCTCTCTCTCTCACACACAGACTCTCTCTCTCTCTCACACACAGACTCTCTCACACACACACACACACACTCATACATTCTCTCTCTCACACACAGACTCTCTCACACACACACACACACACGCTCTCTCTCTCACACACAGACTCTCTCACACACACACACACACACGCTCTCTCTCTCACACACAGACTCTCTCACACACACACACACACACTCTCTCTCTCTCTCACACACAGACTCTCTCACACACACACACACACACGCTCTCTCTCTCACACACAGACTCTCTCACACACACACACACACACTCTCTCTCTCTCTCACACACAGACTCTCTCACACACACACACACACACGCTCTCTCTCTCACACACAGACTCTCTCACACACACACACACACACACTCTCTCTCTCTCTCACACACAGACTCTCTCACACACACACACACACACGCTCTCTCTCTCACACACAGACTCTCTCACACACACACACACACGCTCTCTCTCTCTCACACACTCTCAGAATCCTACAGTGCAGAAGGAGGCCATTCGGCCCATCGAGTCTGCATGGACCACAATCCCACCCAGGCCTTATCCCCATAACCCCATGCATTTACCCTAACTAGTCCCCGAGACAGTGAGGGGAAATTTAACATGGCCAATCTTTGGAAATGTGGGGTAATGCATTTTGAAAGGTCTAATACAAATAGGAAATATGCAGTAAATGGCAGAACCCTTAAGAGTATTAATAGGCAGAGGGATCTGGGTGTACAGGTACACAGGTCACTGAAAGTGGCAACGCAGGTGGAGAAGGTAGTCAAGAAGGCATACCGCATGCTTGCCTTCGTTGGCCGGAGCATTGAGTTTAAAACTTGGCAAGTTATGTTGACGCTTTATAGAACCTTAGTGAGGCCGCACTTGGAATATAGTGTTCAATTCTGGTTGCCACACTACCAGAAAGATGTGGAGGCTTTGGAGAGGGTACAGAAAAGATTTACCAGGATGTTGCCTGGTATAGAGGGCATTAGCTATGAGGAGAGGTTGGGGAAACTTGGTTTGTTCTCACTGGAGCGACGGAGGTTGAGGGGAGACCTGATCGAAGTCTACAAGATTATGAGAGACATGGACAGAGTGGATAGTCAGAAGCTTTTTCCCAGGATGGAAGAGTCAATTACTAGGAGGCATAGGTTTAAGGTGCGAGGGCAAGGTTTAAAGGAGATGTACGAGGCAGGTTTTTTTTATACAGAGGGGTGGTGGGTGCCTGGAACTCGCTGCTGGGGGAGGTAGTGGAAGCGGATACAATAGTGACTTTTAAGGAGCGTCTTGACAAATACATGAATAGGATGGGAATAGAGGGATATGGTCCCTGGAAGAGTAAGGGGTTTTAGTTCAGACGGGCAGCATGGTCGGTGCAGACTTGGAGGGCCGAAGGGCCTGTTCCTGTGCTGTAATTTTCTTTGTTTTTTGTTCTTTGATTGTGGGAGGAAACCGGAGCACCCGGTTCCTCCCAGACACGGGGAGAACTCCACACAGACAGTGACCCAAGCGGGGAATCAAACCCGGGACCCTGGCACTGGGTGAGGCTGGTAGTCATGATGTGGAGATGCCGGCGTTGGACTGGGATGAACACAGTAAGAGTTTTAACAACACCAGGTTAAAGTCCAACAGGTTTATTTGGTAACAAATACCATTAGCTGTACCATTATTCTGTAACTTGATTTTTGTGTCTCTGTGCCCTGTTTGAGAGCACATTTCCACTCCATCTGACGAAGGAGCAGCGCTCCGAAAGCTAATGGTATTTGCTACCAAATAAACCTGTTGGACTTTAACCTGGTGTTGTTAAAACTCTTACTGGGTGAGGCAGCAGTGCTAACCACTGAGACACCGTGCCGCCCTTGTCTGTTAATTCTTTTTTCTACTTTCTTCTTTGGTACCTTAGCTATCTAGACGAGGCTTTGAGCTAAGAGCTGTTAGGTGGCAGTTGCTCGCTCCTTTTGTCCCACTGCCCCCCTTCCTCCTTGAATCTGATACTATTTCTAATTTCCCTTCTGAGCCATGGTTTGGCCACAATTCCCTTACCACTCTTGCGCCGAACAGGAATAAACAAATTCTGAAGTTCACCTATTCGTTCTTTAAATGCCTACCTGTCCACTGTCTTTCCTTTCAGTAATGTTTCCCAATCTATCATGGCCAATTCATACAATCATAGTTACCATAGAACCATAGAAAATTACAGCTCAGAAACAGGCCTTTTGGCCCTTCTTCTCTGTGCCGAACCATTTTTTGCCTAGTCCCACTGACCTGCACCTGGACCATATCCCTCCACACCCCTCTCATCCATGAACCCATCCAAGTTTTTCTTAAATGTTAAAAGTGACCCCGCATTTACCACTTTATCCGGCAGCTCATTCCACACTCCCACCACTCTCTGCGTGAAGAGATTCCCTTTAATAATCCCTTTAAACTTTTCTTCATTAAGATTCAAGACTCTGGTCTCAAAATCAACGACATCACTATCCACCTTGTCAAAGAATTCTACCATTTTATGGTCACTTGTCCCTAAAGGTTCTCTCACTCGATTGCCAACTAATCCTTTCTCATTGCACGACACCCAGTCCAAAATGTCTGTTGGTTCCTCAACGGATTGCTCCAGTAAACCATCCCATCTGCACTCCAGAAATTCCTCCTCTATTGTACTGTGACTAATTTGACTCTCCCAATCTATATGCAGATTAAAGTCACCCATAATCACAGATGTTCCTTTAACACATACATCTCTGATTTCCTGTCAAATGCTTTTCCCAACATTACCACTACAATTTGTTGGTCTGTATACCACCCCCACCAATGTTCTCTGTCCCCTGTTGTTTCTTAACTCGACATCATCTGTGCTTCCACATCATCTGTGCTAATATATTTTCTCAATATTGAATCAATATCATCTTTAAGGAACAATGCAACTCCACCATCTTTTCCTTTCTGTCTGTCCTTCCTAAACACTGAATAGCCCTCAATGCTTAGTTCCCACCCTTGCTCACCTTGGAGACATGACTACATAATGCCAACTATATCATACCCCTTTACATTTATCTGTGCATCTTACTCATTTTGAATACTCTAAGCATTCAGGTACAAAAACTCAAGGTGGGCACTTTTAACATTTCTTGTCTCTTTCCTACTATTTTGTACTCTGTCCTCATCTGACTCTGGCCCATGATTTCTCTGCCTATCACTTTCCTTATTCTCCTTACTGTCTTTTCCTCTTGTTCTTAATTCCCCCTGCTCTGAATCCTTGCAAAGGTTCTAATGCTCCTGCCATATTAGTTTAAACCGTCCCCAACCACTCTAGCAAGTACTTAGCCAAGGACATCAGTCCTGTACTCATCCTGTCCATACACCTCATAATCTTATACACCTCAATCATGTCCCCTCTCAGCCTTCTCTGCTCTAGATAAAATGATCTAAGCCTTTCCAGTATCTCCTGACAGCTCAAATACTCCATCCTGGGCAACATCCTGGTGAATCACCTTTGTACCCCCTCTAGTGCTACCACATCTTTCCTATAGAGAGGTGATCAGAACAGCACACTGTACTCCAGCTGTGGCCTAACCAACATTCTGTACAGCTCCAGAATTACATAGAAACATAGAAAAACTACAGCACAAAACAGGTCCTGCGACCCCACAAGTTGTGCCGAACATATCCCTACCTTTTAGGCCTATCTATAACCCTCCATCCTATTAAGTCCCATGTACTCATCCAGGAGTCTCTTAAAAGACCCTATTGAGTTTGCCTCCACCACCACTGACGGCAGCCAATTCCACTCGCCCACCACTCTCTGTGTGAAAAACTTCCCCCGAACATTTCCCCTGTACCTACACCCAGCACCTTAAACCTGTGTCCTCTCGTAGCAGTCATTTCCACCCTGGGAAAAAGCCTCTGAGAGTCCACCCGATCTATGCCTCTCAACATCTTGTATACCTCTATTAGGTCTCTTCTCATTCTACGTCTCTCCAAGGAGAAAAGACCGAGCTCCCTCAGCCTATCCTCATAAGGCATGCCACTCAATCCAGGCAACATCCTTGTAAATCTCCTCTGCGCCCTTTCAATCTTTTCCACATCTTTCCTGTAATGAGGCGACCAGAACTGAGCACAGTACTCCAAGTGGGGTCTGACTAGGGTCTTATATAGCTGCATCATTATCCCCAGACTCCTAAACTCAAACCCTCGATTGATAAAGGCCAGCACACCATACGCCTTCTTAACCACCTCCTCCACCTGCGAGGCCGATTTTAGAGTCCTATGGACCCGGACCCCAAGGTCCTTCTGATCCTCTACAGTACTAAGAGTCTTTCCCTTTATATTGTACTCCTTCATCCCATTTGACCTGCCAAAATGGGCTATGACGCATTTATCTGGGTTGAAGTCCATCTGCCACTTCTCCGCCCAGTCTTGCATCCTATCTATGTCCGTCTGTAACTTCTGACATCCCTCCAGACTATCCACAACCCCACCAACCTTCGTGTCGTCGGCAAACTTACCAACCCATCCCTCCGCTTCCTCATCCAGGTCATTTATGAAAATGATAAACAGCAAGGGTCCCAGAACAGATCCCTGGGGCACACCACTAATGACGGACCTCCATTTAGAAAAAGACTCATCTATACACACTCTCTGCCTCCTTTGGGCAAGCCAGTTCTGGATCCACAGGGCAGCAGCCCCTTGGATCCCATGCCCTCTCACTTTTTCTAGAAGCCTTGCATGGGGGACCTTATCGAACGTCTTGCTAAAATCCATATAAACCACATCTACCGCTTTCCCTTCGTCAATGTGTTTAGTCACATTTTCGAAGAACTCCACCAGGCTCGTAAGGCACGATCTGCCTTTGACAAAGCCATGCTGAGTATTCTTGAGCATACTAAACCTCTCTAAATGCTCATAAATCTTGTCCCTCAGGATCTTCTCCATCAGCTTACCAACAACTGAGGTTAGACTCACCAGTCGGTAATTTCCTGGGCTATCCTTATTCCCCTTCTTGAAAATATGAACCGCATCCGCAATCCTCCAATCCTCCGGCACCTCTCCCGTCTCCATCGACGACGCAAAGATCATCGCCAGAGGTTCTGCAATCTCTTCCCTCGCCTCCCACAGTAACCTGGGGTACATCCCATCCGGACCCGGCGACTTATCTATCTTGATGCCATTCAAAGATTCCAGCACAACCTCTTTGTTAATGTCCACATACTCAATCTTTTCAGTCCACCGCAAGCCCACAGTACATCCACCCATGTCCTTCTCCTCTGTGAAAACCGAGGCAAAATACTCATTAAGCACCTCTGCCATTTCTACTGGTTCCGTACAACTTTCCCGCCTTAACCTTTTATAGGCCCTATTCCTTCACGTCTCATCCTTTTACTCTTCACATATTTATAGAACGCCTTAGGGTTTTCCTTAATCCTATCTGCCAAAGCCTTCTCATGACCCCTTCTGGCTCTCCTAATTTCCTTCTTTAGTCCCTTCCTACAAGCCGTATACTCATCGAGATCCCTATCTTCACCAAGCTCTCTGAACCTTTTGTACGCTTTCCTTTTCTTCTCGACTAGGTCCCGCACAGCTTTCGTGCACCACGGTTCCTTTAACCTACCAACACCTCCCTGTCAGCTCGGAACATTGTCCTGGAGAACCCTAGACAGACATTCCTTGAAAAACTGCCACCTCTGTTCAGTACATTTCCCCGAGAATACCTCCTTCCAATTTACTCCTCTAATTTGCTGCCTTATGTCTTCATATTTCCCCTTACTCCATATAAACGCTTTCCTAGCTTGCCTGATCCTCTCTCTTTCCAATGCAAGCATAAAGGAGATAGAGTTATGATCGCTATCCCCAAGATGCTCTCCCACTGAGAGATCTGACACCTGTCCAGGTTCATTGGTCAGTCTCTGATCAAGTACAGCCTCTCCTCTTGTAGGCTTGTCCACATGCTGTGTCAGGAAACCCTCCTGACCACACCTAACGAACTCCTCCCCATCCAATCCCCTTACCCTAGGAATATTCCAATCTATGTTTGGGAAATTAAAGTCTCCCATCACAACAACTCTGCTATTGTTGCATCTCTCCAGGATCTGTTTCCCTATCTGCTCCTCCACCTCCCTGTTACTATTGGGCGGCCTATAGAAAATTCCCAGCAAAGTGATTGACCCCTTCCCACTCCGAACTTCCACCCACAGAGACTCTGTAGACAATCCCTCCACAGCATACACTTTCTCTACAGCTGTGACACTATCCCTGATCAGCAGTGCCACTCCACTCCCTCTCTTGCCTCCCTCCCTGTCCTTCCTGAAACATCTGAATCCCGGCACCTGGAGTATCCAGTCCTGTCCCTGAGACCTCCAAGTCTCCGTTATGGCCACCACATCACACTTCCAGGCATCGATCCACACTCTGAGCTCATCCCCTTTATTCACTATACTCCTGGCATTCAAGTAAACACATCTCAATCCTTTGGTCTGAGCTCTTCCCTTCTCTATCCCCCGTCTATCTTCCCTCCTGCAATGTCTATAACCCTTCTCTGTTTGCGAGTTAACTTCCTCGCTCCCAGTCACCTCGTCTTGATCCCGTCCCCTCAACCTAACTAGTTTAAACTCTCCCCAGTAGCGTTAGCCAACCTTCCCGCCAGGATATTGGTCCCCCTGGGATTCAAGTGCCACCCGTTTTTTGTGTACAGGTCACACCTGCCCCTAAAGAGGTCCCAATGGTCCAGGAACCTGAATCCCTGCCCCCTGCACCAGTCCCTCAGCCACACATTCATCCTCCACCTCACTCCATTCCTGCCCTCGCCTTCCCGTGGCACAGGCAGCAATCCTGATACTGACCTTGCTTTCCTCCTTCTCAGCTGTCTCCCTAATTCCCTATACTCTCTTTTCATGACCCCTTCCCCCTTCCTACCCACATCAGCGGTACCAATATGTACCGCTACCTCTGGCTCCTCTCCCTCCCACCTCAGGATTTCTGGGACTCGCCCAGCGACATCCTGGATCCCGGCCCCAGGGAGGCAGACCACCATCCGAGACTCCCGCCTGCCTCCGCAAAAACGCCTGTCCGACCCCCTTACTGTCGAATCCCCGATTAATACCGCCTCCCTCCTCTTTTCCTTAGCCCTCTGAGTTACAGGGCCAGACTCCACTCCGGAGACACGGCCACTGCTGCTTCCCCCAGGCGGGCTGTCCCCTCCAGCAGTACTCAGGCAGGAGTACTTGTTGTGTAGGGGCACATCCACCGGGGTGCTCTCAATCACCCGAGCTTTACCCTTCCTGGCCGTCACCCACTTGGCCTCCACCCGTGGCCCTGGTGTGACCACCTGATGATAGCTCTTGTCTATCACCTCCTCATTCTCCCTTAACAGCCTAAGATCCTTGAGCTGCAGTTCCGGCTCCTTAACACGGTCCCTCAGGAACCGCTCGACACACCCCTCACAGATGTGGATGTCCGGGAGGCCAGGTGCCTCCAGGACCTCCCACATCCTACACTGGGAACAACACACTGGCTTCACACTCATATTTGACCCTTTATACCAAGGTACACAGAGAAAAGTAAATAAGAATTAAAAACTCACCCCTGCTCGCCCTTTCCCCCGAAGCCCTGTGAGCCAAAGCCCTTACAGCTCACACTCTGCTTCCCACTCACTCACTCCGCTGCCTGCTGCCCGCTCCCCACTCCCAACGCTGCCCTCTGTACACTGCGGCCTCCCTTTTAAACCTCCCACGCACTTAAAAAAAAACCTTCCCAGACTTCCTTATTGAGTTTTTTGAGAAAGTGACCAAGGAGGTGGATGGGGGCAAGGCAGTGGACGTGGTATATATGGATTTTAGTAAGGCGTTTGATAAGGTTCACCATGGTAGGCTTCTGCAGAAAATGCAGATGTATGGGATTGGGGGTGATCTAGGAAATTGGATCAGGAATTGGCTAGCGGATAGGAAACAGAGGGTGGTGGTTGATAGTAAATATTCATCATGGAGTGCGGTTACAAGTGGTGTACCTCAGGGATCTGTTTTGGGGCCACTGCTGTTTGTAATATTTATTAATGATCTGGATGAGGGTATAGTTGGGTGGATTAGCAAATTTGCTGATGACACCAAAGTCGGTGGTGTGGTAGACAGTGAGGAAGGGTGTCGTAGTTTGCAGGAAGACTTAGACAGGTTGCAAAGTTGGGCCGAGAGGTGGCGGATGGAGTTTAATGCGGAGAAGTGTGAGGTAATTCACTTTGGTAGGAATAACAGATGTGTTGAGTATAGGGCTAACGGGAGGACTTTGAATAGTGTGGAGGAGCAGAGGGATCTAGGTGTATGTGTGCATAGATCCCTGAAAGTTGGGAATCAAGTAGATAAGGTTGTTAAGAAGGCATATGGTGTCTTGGCGTTTATTGGTAGGGGGATTGAATTTAGGAGTCGTAGCGTTATGTTGCAACTGTACACAACTCTGGTGCGGCCGCACTTGGAGTACTGTGTGCAGTTCTGGTCCCCACATTACAGGAAGGATGTGGAGGCTTTGGAGAGGGTGCAGAGGAGGTTTACCAGGATGTTGCCTGGTATGGAGGGGAGATCCTATGAGGAGAGGCTGAGGGATTTGGGATTGTTTTCGCTGGAAAGGCGGCGGCTAAGAGGGGATCTTATTGAAACATATAAGATGATTAGAGGTTTAGATAGGGTGGATAGTGATAGCCTTTTTCCTCTGATGGAGAAATCCAGCACGAGGGGGCATGGCTTTAAATTGAGGGGGGGTAGTTATAGAACCGATGTCAGGGGTAGGTTCTTTACCCAGAGGGTGGTGAGGGATTGGAATGCCCTGCCAGCATCAGTAGTAAATGCGCCTAGTTTGGGGGCGTTTAAGAGATCCGTAGATAGGTTCATGGACGAAAAGAAATTGGTTTAGGTTGGAGGGTCACAGTTTTTTTTTAAACTGGTCGGTGCAACATCGTGGGCCGAAGGGCCTGTTCTGCACTGTAATGTTCTATGTTCTATGTTCTACTTAGCGGCCCACTTCCGGTTTTCAGTTTAAAATTAAGAAAAGAAAAAAACTACTCAAAAAAATAAAGGCAAAAAACACACTAAATAAATAAATAAATCTCTCACCAGCACTCCTGCCACACAAATCACTCCCCCTCTGCTTGCTCCAGTGGAACATTGAGGGTGATCCTCCCAGGTAACTGACTTTTAAAGTAAAAAAAAAACCTTCCCAGACTCCTGAGCGGCCCACTTCCGGTTTACCTCCTTGTTCTTGTATTCTATGCCACGACTGATAAAAACAAATGTTCCATATACCTTCTTAACTATCCTATTCACCTGCTCTGCCGCCTCCAGGGATCTGTGAATGTCCATCTGTTCCTCTGAGCTTCCTGCCATTCATTAAACACTGCCTTATTTTGTTACTTCTTCCAAAGTGCATCACCTCACAGTTATCACGGTTAAATACCATCTGCCACTGCTCCGCCCATCTGACCAACCCATCTATATCTTCCTGCAACCTACGACCATCTTCTTCACTATTAACCACGCTACCACCCAAACTTGTTTATCATTTTCATCAACATAATTTATGTATAGAACAAACAATAAGGGTCCCAGTACTGATCCTTGTGGTACACCACTGGACACCAGCCTCCAGTCACTCAAACAGACTTCTATCACCACCCTTCGTGTCTTATTCCTAAGTTAGTTTTGAATCCACCTCGGCAGTTTATTTGAATTCCATGTGCTTTGGGATGGTGAAGGATCTTGTGTATGCGTAGTCCTGTTTGCTTCAGTCTATGTAAAGACTTCATTTTTAGATATTTCTGCCTGTGCACAATTACATTTAATTGCTAGACTATAGGGGTTAACTAACTCTGTTAGGCTGAACAATTGTAGCTGGCTTGATTACATGTAGAATCAGAAGGCATGATGGGTTAGCTAAAAATTGACTGCATTCCTGAGGGGTACACAACGCAGGCAAACAACAGATAACAGCAGCTGCAAGGATTGTTTTTCTAGATGGAGACAGCCTGCAAAACATTTTCAATTATGAGATAAGGATTGGAATATAGTTTGGATTTTAGTGTGTGTATTTTCAGTGTGTTCAAGTTCAGTTCAGTCCAAGGGCCTGACTGAGAAGCCAGTCTCCAAGTTCGCTTTTCTTTTGCTTCTGCCATGTTAATTTTTTTAAGCTCTTTTCAATAAAAGAAAACCATTTTAAAATTGGTATCAGTGCTGTCCTCTCATCTCTTCAAATGAATGTATAAACCCAACAGATGGCACAGCGGTTAGCACTTCCGCCTCACAGCCCCAGGGACCCAGGTTCAATTCTGGCCTCAGGTCACTGTGTGTGTGGAGTTTGTGCGTTCTTCCTGTGTCTGCGTGGGCTTCCTCCGGGTGCTCCGGTTTCCTCGCACTTTCCAAATATGTGCAGGTTAGGTTGATTGGCCAAGGTGAATTGTCCCTTAGTGTCCAAAGATGTGTAGGTTACTGGGATTAGTGGGATGTGTTCATACGGTTAAGGGCATTAGGCTGAAGGGGGTGGGCCTGGGGAAGATTATCTGTCAGAGAGTCAGTGCAGACTCAATGGGCCGAATGGCTTCCTTTTACATTGTAAGGATTCTATGATTCAACCTTCTCAATCAGTCTACCATGTGGGACCTTGTCAAAGGCTTTGCTAAAATCCATGTAAACTACATCAACTGCACTTCCCTCATCCATACACTCAATCACATTTTTGAAAAATTATATCAAATTTGTTGTTAGGCATGACCTCTCTCTGAAACTCATACTCACTTGTGGAGAGTATTCCGAATTAACTGGGGAAGGGAAGGCCTAGTGGTATTATCATTTGACTATTAATCCAGAAACTCGGCTAATGTTCTGGGGACGTGGGTTCAAATCCTGCCACGGCAGATAGTAGCATTTGAATTTTAGCAGCTAAAAACGGAGGGAGCTCTGAAGGAGTACAAAGAAAGTAGGAAAGAACTCAAACGGGGAATTAGAAGGGCAAAAAGGGGTCATGAAATGTCCTTGGCAGACAGGATTAAGGAGAATCCCAAGGCATTTTATTCATACGTAGGAACAAAAGGGTTGTCAGGGAAAAAATCGGACCTCTCAGGGACAAAAGTGGGGAATTATGCTTGGAGCCCAAAGAAGTAGGGGAGATCCTAAATGAATACTTTGCGTCGGTATTCACAAAGGAGAGGGATGTGTTGACTGGGGGTGTCTCGGAGGGGAGTGTTGAACCGTTGGAGAAAATCTCCATTACAAGGGAGGAAGTGTTAGGTTTGTTAGAGAATATAAAGACTGACAAATCCCCAGGGCCTGATGGAATCTATCCAAGGCTGCTCAGGGAGACGAGAGATGAAATCGCTGGGCCTCTGACGCAAATCTTTTGTCTCGTCACTGGGCACAGGTGAGGTCCCAGAGGATTGGAGGATAGCTAATGTGGTCCCGTTATTTAAGAAGGGTAGGAAGGATAACCTGGGTAATTATAGGCTGGTGAGCTTGACATCCGTGGTGGGGAAGTTGTTGGAGAAGATTCTTAGAGATAGGATGTATGTGCATTTAGGAAGGAATAAACTCATTAACGATAGTCAGCATGGTTTTGTGAGAGGGAGGTCATGCCTCACTAACCTGGTGGAGCTTTTTGAAGAAGTGACCAGAATGGTTGACGAGGGCAGAATGGTTGACGAGGGAAGGGCCGTGGATGTCGTCTATATGGACTTTAGTAAAGCGTTTGACAAAGTCCCTCATGGTAGGCTGGTGAAAAAGGTTGGATCTCATGGGATAAAGGGGGACGTGGCTAGATGGGTGGAGAACTGGCTTGGTCACAGAAGACAGAGGGTGGTAGTGGAAGGGTCTTTTTCCGGCTGGAGGCCTGTGACTAGTGATGTTCCGCAGGGCTCTGTATTGGGACCTCTGCTGTTTGTGATTTATATAAACGATCTGGAAGAAGGTGTAACTGGGGTGATCAGTAAGTTTGCGGACGACACAAAATTGGCAGGACTTGCAGATAGTGAGGAGCATTGTCAGAAGCTACAGAAGGATATAGATAGGCTGGAAATTTGGGCAAAGAAATGGCAGATGGAGTTCAATCCTGATAAATGCGAAGTGATGCATTTTGGTAGAAATAATGTAGGGAGGAGCTATACGATAAATGGCAGAACCATAAAGGGTGTAGATACGCAGAGGGACCTGGGTGTGCAAGTCCACAGATCCTTGAAGGTGACGTCACAGGTGGAGAAGGTGGTGAAGAAGGCATATGGCATGCTTGCCTTTATAGGACGGGGCATAGAGTATAAAAGTTGGGGTCTGATGTTGCAGATGTATAGAACGTTGGTTCGGCCGCATTTGGAATACCACACCCAGTTCTGGTCACCACACTACCGGAAGGACGTGGAGGCTTTAGCGAGAGTGCAGAGGAGGTTTACCAGGATGTTGCCTGGTATGGAAGGGCTTAGTTATGAGGAGAGATTGGGTAAACTGGGGTTGTTCTCCCTGGAAAGACGGAGGATGAGGGGTGACCTAACAGAGGTGTATAAAATTATGAACGGGTTAGATAGGGTGGATGGTGGGAAGCTTTTTCCCAGGTCGGTGGTGACGTTCACGAGGGGTCATAGGTTCAAGGTGAAGCGGGGGAGGTTTAACACAGATATCAGAAGGATGTATTTGACGCAGAGGGTGGTGGGGGCCTGGAATGCGCTGCCGGGCAAGGTGGTAGAGGCGGACACACTGGGAACGTTTAAGACTTATCTAGACAGCCATATGAACGGAGTGGGAATGGAGGGATACAAAAGAATGGTCCAGTTTGGACCAGGGAGCAGCACGGGCTTGGAGGGCCGAAGGACCTGTTCCTGTGCTGTATTGTTCTTTGTTCTAACCTATGCATTTCCAGGTGGACATTACTTTTCTCCTTCAGAACTTTCTCCAATCATTCCCCTACCACTGATGTGAGACTCACCGGTCTGTCATTTCCTGGTTCGTCTCTACCACCCTTCTTGAAAAGTGGAAACACATTCGTCATCCTCCAGTCCTCTGGCACTTCACCCACTTCTTCCTGTGTTCACCCCAGTCCAACACCGGCATCTCCACATCATGACTTCTCCCATGGCCAGAGAGGAATTACAATTTTGCATCAGAACCCCTGCAATTTCCTACCTTGCCTCCAACAGCAGCCTGGGATGCAATTCAACTGGACCTGGGTCACATGTACATATACAGCCTTATTTCCATCCTCTGTCAGGACTTTTGCCCCTTTCCAACAAAGAACAAAGAACAGTACAGCACAGGAAACAGGCCCTTCGGCCCTCCAAGCCTGTGCCGCTCCTTGGTCCAAGTAGACCAATCGTTTGTATCCCTCCATTCCCAGGCTGCTCATGTGACTATCCAGGTAAGTCTTAAACGATGTCAGCGTGCCTGCCTCCACCACCCTACTTGGCAGCGCATTCCAGGCCCCCACCACCCTCTGTGTAAAAAACATCCCTCTAATATCTGAGTTATACTTCGCCCCTCTCACCTTGAGCCCATGACCCCTCGTGAACGTCACTTCTGATCTGGGAAAAAGCTTCCCACCGTTCACCCTATCTATCCCCTTCATAATCTTGTACACTTCTATTAGATCTCCCCTCATTCTCCGTCTTTCCAGGGAGAACAACCCCAGTTTACCCAATCTCTCCTCATAGCTAAGACCCTCCATACCAGGCAACATCCTGGTAAACCTTCTCTGCACTCTCTCTAACGCCTCCACGTCCTTCTGGTAGTGCGGCGACCAGAACTGGACGCAGTACTCCAAATGTGGCCTAACCAGCGTTCTATACAGCTGCATCATCAGACTCCAGCTTTTATACTCTGCACCGCATCCTATAAAGGCAAGCATACCATATGCCTTCTTCACCACCTTCTCCACCTGTGTTGCCACCTTTAAGGATTTGTGGACTTGCACACCTCGGTCCCTTGGTGGGTTACACCTTTCCAGTTCAGGTATTGACATGCACACTCCAATGTCTGATGAGGAAATTCTATGTACTGTTCTCATGTTTTCTTGTGAGATAATGCTGTCACCCACACTGTTGTTATCATTTAACATGCCTGTTCTCTCATCTTTAATAGGTATTGATGCTGTAGTAAGGATATATACACCTGCTGATTAATATTGTAGCTACTCCCATAAAGCAGAGAGCATGACCCGTGAGGAAGAGATGCCAGACTGGGAAGGAGCCCAGGAATTTTATGCCAAATATGACCCAAAGGATATACTCGGCCGGTAATATTTCCAGGCTTTGTTTGTAATTTATTATAATGTTGAAGTTAAATATTTCCCAATGATTGTAAAATCAAATTGTGTCTTCTTACTAAGTTGAGGCAACCATCATTTTTCCAGTAGATAAAAGCAAATTACTGCAGATGTTGGAATCTGAAACAAAAAGTGGTCAAAGCCTTTGACAAAGGGAAATCTGGACTCAAAATATCAGCTCTTTTCTCTCCTTACAGATGCTGCCAGGCCTGCTGAGATTTTCCAGCATTTTCTCTTTTTTTTTTTACGGGCCTGATTCATTTCTCCTTCTGCCTCTTACCAAGTAAATGTTTATCTGAGTGGGAAATACTTGAAACTAAATCAAAACCTGGGGCAAACTTTTCAGGTAGGAAGAACCTGCAGACCGGGAAAAGTGGGAGATGGGGCCCAGATGCAGGCGTCTTACCCCCATTTCCGACATGCCCCATTTTTGCTAGCTGGGGCAAGAGGATCTGTTTAAATATTGTGATCTTAATTTCAAAATTCATGTTCTTTAAACACGGAATGACAGGCTTAAACAGTCAGTGAGATCCTGTACGGAAAGGATGGGTTACATCTTAACAGGAAGGGCACAAATATCCTGGCTGGGAGTTTTGCTAGAGTGTTTCGGCAGGGTTTAAACTAGCGTGGCAGGGGGGGTGGGGATCAAAACCGTAGGTCAGTAAGTACTGAGGCTGGGGTTGAGCTGGGGGCCAGGGCAAGGCTAGCTAAGAAGAAGAGCATTCTGGAGCAGGATGACCTGAGTGCGCCTGGAGGTCTGGAGTGCATCTGCTTCAATGCAAGGAGCGTAACGGGTAAGACAGACGAACTTAGGGCCTTAATGCTTACGTGGAATTTGGATGTGGTTGCGATGACAGAGACATGGTTAAAAGAAGGACAGGACTGGCAGCTGAATATTCCGGGGTATAAGTGTTTTAGGTGAGTCAGAGGAGGGGCTAAAAAAGGTGGGGGAGTAGCGATATTAGTGAGGGAGCATACTACAGCGGTGCAGAGGGTGGACAATTTAGAGGGGTCATGTAATGAGTCACTGTGGGTGGAGCTCAGAAACAGGAAAGGTGCAATCACTATGCTGGGGGTATACTACAGGCCACCTAACAGCCCACGGGAAGTGAAGGAACGGATATGTCAGGAGATTCTGGATATGTGCAGATAAAATAGGGTTGTTGTAGTGGTAGACTTCAATTTCCCTGGTACAGACTGGAAAGTGCTTAGGGCTGGGGGTCTGGACAGGAAGGAATTTGTAAAATGCGTACTGGAAGGTTCTTTGGAACAGTATGTAGATAGCCCAACTAGAGAGGGGGCTATACTGGATCTAGTTCTGGGAAATGAGCCCGGTCAGGTCGTCAAAGTTTCGGTAGGGGAACATGTGGCAAATAGTGACCACAACTCTGTTAACTTTAGGATAGTAATGGACAAGGACGAGTGTTGTCCTAAGGTTAGGGTGCTAAATTGGGGGAAGGCTAACTATAGCCGGATTAGGCAGGAATTGGTGGCCGTTGATTGGGAGAGGCTGTTCAGGGGTAAGTCCACGTCTGGCATGTGGGAGTCTTTTAAGGAACAGTTGATAAGGCTGCAGGACAGGCATGTGCCTGTAAAAAGGAAGGATAAGAAAGGTAGGATTCGAGAGCCATGGATAATCAGGGAAATTGAGGATCTGATCAAAAAGAAAAGAGAGGTGTACGTTAGGCCCAGGCAACTGAAAACAGATGGAGCTCTGAGGGAATACAGAGAGTGTAGGAAAGAACTCAAACGAGGAGTTAGAAGGGCAAAAAGAGGTCACGAAATGTTCTTGGCAGACAGGATTAAGGAGAATCCTAAGGCATTTTATTCATATGTTAGGAACAAAAAGAGTTGTCTTGGAAAAAGTCGGGCCTCCCAGGGACAAAGGAGGGGAATTATGCTTAGAACCCAAGGGAATAGGGGAGATCCTAAATGAATACTTTGCATCGGTATTCACAAAGGAGAGGGACTTGTTGACTGGGAGTGTCTCAGAGGGAGGTGTTGACCCATTAGAGAGAATCTCCATTACAAGGGAGAAAGTGTTAGGTTTTTTAGGTAACATTAAAACTGACAAATCCCCAGGGCCTGATGGCATCTATCCTCGACTGCTCAGGGAGACAAGAGATGTAATTGCTGGGCCTCTGACGGAAATCTCTTTCTCTTCATTGGACACAGGTGAGGTCCCTGAGGATTGGAGGATAGCGAATGTGGTACCGTTATTTAAGAAGGGTAGCAGGGATAACCCGGGTAATTATAGGTCAGTGAGCTTGACGTCCGTGGTAGGGAAGGTGTTGGAGAGGATTCTTAGAGACAGGATGTATGCGCATTTAGAACAGAACAATCTCATTAGTGACAGACAGCATGGTTTTGTAAGAGGGAGGTCGTGCCTTACAAATTTGTTTTTTGAGGAAGTGACAAAAACGGTTGACGAAGGAAAGGCCGTGGATGTCGTCTATATGGATTTCAGTAAGGTATTTGACAAAGTCCCTCATGGCAGGTTGGTTAAGAAGGTTAAGGCTCATGGGATACAAGGAGAGGTGGCTAGATGGGTAGAAAACTGGCTTGGCCACAGGAGGCAGTCGAAGGGTCTTTTTCCGGCTGGAGGTCTGTGACCAGTGGTGTTCCGCAGGGCTCTGTACTGGGACCTCTGCTATTTGTGATATATATATAAATGATTTGGAAGAAAGTGTAACTGGTGTTATCAGCAAGTTTGCGGATGACACGAAGGTGGCTGGACTTGCGGATAGCGATGAACATTGTCGGACAATACAGCAGGATATAGATAGGCTGGAAAATTGGGCGGCGAAATGGCAGATGAAATTTAATCCAGATAAATGCGAAGTGATGCATTTTGGAAGAACTAATGTAGGGGGGAGTTATACTCCCCGTTCAAATTTATTGGGTAAAAGACCGTCCCAGGTCTCCCTGTGACCTATTTCCGGTTTCCTGTTGCTCAGGAAAAAAAAACAAAAAAGCAACTCCAAAAAAAGTAAGTAAAAATAAATTCAGCTTATCTTAGCTTCCAGTTCTGCCCTCCAAAAATCACTCCCCTCTGCCCGCTCCACCGGAAGAATATATAGAAAGGATATTATTAAAATAGAAAGAGTGCAGAAAAGATTTACTGGGAAGCAACCGGGACTTGATGGTTTAAGTTATAAGGAGAGGCTGGATATACTGGGACTTTTTTCCCTGGAGCATAGCAGGCTTAGGGGTGATCTTATAGAGGTCTATAAAATAATGAGAGGCGTAGATCAGATAGATAGTCAACATCTTTTCCCATAGGTAGAACAGTCTTAAACTAGAGGGCATAGGTTTCAGGTGAGAGGGGAGAGATCAGCACGGGTCCAGAGGGGAATTTTTTTCACACAGTGGTGAGTGTCTAGAACCAGCTGCCAGAGGCAGGTATGACTTTGTTTTTTAAAAAGCATTTAGACAGTTACATGGGTAAGATGGGTATAGAGGGATATGGACCAAATGCGAGCAATTGGGACTAGCTTAGTGGTAAAAACTGGGTGGCATAGATAAGTTGGGCTGAAGGGCCTGTTTCCATGCTTTAGGCCTCTATGACTCAGTCACAAAAACAATCTTCGATCATCACCGTCTGCCTCCTGTCACTAAGCCAATTTTGGATTCAGTTTGCCAAATTGCCCTGTACCCATGGGCTCTTACCATCTTTATTAGCTTCCCATGTTGGACCTTGTCAAAAGCCATACTGAAGTCTATCTCGACTACAATAACTCCACTGCCCTCATCTACACACCTAGTCACCTGTTCGAAAAATTCAATCAAATTTGTAAGACAGGATCTCCCCCCTGACAAAGCCATGTTGACTATCCCTGATTAATCCTTGCCTCTCCAAGTTGAAATTAATTCTGTCCCTCTGAATTTTTTCCAATAGTTTCCCTCCAACTGAAGTTAGATTCAGTGGCCTGTAATGTCCTGTTTTTTTCCCCCTACTTCCCTTCTTGACGAATTGTAACACAGTAGTTGTCCTCCTGTACTTTCGCACCTCTCATGTGGCCAGAGAGGATTTGATAATTAGCATCAGAGTCCTTGCAATCTCCTCCCTGGTCTCCCACAGAACCCTGGGTACATCTCATAGAAACATAGAAACTAAAAGCAGGAGTAGGCCATTCGGCCCTTCGAGTCTGCTCTGTCATTCATTTTGATCATGGCTGATCATCAAATTCAATATACTGATCATACCTCCCTCCCATATCCCTTTAGCCCCAAGAGCTATCTAATTTCTTCTTGAAATCAGGCAATGTTTTGGCCTCAACTACTTCCTGTGGTAGTGAATTCCACATATTCATCACTCTCTGGGTGAAGAAATTTCTCATCACCTCAATTCTTATCCTCGACTATGACCCCTAGTTCTGGACTTCCCAAACATCGGAAACATTCTTTCTGAATTTAGAAAGAGCCTTAGAAAGAGCCTCTTCCATAAAGGACCCCGAACAACAGGATTATTAATTAACCCCTTTTTTATTGCATAATACTATATCCTAATTGCCTGAGGGCAGTTAAGAGTCAACCACATTGTTGTGGCTCTGGAGTCACATGTAGGTCAGACGAGGTAAGGATGACAGATTTCCTTCCCTAAAGGACAATAAAGTCATAGAGGTTTACAGCATGGAAACAGGCCCTTTGGCCGAACTTGTCCAGGTCGCCCTTTTTTTTAACCGCTAAGCTAGTCCTAATTGCCTGCGTTTGGCCCATATCCCTCTATACCCATCTTACCCATGTAACTGTCTAAACGCTAAATTACAAAATTGTACCCACCTCTACTACTACCTCTGGCAGCTTGTTCCGGACACTCACCACCCTCTGCGAAACATTTGCCCCTCTGGACACTTTTGTATCTCTCCCCTCTCATCTTAAACTAAGCCCTCTAGTTTTAGACTCCCCTATCTAGCTGATCTATGCCCCTCATTATTTTATAGACCTCTATAAGGTCACCCCTCAGCCTCCTACGCTCCAGAGAAAAAAGGCCCCAGTTTATCCAGTCTCTCCTTATAACTCAATCCATCAAGTCCCGGTAGCATCCTAGTAAATCTTTTCTGCACTGTTTCAAGTTTAATAATATCCTTTCTATAATAGGGTGACAGAACTGTACACAGTATTCCAAGTGTGGCCTTACCAATGTCTTGTATAACTTCAACAAGACGTCCCAACTCCTGTATTCAATGTTCTGACCAATGAAGTGGAGATGCCGGCGTTGGACTGGGGTAAACACAGTAAGTTTAACCACACCAGGTTAAAGTCCAACAGGTTTATTTGGTAGCAAAAGCCACTCAAGCTTTCGGAGCCTTAAGCTCTTTCTTCACCTGAAGGCTAAAGGCTCCAAAAGTTGTGTAGCTTTTGTTACCAAATAAACCTGTTGGACTTTAACCTGGTGTTGTTATCTTCTTACTGTGCTGACCAATGAAACCAAGCATGCCGAATGCCTTCTTCACCACTCTGTCCACTTGTGACTCCACTTTCAAGGAGTTATGAACCTGTACCCCATGATCTCTTTGATCTATAACTCTCCCCAAGGCCCTACCATTAACTGAGTAAGTCCTGTCCTGGTTCAATCGACCAAAATGTATCACCTTGCATTTATCTAAATTAAACTCCATCTGACATTCATCAGCCCAATGACCCAATTGATCAAGATCCCATTGCAATCCTAGATAACCTTCTTCACTGTCCACTATGCCACCAATCTTGGTGTCATCTGCAAACTTACTAACCATGCCTACTAAATTCTCATCCAAATCATTAATATAAATGACAAATAACAGTGGACCCAGTACCGATCCCCGAGGCACACCGCTGGTCACAGGCCTCCAGTTTTAAAAACAACTCTCTGCAACTGCCCTCTGTCTTCTGTCATCAATTTCTGTCATCAAGGGGATAGTGCCAGAGGACTGGAGAGTGGTGAATGTTGTTCCTCTGTTCAAGAAAGGAAATAGGGGGCCTTAAGTACAACCCTATCAAAGTGATTTCCCCCTTCTTATTTCTCAGTTCAACCCATATAGACTCAGTACTGCCGTGATGTTTTCCTTAATCAAAAGTACAACTCCCCCTCCACTCTTACCTCCTGTTCTATCTTTCCTTTAGCAACATTAGTGAACCTCCATGTGCCTATCTAATAACCGCTTGAAAGTTCCTAAAGTGTCCGACTCCACTATCACAGCAGGCAGTCCATTCCACACACCAACCACTCTCTGAGTAAAGAACCTACCTCGGACATCCCTCCTATATCTCCCACCATGAACCTTATAGTTAACCTGATGGGTTTTTCCGACAATCGACAATGGTTTCATCGTCATCAGTAGATTCTTAATTCCAGATATTTTTTATTGAATTCAAATTCCACCATCTGCCATGGTGGGATTCAAACCCAGTTCCCCAGGACATTAGCTGAGTTTCTGGATTAATAGTCTAGCAATAATAGCACTAAGCCATCGCCTCTTCAACATACTGATCTAAAAACAAACTCATACACACTCCAAGAACGTATTTGCTACAGTATTATTGCTAATTCGATTTGCCCAATCTATCTGTAAATTAAAAGTCACCCATGATTACAGTATCCTTGTTATAAACGTCCCTAATTTCCTGCTTGATGCCATCCCCTAGCTTGCCTCTACTGTGGAGGCCCATAGACAGCTCCCACTGATGTTTTCTGCCCCTTGCTGCATCTTAGTTCCACTCAGACTGATTCTACATCTAGAGCTTGAGCCAATATCCTCTCTCGCTATTGCACTGACTTCAGGTCAGGTGAGAGTGACGGCCCTTGATTTCAAGGGAGCGTTTGACCAAGTATGGCATCCCTAGCAAAACTGGAGTCAATGGAAATCCGGGGAAATCCTCTGCTTAGTCATATCTGGCACAAAGGAAGATGGTTGTGGTCATTGGAGATCAATTGTCTCAGTCCAGGTCAATCAGAGCAGGAATTCCTCAGGGTAGTGTCCTCAGCCCAACCATCTTCAGCTGCTTCATCAATGACCTTCCTTCCAGCATCAGGTGAGGATATTCGCTGATGACTGCACAATGGAAAGTAATATTTGTGTCACACAAATGCCACAATCTCAAACAACAGAGGAAGTAACTGTTGACCCTTGACATTCAATGCCATCACCAACGCTGAATCCCTCACTATCAACATTGAATCACAGAATCCCTACAATGCAGGCCATTCTGCCTATCAAGTTTGCACCGAGTCTACTAACGATCTTACCCAGGCCCACACCCCACCCTAACCCCGTAAACCAACGTATTTAGCATGGCTAATCCACTTAACCAACACATCTTGGGACACCAAGGGGCAATTTACCATGGCTAATCCACCTAAACTACACATCTTGGGACACAAAGGAGCAATTTACCATGGCTAATCCACCTAACCTACACATTTTGGGACACAAAGGGGCAATTTACCATGGCTAATCCACCTAACCTACACATCTTGGAACACAAAGGGGCACTTTAGCTTGGCCATCCACCTAACCTGCACATCTTGGGACACAAAGGGGCAATTTACCATGGACAATCCACCTAACATGCACATCTCTGGGCTGTGGGAGAAAATGGAAACAACTGAAGGAAACCCATGCAGACATCCTGTGGGTTACCATTAACCAAAAACTGACAGCGATCATAATTCCATTAGATTCCAGATTGTTATGGAAAAGGACCGGATGGGCCAGAAATCAAAGTTCTTAACTGGGGGAAGGCTGATTTTAATGAGATCAAATATGATTTGGCCCAAGTTGTTTTACAAGTACATTAAGGGTAAAAAGATAACTAGGGAAAGACGAGGGCCCATTCAGAGCCACAGTAGAAATCAAGTCTCACGAATTTGATTGAGTATTTTGAAGGAGTAACCAAGAAAGTGGATGAGGACAGTGCAGTTGATGTTATCTGCATGGCTTTTGACAAGGTTGTTGCAAAAGTTAAATCTCACGGGATACAGGGTAAGGTAGCCAAATGGATACAATGATGATAGAAGATAGAAGATGGTTGCAGAGGGTTGTTTTTCAAACTGGAGGCCTGTGACCAGCAGTGTGCCTCACGGATTGGTGCTGAGTCCACTGTTATTTGTCTTTTACATTAATGATTTGGATGAGAATTTAGGAGGCATGGTTAGTAAGTTTGCAGATGACAACAAGATTGGTGGCATACTGGACAGTGAAGAGGTTATCTAGGATTGCAACAGGATCTTGATCAATTGGGCCACTGGACTGATGAATGGCAGATGGAGTTTAATTTAGATAAATACGAGGTGATGCATTTGGGTAGATCAAATCAGGGCAGGACTTATTAAGTTAATGGTAGGATGTTGAGGAGAGATCTAAGGGTACAGTTCATAGTTCCTTGAAAGCGGAGTCACATGTGGACAAAGTGCTGAAGAAGGCATTCGGCATGCTTGGTTTCATTGGTCAGAACATTGAATACAAGAGTTGGGACATTTTGTTGAAGTTGTTCAAGACATTGGTAAGGCCACACTTGGAATACTGTGTACAGTTCTGGTTTCCCTATTATAGAAAGGATATTATTAAACTAGGTCACCCTATTATAGAAAGGGTATTATTAAACTAGAAAGAGTGCAGAAAAGATTTACTAGGATGCTACCAGGGCTTGATGGTTTGAGATATAAGGATAGGCTGGATAGACTGGGACCATTTTCCCTGGAGTGTAGGAGACTTAGGGGTGATCTTATAGAGGTCTATAAATTAATGAGACATAAATCATCTAGATAGTCAACATCTTTTCCCAAAGGTAGGGGAGTCTAAAACTAGAGGGCAGAGGTTTAAGGTGAGAGGGAAGGGATACAAAAGGGTCCATCGGGCATTTTTTTCACATAGACTGTGGAGAGTGTCTGGAACAAGCTGCCAGAGGTGGTAGTAGAGGCAGGTACAATTTTGTCTTTTAAACAGCATTTAGGCAGTTACATGGGTAAGATGGGTACAGAGGGATATGGGCCAAACGTGGGCAATTGGGACTAGCTTACTGGGTAGATAAAAGGGCGGCATGGACAAGTTAGGCTGAAGGGCCTGTTTCCGTGCTGTAAAGCTCTATGATTCCATGTGGCAATTTGTGTGGAGCCGAAGGACATAGATAGAGTTCTAAATGAACACTTTGTGTTGGTGTTCACTAGTGAGAGGGACAATGTGGATATAGAAATCAGGGAGAAGGACTGTGATACAATTACAGAAATTACCTTAGACAGAGCGGAGGTTTGGAGTGGTCTGGCAGGCTTAAAAGTAGATAAGTCTCCAGGGCCAGATCAAATGTATCCCAGGCTGTTGAGTGAGGCAAGGGAGGGAATAGCATGGGCACTGGTAATAATTTTCAATTCCTCTCTGGCCACGGTAGAGGTGCTGGAGGACAGCCAATGTGGTACCATTATTCAAGAAGAGAGGAAGGGATAAACCAGGAAACCACAGGCCAGTCAGACTAACCTCAGTGATGGGGAAACTATTGAGAAACCGAATTAATCTGCATTTGGAGAGGCAGGGATTAATCAAGGACGGTCAGCACAATTTGGTTAAGGGGAGGTCATGTCTGACCAACTGGATTGAATTTTTCGTAGAGGTGACCAGGTGTGTAGATGAGGGCAATGCATTTGACATAGTCTACTTGGATTTCAGCAAGGCTTTTGATAAGGTCCCACCTAGGAGACTAGTAGCGAAGGTAAGAGCCCGTGGGATCAAAGGAAAATTGGCAAATTGGATCCAGAATTGGCCGAGTGGCAGGAAGCAGAGTGTGATGATCGAGCGGTGTTTTTCTGATGGGAAGATTGTCCAGTGAGATCCCACAGAAATCAGTGTTGGGGCCCTCGCTGTTTGTGGGTTTATATAAATGATTTAGACTCGAATGCTGGAGGGTTGATCAGTAAGTTCGTGGATGATAAGAAAATTGGTGGGGTGGTAAATAGGGAGGACGATAACTTTAGATTACAGGATGTAGAGAGGCTGGTCAGATGGGCTGATCAGTGGCAAATGGAATTCAATCTGAATAAGTGTGAGATGACGCATTAGGACAGGACAAACAAGGCAAATGAATGTATGATGAATGACAGGACCCTGGGAAGCACCGAAGATCAGAGGGACTTTGGTGTGCATGTACACCGATTCCTTAAGGTAGGGGGACAGGTGGATAAAGTGGTTAAGAAGGCATATGATACACTGGCCTTTATTAGCTGAGGTATAGAGTTTAAGAGCAGGGGAGGTCATACAGGAACTATATAAACCGTTGGTTAAGCCAAAGATAGAGTATTATGTGCAGTTTCAAAATCCACATTATAGGAGGCGATGTGATAGTACTGGAAAGGATACAGAGGAGATTCACCAGGATGTTGCCAGAGCTGGAGAGTTTTAGTAACGAAGAGAGATTGGATAGACTGGGGTTGTTTTCCTTGGAGCAGAGGAGACTGAGGGGAAACATGGCCGAGATGTATAAAATTATGAGGAGCATTGATAGAGTAGACAGAAAGAAACTCTTCTCTTTGGTGGATCAATGACCAAGGGGTATAGATTTAAGGTAAGGGGCGGATTTAAGGTAAGGGGCGGAAGGTTTAGAGTAGATGTGAGGAAAAACCTTTTCACCCAGAAAGTGGTGGGAATCTGGAACTCTCTGCCTGAAAGGGTGGTGAAAGCAGAGACTCTCATATCATTGAAGAAGTATTTAGACATATACTTGCGATGCCAAGGCACACACGATGGGCCAATCAACCTTTTTCTCTGCTGTAGACTCTATAACAGTGCAAGCCCCTGACACGCAGTAGACACTGGTCTCCATCATTTTTTAACACAAGATCACTTATAGCATCAATTCTTAAATAATTCAATTTCACTAAAACTCTCCAAAATGTACTTATGCATAATACTCAACTGCTCTCAGTGTGACACATGTGCTTGCACACTATCTGTGAGTGCTGTGAAGTCTGGGTCATAGACTGAGATGGCCAATCTTATACAGTCCATCAGATGCACATTTGTGAGATAAGTGCGACACTTGGATTTGATGATTTTCATCTGGGAAAAAGTCACCTTGCAGAGGTATGTGGAACCAAAGTAAGCATTCACATTGAGTGCACACAACGCCAGAAGAGTGTACTTTTCTCTGTTTACAAGTCTCCAAAAGTCTTCCCTTGACCAAGCTTTTAGCTCTATGTAGTGTAACTATGAGAAGAGATTGGATAGGTTGGGGTTATTTTCTTTGGAACAAAGAAGGCTGAGGGGTGACTTGATAGAGGTGTACAAAGTTATGAAGAGAAGAGATAGAATGGACAGGATAAAATTGTTTCCCTTAGTGGAGAGTTCTAGAACCAGAGGCGATTCACTGCTTGAGTTGGAGTTGGAGGTGGAGGTAGAGACCCTAAACTCTTTACAAAAGTACCTGTATCTGCACCTTAAGTGCTGTAAACTACAGGGCTATGGGCCATGTGCAACAATGTGGGATTAGAAAGGGCACCTGGGTGTCCTCGGGCTGATGTGGACAAGATGAGCAGAATGGCCTCCTTCTGTGCTGTACCTTTTCGATGGTTCTATGTCATTTTGCATGGTGATTATTTCCATGTCAAGTTCATCACTTTGCTCACACACCTGCTGAAATGTTGCTGTCAGTTCCCCCATGTCCACTTGAAGAAAAGGATTTGAAACAAATAATAATTTGTTCCATCTTGTCTAACTCCTGAAATCGTGTGTTGAATTCCTTTTCCCACTTGTTCAGATCGTCAAGAATATGTTTGAATGGAACTCTGTCTGTGTGACCTGTTGTTGGGTTTTCTCCAGATTTGGGAAGTGCTCAGTAATTTTGTTCTTTTTTTTTATAGTTTTCCAATTCAATCAAATCAAATCCAATTCAGAGTCTCAACAAGTTGAGACATTTCCGATCCAGGCTGACAAGACAGGGTGAGCGACCAAACCACCCTGTCCTGGGCCCGATCTACATGAGCCAAGCTGATTGGAGAAGGGGGAGGTTCCTCCTCCAAGACTTGGGCTCATTTGCATCTTAGCCAAAAGGCCGAGATGCCGCTTTTAAAAATTGCTTCATATGAAACATATGAAGCCTCAGCGTAACCTAATGACCTCAACCAAGTGCAGCATCCTCTCTATGCTACACTTGATCTTAGCCAAAAGGCCGAGAAGCGATTTAACTGGGGGCCCACGGGCTCAGTTTCACTGCACTGATCGTGTGTGACAAGCCTCTGTCCCTCCCCTGCAGCTCACGGTTCAACTCATTCAATGTTACATTTACATTCGTAAGAAATGCCACATCTAGCAACTATGCGTTAGCTGACAGCTCGCTGTACACCTCATTTCTTGATTTAAGGAAAATGACAGTTTCAAGCATCAGATCTAAAAATCTCTGGAGGACTTTTCCTCGACTTAACCACCTCACATTAATCACATACGATTAGCTCACCGTAGGTGACATCAAACTCATCGAGTTACGATTTGAACAAGTGATATTCATACAATCAAAGAATCCCTACAGAGCAGGAGGAGGCTATTCGACCCATTGAGCATTAACCGACAACAATCCCACCCAGACCTTATTGCCGTAACCCCACCCTGCTAACCCCCCTTCAATCTAAGGGGCACTTTAGCATGGCCAATCCATCTGACCTGTACATCTTTGGACTGTGGGAGAAAACTGGAGCACCCAGAGGAAACCCACGCTGACACGGGGAGAATGTGCAAACTCCACACAGACAGTGACCCAAGCCGGAATTGAACCCAGGTCCCCGGCACTGTGTGGCAGCAGTGCTGACCACTGTGCTGTCATTACGTGAGAAAAGTCAATAACCTTGCTCACTAGTGCTTGTTGGTGGATAACACAGTGGTAATTGTCAAAGCAGTGGAATTCTGGATCATTTCTGCAAAGTGCAACAAAGCCTGCATTGACACTCAGCACTGACGGTGCACCATCAGCTGTGATTGAAAGCAGTTTCTTTATCGGAATGTTTTTCCCAGTAACAAACCTTTTGAATTTGTTGTGGACATCCTTGCCTCGTGTCCTCTCTTTGAGTGGCAAAAGAGCGAGGAAGTCCTCCTTTGTTGTTGCCCTGTTGCACAACCAGCCCAGTGATTCTCGGCTCCATGGAGGTTGCTTCCCTTTCCCAGCCTGTTGGCGGTTTTTCCTGGTGATTCTCCCTCTAACTCAAGCTGAACAAACTTACATCTTTTCTCAAATCTTCAAGAATTTGGTCTTTCAATCTGCATAGTGCCACTCCCCCCTGCCAATCATCTCCATCTTCATAGTGCCCCCCCTTGCCTCCATACCCTTCATAGTGTCCCCCCTTGCCTCCATATCCTTCATAGTGCCCCCCCTTGCCTCCATACCCTTCATAGTGCCCCCCCTTGCCTCCATACCCTTCATAGTGCCCCCCCTTGCCTCCATACCCTTCATAGTGCCCCCCCTTGCCTCCATATCCTTCATAGTGCCCCCCCTTGCCTCCATATCCTTCATATTGCCATCCCTTGCCTCCATACCCTTCATAGTGCCCCCCTTGCCTCCATACCCTTCATAGTGCCCCCCCCTTGCCTCCATATCCTTCATAGTGCCCCCCCTTGCCTCCATACCCTTCATAGTGCCCCCCCTTGCCTCCATACCCTTCATAGTGCCCCCCCTTGCCTCCATATCCTTCATAGGCCCACATCCACTCAGGCTCCACCTCCACTCAGGACTTACCTCCTTGGCCCTGCCCCGGCACAGTTATAGTGCCTAGTGGGCAGTGCCAGGTTGACACTGCCCCACAGGCATTACCTGGCTTTGCTGCTGACCACCCGGGTAATTCAGTGGCCTCCGAATTCCAGTAAGGCAATTTGATCTGCTCTCTGCTGGTGTCAGCTGTGGAGCCCAGCTGTGATTCCTGCCGACGTAAGGACCGACTGAGGTAGTAAGTGCCGGTGAGGCTGGATGATGCCATGCTGACTGCATTAATGACATGCTCAGCATTTAATTAATATGTAAAACAGTTTTGTTCACTTCTTAGGCAAAGCCAATCTCACCGGCAAAGCTCTGCATGCAGTGAGAAAGCAGGACAAAGCTGATCTTTCACTTTTATCTTTTTTGCTCGCTTTGCCTGTCGATCAGCTCGCCCTGCCTGTCGATGGGCTCAGTGTGCCTGTCGATGGGCTCGGTGTGCCTGTCGATGGGCTCGGTGTGCCTGTCGATGGGCTCGGTGTGCCTGTCGATGGGCTCGGTGTGCCTGTCGATGGGCTCGGTGTGCCTGTCGATGGGCTCGGTGTGCCTGTCGATGGGCTCGGTGTGCCTGTCGATGGGCTCGCCCTGCCTGTCGATGGGCGCAGGGTGCCTGTCGATGGGCGCAGGGTGCCTGTCGATGGGCGCAGGGTGCCTGTCGATGGGCGCAGGGTGCCTGTCGATGGGCGCAGGGTGCCTGTCGATGGGCGCAGGGTGCCTGTCGATGGGCGCAGGGTGCCTGTCGATGGGCGCAGGGTGCCTGTCGATGGGCGCAGGGTGCCTGTCGATCGGCGCAGTGTGCCTGTCGATCAGCATGGTGTGCTTGTCGATCGGCTCGCCGTGCGCGTGTCGATCAGCTCAGTGTGCCTGTCGCTCAGCACGGCGTGCCTGTCGATCGGCGCAGGGTGCCTGTCGATCAGCATGGTGTGCCTGTCGCTCAGCATGGCGTGCCTGTCGATTGACGCAGGGTGCCTGTCGATCGACGCAGGGTGCCTGTCGATGGGCGCAGGGTGCCTGTCGATGGGCGCAGGGTGCCTGTCGATGGGCGCAGGGTGCCTGTCGATGGGCGCAGGGTGCCTGTCGATGGGCACAGGGTGCCTGTCGATGGGCGCAGGGTGCCTGTCGATGGGCGCAGGGTGCCTGTCGATGGGCGCAGGGTGCCTGTCGATGGGCGCAGGGTGCCTGTCGATGGGCGCAGGGTGCCTGTCGATCGGCGCAGGGTGCCTGTCGATGGGCGGAGGGTGCCTGTCGATGGGCGCAGGGTGCCTGTCGATGGGCGCAGGGTGCCTGTCGATGGGCGCAGGGTGCCTGTCGATGGGCGCAGGGTGCCTGTCGATGGGCGCAGGGTGCCTGTCGATGGGCGCAGGGTGCCTGTCGATGGGCGCAGGGTGCCTGTCGATGGGCGCAGGGTGCCTGTCGATGGGCGCAGGGTGCCTGTCGATGGGCGCAGGGTACCTGTCGATGGGCGCAGGGTGCCTGTCGATGGGCGCAGGGTGCCTGTCGATGGGCGCAGGGTGCCTGTCGATGGGCGCAGGGTGCCTGTCGATGGGCGCAGGGTGCCTGTCGATGGGCGCAGGGTGCCTGTCGATGGGCGCAGGGTGCCTGTCGATCGGCGCAGGGTGCCTGTCGATCAGCATGGTGTGCAGTGAGCCACAGTGAGCTGGCCATATCGCGCCCAGCTTTGCGAGCAGTCTGGGAGAGGAGTGAAGTTGATAATGAAGAAATTGATTTTGAATGAGACCTTGGGAAAACTTCCGGTCTTCCCAATATTTGTTTGCAGGAATTTCTGCTCAGCTTGCACTTGGTCTTAGATAAGCAGTCTGATAATGTTGCTAGTTAAGAGAGCTGGTGCTGAGGCAGAGTTAGCTATCATCAGCCTATTATAGGGTCCTGAACATTTTTAAGGCAGAGAGAGGAAGTAGATTCTTTATGAATGAGGGTATTAATGTTTTTTGGTGATTGGTGGAACGTGGAGTTGAGGCCACAATCAGATCAGCCAAGATCTTATTGAATGGTGGAGCAGACTAAAAGGGCCAAATGGCCTACCCCTACTCCAAATATGCATGTCCGTATGTGAACACTAATGCCGTGCCTTCCCATGATGTCAGGATGAATCATAGAATCATAGAAACCCTACAGTGTAGAAAGAGGCCATTTGGCCCATCGAGTCTGCACCGACCACAATCCCACCCAGGCCGTACTCCCATATCCCTACATATTCACCCGCTAATCCCTCTAACCTACGCATCTCAGGACATTAAGAGGCAATTTTAGCACAGCCAATAAACCTAACCCGAACATCTTTGGACAGTGGGAGGAAACTGGAGCACCCGGAGGAAACCCACGCAGACACGAGGAGAATGTGTAAACTCCACACAGACAGTGACCTAAGCTGGGAATTGAACCCAGGTTCCTGGAGCTGTGAAGCAGCAATGCTAACCACTGTGCTACCGTGTCACGCATGAGGCAGCATGTAGATGAGAAATAGGATGAGGCACAGGAGTAAGAGGTAAGGGAGGGAGAGCCAGAAGAGAAACCATTGCAGTTCATTCTCTGGCTACAATTAAATCAGTAAGATTGGTGCCACGTATTGGAAATAGTAGTCATTTTCAAACAAAAAGCCACAATAAATAATGAGGTTTCCAATTCCTGTGCCAGTAACTCTGCTTTGCTCATCATTTGCCATGGATTCTGTCAATCATACTGTTGTGTGAGTTAATACTGCTATCCTCTTCTTAACTGGTTCAGGGAGAATTAAGCCCATCCCCTATGTCTTAACACAAGATCAGAATTTACAGTTTGTGCCAAGATATCTGATCTGAGCCAGGATAGGAATAAGAACATAAGAACTAGGAGCAGGAGTGGGCCATTTGGCCCCTCAGGCCTGCTCTACCATTCAATAAGATCATGGCTGATCATTTCCTTGGCCCAGCTCCGCTTACCCGCCCACTCACCATAACCCTCAATTCCTTTACTGTTCAAAAATTGATCTATCTTTGCCTTAAAAACATTCAATGAGGTAGCCTCAACTGCTTCAGTGGGCAGCGAATTCCACAGATTCACAACTGTTTGGGTGAAGAAGGTCCTCCTCAACTCAGTCCGAAATCTGCTCCCCCTTATTTTGCAGCTATGCCCCCTAGTTCTGATTTCACCTGCCAGTGGAAAGAACCTCCCTGCTTCTATCTTATCTATTCCCTTCATAATTTAATATCCCCCCTCATTCTTCTAAATTCCAATGAGTATAGTCCCAGTCTACTGTCTCTCCTCATGAGCCAACCCTCTCAACTCCAGAATCAATATAGTGAATCTCCTCTGCACCACCTCCAATGCCAGTTTATCCTTTCTCATGTAAGGAGACCAAAACTGTACACAATACTCCAGGTGTGACCTCACCAGCACCTTATACAGCTCCAACATAACCTCCCTATTTTTAAACTCCATCCCTCTATCAATGAAGGACAAAATTCCATTTGAATTCTAAATTACCTACTGCACCTGTAAACTTTTTGTGATTCCTGCACAAGGACACCCAGGTCCCTCTGCACAGCAGCATGCTGCAATTTTTTACCATTGAAACAATAGTCCATTTTGCTGTTATTCCAACCAAAATGGATAACCTCACATTCACCAACTTTGTACTCCATCTGCCAGACCCTTGCCCACTCAAACTATCTATATCCCTTTGCAGACGTTCAGTGTCCTCTGCACACTTTGCTCCACCACCATTTGGTCCCCAACTCCAAATCATCCATGTGAATTATAAACAATTGCAGTCTCAACACCGATCCTTGAGGCACACCACTCGTCACTGATTGCCAACCAGTAAAACACCCATTTATCCCCCATTGTTTGTTTTCTGGGCCGCAGGGCCTCAATGCTCGAATGCAGTGAGGAGTAAAACTATCTGGGTGTCCACCCTAATAAAGAACAAAGAAAATTGCAGCACAGGAACAGGCCCTTCGGCCCTCCAAGACTGCACCAGCCATGCTGCCCGACTTAACTAAAACCCCCCACCCTTCCGGAGACCATATCCCTCTATTCCCATCTCATTCATGTACTTGTCAAGATGCCCCTTAAAAGTCACTAACGTATCCTCTTCCACTACCTCCCCCGGCAACGAGTTCCAGGCACTCACTATTCTCTGTGTAAAAAATCTGCCTCGTATATCTCTTTTAAATCTTGCCCCTCGCACCTTAAACCTATGCCCCCTCGTAATTGATTCTTCCACCCTGGGAAAAAGCTTCTGACTATCCACTCTGTCCATGCCTCTCATTATCTTGTAGACTTCTATCAGGTCTCCCCTCAACCTCCGTCGCTCCAGTGAGAACAAACCAAGTTTCTCCAACCTCTCCTCATAGTTAATGCCCTCCATACCAGGCAACATCCTGGTAACTCTTTTCTGTACCCTCTTCAAAGCCTCCACATCCTTCTGGTAGTGTGGCAACCAGAATTGAACACTATATTCCAAGTGCGGCCTCACTAAGGTTTAATAAAGCTGCAACATGACTTGCGAATTTTTAAACTCAATACCCCGGCCGATGAAGGCAGGCATGCGGTATGCCTTCTTGACTACCTTCTCCACCTGCATTGCCACTTTCAGTGACCTGTGTACCTGTGCACCCAGATCCCTTTGCCTATCAATACTCCTAAGGGTTCTGCCATTTACTGTATATTTCCTATCTGTATTAGACCTTCCAAAATGCATTACCTCACATTTGTCCGGATTAAGCTCCATGTGCCATCTCTCCGCCCAAGTCTCCAACTGATCTATATCCTGCTGTATCCTCTGATGGTCCTCATCGCTATCCACAAATCCACCAACCTTTGTGTCAAACTTACTAATCGACCCAGTTATATTTTCCTCCAAATCATTTATATATATTACAAACAGCAAAGGTCCCAGCACTGATCCCTGAGGAACACCACTTGTCACAGCCCTCCATTCAGAAACACACCCTTCCACTGCTACCCTCTGTCTTCTTTGACTGATCCAGTTTTGTATCCACCTTGCCAGCTCACCTCTGATCCCATGCGACTTCATCTTCTGCACCAGTCTGCCATGAGGGACCTTGTCAAAGGCCTTACTGAAGTCCATGTAGACAGCATGGTCTCCCAGTATCTCCTGGAGAAGTTGTTTGGATCATGGGCTGGGACAGTATCGAAAAACTTTATGATTCAGGACCTTGTCCTACTTCTCAACATTACACTGTCAGGAGAGAACAGCCAGAATACCAACCAGTGAAATATAATTGTCCTGTGGGATATGAAGACTGTTGTGGAGGCAAGGGAGGAAATTGCAGGGGCTCTGACACTAATTTTTAATACCTCCCTGGCCACTGGGGAGGTCACAGTAAGAGTTTTAACAACACCAGGTTAAAGTCCAACAGGTTTATTTGGTAGCAAATGCCATTAGCTTTTGGAGCGCTGCTCCTTCGTCAGATGGATTTCCACTCCATCTGACGAAGGAGCAGCGCTCCGAAAGCGAATGGCATTTGCTACCAAATAAACCTGTTGGACTTTAACCTGGTGTTGTTAAAACTCTTACTGTATTTACCCCAGTCCAACGCCGGCATCTCCACATCACTGGGGAGGTGGCAGAAGACTGGAGAATAGCTAATGTTGTCCCACTATTTAAGAAAGGTTGTAGAGACCAACCAGGGAACTACAGACCTGCAAGTCTCATGTCTGTGGTTGGGAAACTACTGGAGAAGATTCTGAAGGAGAGAACCTATCTCCGTTTGGAGAGGCAAGGTTTGATCAGGGATAGTCAGCATGGTTTTGTCAGAGGGAGGTCATGCCTGACAAATATTTTTGAGCATGTAACCAAGTGTGTAGATGAGGGTAGTGCGGTTGATGTAGCTTACATGGATTTCAGCAAAGCCTTTGACAAAGTCTCACATGGGAGACTTACTAAGAAGACAAATGCACATGGGATACAGGGTGATATGATAAGGCGGATTCATAATTGGCTGAGCGGTAGGACCCAGTAATTACTGTGTTTACCCCAGTCCAACGCCGGCATCTCCACATCATGAGTGGTAGGAGACAGAGGGTGATGACAGCTGGCTGCTTTAGTGACCAGTGGCGTACCACAGGGATCTGTGCTGGGCCCGTATTGTTCGTCATTTAAATAAATGACATAGATGACTATGTGGGAGGTAGGATCAGTAAGTTTGCCGGTGACACACCACGATTGACCAATTGATTAACAGTGAGGTTGAGTGTCTTGGGTTACAGGAAGATACAGATGGGATGGTCAAATGGGCGGAGAAGTGGCAGATGGAATTTAACCCTGAAAAGTGTGAGGTGATGTACTTTGGAAGGAGTAATTTAACGAGGAAGTATGCTATGAGAAAGGTCTGCCACTTGGAAGTTCTGAAGAACAAAGGGACCTTGGTGTGTTTGTCCATAGCTCTCTGAAGGCAGAAAGGCAGGTTAATTGGGTGGTGAAAAAGGCATATGGCACATTCGCCTTTATCAATCAGGGTATAGATTACGAAAGCAGAGCGGTCATGATGGACTTGTATAGAACTTTGGTGAGGCCACAGCTGGAGTATTGTGTGCAGTTCTGGTTACCACATTATAGGAAGGATGTGAATGCACTAGAGGAGGTGCAGAGGAGATTTACCAGAATGCTGCCTGGGATGGAACATTTAAGTTAAGAAGAGAGATTGGATAGGCTTATGTTGTTTTCTCTGGAGCAGAGAAGACTGAGGGGCGACCTGATTGAGGTGTTCAAGATTATGAGGAGTATGGATAGGGTGGATAGGGAGCAGTTGTTCCCCTTAGTTGAAAGGTCAGTTACGAGGGGAACAAGTTAAAAATGAGGGGTGGGAGGTTTAGGGGATTTGAGGAAAAACATTTTTACTCAGAGGGTGGTGATGGTCTGGAATGCATTGCCTGGGAGGGTGGTGGAGGCGGAATGCCTCACATCCGTTAAAAAGTATCTGGATAAGTACTTGACATGCCATAACATTCAAGGCTATGGGCCAAGTGCTGGCAAGTGGGATTAGGTGGGCAGGTCAGGGCATTTCATGATTCGGTGCAGACTTAATAGGCCGAAAGGCCTCTTCTGCACTGTAGCATTCCGTGATACTGTAAAAGATTTGGAACTCAAGGAAGTGGCCCTAGAAATAGTGGACGCATTGGTGATCATTTTCCAGCATTCTATAGACTCTGGAAGAGTTACAATGGATTGGAGGGTAGCTAATGTATCCCCACTTTTTAAAAAAGGAGGAAGAGAGAAAACAGGGAATTATAGACTGGTTTGCCTGACATCGGTGGAGGGAAAAATGCTGGAGTCAATTATTTAGAATGTAATAACTGAGCATTTGGAAAGCAGTGACAGAATCGGTCCAAGTCAGCATGGATTCAATTGGCCAATCGTTGTGTCACCGGCAAACTTACTGATCCTACCTCCCACATAGTCATCTATGTCATTTATTTAAATGATGAACTGAAGGGAAATCGTGCTTGATAAATCTTCTGGAATTTTTTGAGGATGTGACCAGTAATGTGGACAAGAGTGAACCAGTGGATGTTGTGTAAATGGACTTTTAAAAGGTTTTTGACAAGGTCCCACTCAAGTGATTAGTGAGCAAAATTAAAGCTCATGGTATTGGGGATAATGTATTGACGTGGACAGAGAACTGGTTGGCAGACAGGAAGCAGAGAGTGGGAATAAAAGGGTCCTTTTCAGAGTGGCAGGCACTGACTAGTAGGGTACCGCAGGGTTCAGTGCTGGGACCCCAGCTATTCACAATATACATTAATGATTTGGATGAAGGAATTGAATGCAATATCCAAATTTGCAGATGACACTAAGCTGGGTGGCAGTGTCTGCTGTGGGGAAGATGTTAAGAGGCTGCAGGGTGACTTGGACAGGCTGGCTGAGTGGGCCAGTACTTGGCAAATGCAATATAATGTGGATAAATGTGAACATAGAACAGTACAGCACAGAACAGGCTTTTCGGCCCACGATGTTGTGCCGAGCTTTATCTGAAACCAAGATCAAGCTATCCCACTCCCTATCATCCTGGTGCTCCATGTGCCTATCCAATAACCGCTTAAATGTTCCTAAAGTGTCTGACTCCACTATCACTGCAGGCAGTCCATTCCACACCCCAACCACTCTCTGAGTAAAGAACCTACTTCGGACATCCTTCCTATATCTCCCACCATGAACCCTATAGTTATGCCCCCTTGTAATAGCTCCATCCACCCGAGGAAATAGTCTTTGAACGTTCACTCTATCTATCCCCTTCATCATTTTATAAACCTCTATTAAGTCTCCCCTCAACCTCCTCCGCTCCAGAGAGAACAGCCCTAGCTCCCTCAACCTTTCCTCATAAGACCTACCCTCCAAACCAGGCAGCATCCTGGTAAATCTCCTTTGCACTCTTTCCAGCGCTTCCACATCCTTCTTATAGTGAGGTGACCAGAACTGCACACAATACTCCAAATGTGGTCTCACCAAGGTCCTGTACAGTTGCAGCATAACCCCACAGCTCTTAAACTCCAACCCCCTGTTAATAAAAGCTAACACACTATAGGCCTTCTTCACAGCTCTATCCACTTGAGTGGCAACCTTCAGAGATCTGTGGCTATAGACCCCAAGATCTCTCTGTTCCTCCACAGTCTTCAGAACCCTACCTTTGACCCTGTAATCCACATTTAAATTTGTCCTACCAAAATGAATCACCTCACATTTATCAGGGTTAAACTCCCATCTGCCATTTTTCAGCCCAACTTTGCATCCTATCTATGTCTCTTTGCAGTCTACAACAGCCCTCCACCTCATCCACTACTCCACCAATCTTGGGGTCATCAGCAAATTTACTGATCCACCCTTCAGCCCCCTCCTCTAAGTCATTAATAAAAATCACAAAGAGCAGAGGACCAAGCACTGATCCCTGTGGCACTCCGCTAGCAACCTGCCTCCAGTCCGAAAATTTTCCATCCACCACCACCCTCCATCTTCGATCAGATAGCCAGTTACCTATCCAATCGGCCAACTTTCCCTCTATCCCACACCTCCTTACTTTCATCATAAGCCGACCATGGGGGACCTTATCAAACGCCTTACTAAAATCCATGTATATGACATCAACTGCTCTACCTTCATTGACACACTTAGTTACCTCCTCAAAATATTCTATCAAATTTGTGAGGCACGACTTGCCCTTCACGAATCATAAGAACATAAGAACATAAGAAATAGGAGCAGGAGTAGGCCATCTGGCCCTTCGAGCCTGCCCCGCCATTCAACAAGATCATGGCTGATCTGAAGCGAATCAGTTCCACTTCCCCGCCTGCTCCCCATAACCCCTAATTCCCTTATCGATCAGAAAACTATCTACCCGTGATTTAAACATATTCAACGAGGAAGCCTCCACCACTTCAATGGGCAGAGAATTCCAGAGATTCACTACCCTCTGAGAGAAGAAGTTCCCCCTCAACTCTGTTCTGAACTGGCCCCCCCTTATTTTGAGGCTGTGCCCTCTAGTTCTGGTTTCCCTTCTAAGTGGAAAGAATCTCTCCACCTCTACCCTATCCAGCCCCTTCATTATCTTATATGTCTCTATAAGATCACCCCTCATCCTTCTAAACTCCAACGAGTACAGACCCAATCTGTTTAATCTCTCCTCATAATCTGTGCTGACTATCCCGGATTAATCCGCATCTTTCTAAATGGTCGTAAATCCCATCCCTCAGGACCTTTTCCATCAACTTACCAACCACCGAAGTAAGACTAACCAGCCTATAATTACCAGGGTCATTTCTATTTCCTTTCTTAAACAGAGGAACAACATTCGCCACTCTCCAGTCCTCCGGCACCATCCCTGTGGACAGTGAGGACTCAGAGATCAAAGCCAAAGGCTCTGCAATCTCATTCCTTGCCTCCCAAAGAATCCTAGGATATATTTCATCAGGCCCAGGGGACTTATCGACCTTTAGTTTATTCAAAACTGCTAGTACATCCTCCCTCCGAACATCTACTTCCTCCAGCCTATTAGCCTGTAACACCTTCTCTTCCTCAAAAACATGGCCCTCTCCTTGGTGAACACTGAAGAAAAGTATTCATTCATCACCTCTCCTATCTCTACTGACTCCATACACAAGTTCCCACTACTGTCCTTGACCGGCCCTAACCTCACCCTGGTCATTCTTTTATTCCTCACATAAGAGTAAAATGCCTTGGGGTTTTCCTTGATCCGACCCGCCAAGGACTTCTCATGCCACCTCCTCGCTCTCCTAAGCCCCTTTTTAAGTGAAGTTATCCACTTTGGTGGCAAAAACAAGAAGGAAGATTATTATCTGAATGGTGGCAGTTTTAGAAAAGGGGAAGTGCAATGTGACGTGGCTGTCATGGTGGAACAGTCGCTGAAGGTTGCCATATAGGTACAGCAGGCGGTGAGGAAAGCTAATAGCATGCTGGCCTTCACAGAAGAGGATTTGAGTATAGGAGTAAGGATGTCTTGCTGCAGTTACAGTAAACTCTTACTGTGTTTACCCCAGTCCAACGCCGGCATCTCCACATCATTACTAGCAGGGCCTTGGTGAGGCCATACCTTGAGTAGTGTACGCAGTTTTGGTCTAGTTTGAGGAAGGACATTCTTGCTATTGAGGAGTCCAGCAAAGGTTCACTAGACTGATTCCCAGAAAGGCAAGACTGACATATAAAAAGAGACTGGATCAACTGGGCTTGTACTCACTGGAATTTAGAAGAATGAGAGGGGATCTCATAGTAACATATAAAATCCTGATGGGACTGGATAGGTGAGACGCAGGAAGAATGTTCCCGGCATTGGGGAAGTCCAGAGCTCGGGGACACAGTCTAAAAACAAGGGGCAAGCCATTCAGGACTGAGATGAGGAAGAACTTCTTCACTCAGAGTTGTGAACCGTGGGATTCTGTACCGCAGAAAGCTGTCGGGGCTAGTTCGTGACATATGTTCAAGAGGGAGCTGGACATGGCCTTTGTGGCTAAAGGGATCAAGAGGTATGGAGAGAAAGTGGGAGTGGGATACTGAAAGTGCATGATCAGCTATTATAATATTGAATGGTGCTGCAGGCTCAAAGGGCCGAATAGCCTACTCCTGCACCTATTTTCTATGTTGGAACTGCTCCCAAATGTGTGGGGGAAAGGGAGTGTAAAGCAAGTGTGTTCAGAATCTTTTAAACAGTCTTTGCTTTTATTCCATTGAAGCTGTCAGAGAGGGCGGCACGGTGGCACTGCTGCTTCATAGCGCCAGGGACCTGGGTTCAATTCCGACCTCGGGTCACTGTCAGTGTGGAGTTTGCACGTTCTCCTCGTGTCTGCATGGGTTTCCTCCCACAGCCCAAAGATGTGCAGGTTAGGTTGATTGGCCATGCTAAATTGCTCCTTATTGTCAGGGAGATTAGCAGGGTAAATATGTGGGTTACAGGGATGGGACCTGGGTGTGATTGTTGTCGGTGCAGGCTCAATGGGCCGAATGACCTCCTTCTGCTCTGTAGATTCTAAGAATAAGGAGAGGCCATTGAGAGCAGCACAGACGATGCTCCTTCTGGGTTGATTCCATTTACACAATTACAGTCTAGAGTTTAAAAAGTTGAATAAGACAATCTGGAGTTTATTTACTGCTCTTTTCCCTCTTTTCCCAGTGGCGTTAGCAGTGTTGTTAGACGCTGTTTGGAGAGAAAGACAGAAATTGAATACGCTGTGAAGATTATTGACATCACCTCTGAGCATCTAACTGCAGAGGAGCTGGAAGAGATTTGTACATCCACTGTTCAGGAAATCAGCATTCTCAAGCAGGTCTCAGGACACCCACATATAAGTGAGTATGTCAGCTAGGCTAAATAAAAAAGACAATCAAGTGGAAATCAAGGCATTGAGTAAAGGCCATTATCATAGGCGCTGAGAGTTTCTGGCATCTGCATCCTCTCTAACACTTGGAGACAGGCACCAGCCAAAGTTGTGGGAATTTCAAACTGGATCTGAGTGATCGACACTTTTATTCCATAGTGAGGGCTAGAGGGCATAATTATTTTATTGCTACTGGGAGGAAGTACTCTGAAGTGAAAACACTCTCCACTTGGCTGGATAAGTACAACTCCAATACCCAAAGTATAACACCTTCCAGGACAAAGCAATCCAGCTGATTGGCACCACATTCAGCACCTTCAACATTCAATCCCTACACCACTAACGCACAGTAGCAGCCGTGTGCATCATCTGAGATGCACTGCAGCAACTCACCAAGGCTCCTTTGACAGCACCTTCCAAATAGATGATCTCTACCACCAAGGAGGACAAAGGGCAGAAGACACAAAATCACAGAATTGTTACAGTGCAGAAGGAGGTCATTTGGCTGATCATGTCTGCATTGGCTCGCCAAACGAGCATCATGAGTTAGTGCCATTCTCCTTCCTTTTCCCATACCACTGCACATTGTTTCTATTCAAATAATCATCTAATGCCCGCTTGAATGCCTCGACTGAACCTGCCTCCACCACACTTCCAGGCAGTGCATTTCAGACCCCAACCACTTGCTGTGTAAAAAAGTTTTTTCTCACATCATATTTGCTCCTTTTTAATCTGTGCCCTCTTGCTCTTGATCCTTTTGCGAGCGGGAAGTTTCTCTCTATCTACTTTGAGTTTTCAGCCTCATTGTTCCACAGGACCAGGCTGAGGAGAAGGCAGTTGGTTTGTTCACTACATTTATTTATTTATTTTAAGTTAAAATTGTGTACAAAATCGGAGGTTTTTTTAAAAACAGGAAGTGGGCCCAGCAGGAGTCTGGGAAGGTTTTTGGAGGGTTTAAAAGTAGGCCGCACTTTTGAGCGGGCAGCGTCGTTAGCGGGCAGCAGAGTGAGCAGGAGGCAGAGTGAAAGCAGTAGGGCTTTGGCTCACAGGGCTTGGGCGAGCAGGGGTGAGTTAATTCATTTTTTGCTGTTTCTACCTGGTACTGGCAGGGTATCTAGAGAGGATGGGTGTGAAGGCAGTGCAATGTTCCTCTTGCACTATGTTCGAGGTGAGGGACGACGACAGTGTCCCTGCTGATTATACCTGTGAGAAGTGCATCCATCTGCAGCTCCTCCAAAACCGTGTAAGGGAACTGGAGCTGGAGTTGGAGGAACTTAGGATCATTAGGGATGCAGAGATGGCCATAGACAGAAGCTTCAGGGATACAGTTACTCCGAGGAATGAAAATAGATGGGTGACGGTGAGAGGGGCTGGGAAGAAGCAGTCGGTGCAGGGATCCCCTGTGGTCGTTCCCCTTAGCAATAAGTATTCCGCTTTGGATACGGTTGAGGGGGACGACATACCAGTGGTGAGCCGCAGTGAGAGGATCTCCGGCACTGAGTCCGTCCCTGTGGCTCAGGAGGGTAAGGAGGAGAGCGGGAGGGCAATAGTTATTGGGGACTCGTTAGTTAGAGGGATAGATAGGAGGTTCTGTGGCAGCAAAAGAGACTCGAGGATGGTTTGTTGCCTAGCGGATGCCAGGGTCCGTGACGTCTCGGACCGTGTTTTCCGGATTCTTAAGGGGGAGGGGAAACGGTCACAAGTCGTGGTACACATTGGTACCAACGACATAGGTAAGAGAAGGGACGGGGATTTAAAACAGGAATTTCGGGAGCTGGGCTGGAAGCTGAGAGCAAAGACAAAACATGTGGTCATCTCTGGTACGCTACCGGTGCCACGTGATAGCGAGTTGAGGAACAGGGAGAGAGTGCACTTAAACATGTGGTTGCAGGGATGGTGCAGGAGGGAGGGTTTCAGATACGTGGATAATTGGAACACGTTCTGGGGAAGGTGGGACCTCTACAAACAGGACGGGGTGCACCTGAACCAGAGGGGCACCAATATCCTCGGAGGGAAATTTGCTACGGCTCTTCAGGGGGATTTAAACTAATTTGTCAGGGGAGTGGGAAAAGGAGTTGTAGTCCGGAAGTCAGTGTTGAGGGTGGTGAGGTATTGGGGAAGGTATCAAGGTCAAGGGTGGGTACCGGTAGACAGGAAGATGGGTTGAAGTGTGTCTACTTCAATGCAAGGAGCATCCGGAACAAGGTGGATGAACTTGGGGCGTGGATTGCTACTTGGGACTACGATGTTGTGGCCATTACGGAGACGTGGGTAGAACAAGGACAGGAATGGTTGTTGGACGTTCCGGGGTATAGATGTTTCAGTAAGTGTAGGGAAGCTGGTAAAAGAGGTGGAGGAGTAGCATTGTTAATCAAGGATAGTTTAACGGCTGCGGAAAAGCACTTTGAGGGGGATATGCACACTGAGGTAATATGGGCTGCAGTTAGAAACAGGAAAGGAGCGGTCACGTTGCTAGGAGTTTACTATAGGCCCCCAAATAGTAATAGAGATGTGGAGGAAGAAATTGCTAAGCAGATTATGGATACGTGTGGGGGTCACAGGGTAGTTGTCATGGGGGACTTTAACTTTCCAAATATTGATTGGAACCTTTGTAGATCGAATAGTTTGGATGGGGCACTTTTTGTGCAGTGTGTGCAGGAGGGTTTCCTGACACAATATGTGGATAGGCCGACAAGGGGTGAGGCCACATTGGATTTGGTACTGGGAAATGAACCGGGCCAAGTGTTAGATTTGGTTGTGGGAGAGAACTTTGGAGATAGTGACCACAATTCGGTGTCTTTTGTTATTGCAATGGAGAGGGATAGGGCCGGACGGCAGGGCAAGGCTTACAATTGGGGGAGAGGTAATTATGATGCGATTAGGCAAGAATTAGGGGGCATAAGATGGGAACAGAAACTGTCAGGGAAAGGCACTGATGAAAAGTGGAACTTTTTCAAGGAACAAATACTGGGTGTCCTTGATAGGTATGTCCCTGTCAGGCAGGGAGGAAATGGCCGAGTGAGGGAACCGTGGTTCACAAAAGAGGTGGAATGTCTTGTGAAAAGGAAGAGGGAAGCTTATGTAGGGATGAGGAAACAAGGTTCAGATGGCTCGATTGAGGGTTACAAGTTAGCAAGGAATGAGCTGAAAAAGGGGCTGAGGAGAGCTAGGAGGGGACATGAGAAGTCCTTGGCGGGTCGGATCAAGGAAAACCCCAAGGCTTTTTACTCTTATGTGAGGAATAAAAGAATGACCAGGGTGAGGTTAGGGCCGGTCAAGGACAGTGGTGGGAACTTGTGTATGGAATCAGTAGAGATAGGCGAGGTGATGAATGAATACTTTTCTTCAGTGTTCACCAAGGAGAGGGGCCATGTTTTTCAGGAAGAGAAGGTGTTACAGGCTAATAGGCTGGAGGAAATAGATGTTCGGAGGGAGGATGTATTGGCAGTTTTGAATAAACTGAAGGTCGATAAGTCCCCGGGGCCTGATGAAATGTATCCGAGGATTCTTTGGGAGGCGAGGGATGAGATTGCAGAGCCTTTGGCTTTGATCTTTGGGTCCTCGCTGTCCACGGGGTTGGTGCCAGAGGACTGGAGAGTGGCGAATGTTGTTCCTCTGTTTAAGAAAGGGAATAGAAATGACCCTGGTAATTATAGACCGGTTAGTCTGACTTCGGTGGTTGGTAAATTGATGGAAAAGGTCCTTAGGGATGGGATTTACGACCATTTAGAAAGATGCGGATTAATCCGGGATAGTCAGCACGGATTTGTGAAGGGCAAATCGTGCCTCACAAATTTGATAGAATTTTTTGAGGAGGTAACTAGGTGTGTTGATGAAGGTAGGGCGGTTGATGTCATATACATGGATTTTAGTAAGGCGTTTGATAAGGTCCCCCATGGTCGGCTTATGATGAAAGTAAGGAGGTGTGGGATAGAGGGAAAGTTGGCCGATTGGATAGGTAACTGGCTATCTGATCGAAGACAGAGGGTGGTGGTGGATGGAAAATTTTCGGACTGGAGGCAGGTTGCTAGCGGAGTGCCGCAGGGATCGGTGCTTGGTCCTCTGCTCTTTGTGATTTTTATTAATGACTTAGAGGAGGGGGCTGAAGGGTGGATCAGTAAATTTGCTGATGACACCAAGATTGGTGGAGTAGTGGATGAGGTGGAGGGCTGTTGTGGGCTGCAAAGAGACATAGATAGGATGCAAAGCTGGGCTGAAAAATGGCAAATGGAGTTTAACCCTGATAAATGTGAGGTGATTCATTTTGGTAGGACTAATTTAAATGTGGATTACAGGGTCAAAGGTAGGGTTCTGAAGACTGTGGAGGAACAGAGAGATCTTGGGGTCCATATCCACAGATCTCTAAAGGTTGCCACTCAAGTGGATAGAGCTGTGAAGAAGGCATATAGTGTGTTAGCTTTTATTAACAGGGGGTTGGAGTTTAAGAGCCGTGGGGTTATGCTACAACTGTACAGGACCTTGGTGAGACCGCATTTGGAATATTGCGTGCAGTTCTGGTCACCTCACTATAAGAAGGATGTGGAAGCGCTGGAAAGAGTGCAGAGGAGATTTACCAGGATGCTGCCTGGTTTGGAGTGTCGGTCTTATGAGGAAAGGTTGAGGGAGCTGGGGCTGTTCTCTCTGGAGCGGAGGAGATTGAGGGGAGACTTAATAGAGGTTTATAAAATGATGAAGGGGATAGATCGAGTGAACGTTCAAAGACTATTTCCTCGGGTGGATGGAGCTATTACAAGGGGGCATAACTATAGGGTTCATGGTGGGAGATATAGGAAGGATATCAGAGGTAGGTTCTTCACGCAGAGAGTGGTTGGGGTGTGGAATGGACTGCCTGCAGTGATAGTGGAGTCAGACACTTTAGGAACATTTAAGCGGTTATTGGATAGGCACATGGAGCACACCAGGATGGTAGGGAGTGGGATAGCTTGATCTTGGTTTCAGATGAAGGTCGGCACAACATCGTGGGCCGAAGGGCCTGTTCTGTGCTATAATGTTCTATGTACTCTGTTCAGCCCCTTCATGATTTTGAACATCTCAATCAAATATCCTCTTAGCCTTCTTCTCTTCAAGGAGAACAGCCTCAACCTCTCCAATCTATCCTCATAACTGAAGTTTCTCATCCCTGGAACCATTCTTGTAAACCTCTTCTGTACTCACTTGAATGCCTTCACATCTTTCCTTAATGTGGCGCCCAGAACTGTACACAATATTCAGCTGAGGTCTAACTAGTGTCTTGGATAATTTCAGCATAATCTCCTTGATTTTGTACTCTATGCCCCTATTAATAAAGCCCAGAATACTGTGCGCTTTGTTAACTGCTCTAGAACATAGAACATAGAACATTACAGCGCAGAACAGGCCCTTCGGCCCACGATGTTGCACCGACCAGTTAAAAAAAAAAACTGTGACCCTCCAACCTAAACCAATTTCTTTTCGTCCATGAACCTATCTACGGATCTCTTAAACGCCCCCAAACTAGGCGCATTTACTACTGATGCTGGCAGGGCATTCCAATCCCTCACCACCCTCTGGGTAAAGAACCTACCCCTGACATCGGTTCTATAACTACCCCCCCTCAATTTAAAGCCATGCCCCCTCGTGCTGGATTTCTCCATCAGAGGAAAAAGGCTATCACTATCCACCCTATCTAAACCTCTAATCATCTTATATGTTTCAATAAGATCCCCTCTTAGCCGCCGCCTTTCCAGCGAAAACAATCCCAAATCCCTCAGCCTCTCCTCATAGGATCTCCCCTCCATACCAGGCAACATCCTGGTAAACCTCCTCTGCACCCTCTCCAAAGCCTCCACATCCTTCCTGTAATGTGGGGACCAGAACTGCACACAGTACTCCAAGTGCGGCCGCACCAGAGTTGTGTACAGTTGCAACATAACGCTACGACTCCTAAATTCAATCCCCCTACCAATAAACGCCAAGACACCATATGCCTTCTTAACAACCTTATCTACTTGATTCCCAACTTTCAGGGATCTATGCACACATACACCTAGATCCCTCTGCTCCTCCACACTATTCAAAGTCCTCCCGTTAGCCCTATACTCAACACATCTGTTATTCCTACCAAAGTGAATTACCTCACACTTCTCCGCATTAAACTCCATCCGCCACCTCTCGGCCCAACTTTGCAACCTGTCTAAGTCTTCCTGCAAACTACGACACCCTTCCTCACTGTCTACCACACCACCGACTTTGGTGTCATCAGCAAATTTGCTAATCCACCCAACTATACCCTCATCCAGATCATTAATAAATATTACAAACAGCAGTGGCCCCAAAACAGATCCCTGAGGTACACCACTTGTAACCGCACTCCATGATGAATATTTACTATCAACCACCACCCTCTGTTTCCTATCCGCTAGCCAATTCCTGATCCAATTTCCTAGATCACCCCCAATCCCATACATCTGCATTTTCTGCAGAAGCCTACCATGGTGAACCTTATCAAACGCCTTACTAAAATCCATATATACCACGTCCACTGCCTTGCCCCCATCCACCTCCTTGGTCACTTTCTCAAAAAACTCAATAAGGTTAGTAAGGCACGACCTACCTGCCACAAAACCATGCTGACTATCACCTATCAATTCATTACTCTCCAAATAACTATAAATCCTATCCCTTATAATTTTTTCCAACATCTTGCCGACAACAGAAGTGAGACTCACCGGTCTATAATTCCCGGGGAAGTCTCTGTTCCCCTTCTTAAACAATGGGACAACATTCGCTAACCTCCAATCTTCTGGTACTATACCAGAGGCCAACGACGACCTGAAGATCAGAGCCAGAGGCTCTGCAATCACTTCTCTTGCCTCCCAGAGAATCCTTGGATAAATCCCATCCGGACCAGGGGATTTATCTATTTTCAGACCCTCCAGAATATCCTGCACATCCTCCTTATCAACTGTAATACTGTCTATTCTACTCCCTTGCAACCCAGTGTCCTCCTCAGCTATATTCATGTCCCCTTGCGTGAACACCGAAGAGAAATATTGGTTCAATGCTTCACCAATCTCCTCCGGTTCCACACATAACTTCCCTCTGCCATCTATAACTGGCCCTAAACTTGCCCTAACCAACCTTCTGTTCTTGACATACCTATAGAACGCCTTAGGATTCTCTTTAACCCTATCCGCCAAAGTCTTCTCATGTCCCCTTTTAGCCCTTCTAAGCTCGCTCTTCAACTCCCTCTTAGCCAATCTAAAGCTTTCTAGTGCACTACCCGAGTGCTCACGTCTCATCCGAACATAAGCCTCCTTTTTCTTTTTAACCAACAAAGAAACTTTTTTGGTGCACCACGGTTCCCTAGCCCTACCAATTCCTCCTTGCCTGACAGGGACATACCTATCACAGACTCGCAGTAGCTGCTCCTTGAAAAAACTCCACATGTCGGACGTTCCCAGTCCCTGTAATCTCCTAGTCCAACCTATGTTTCCTAATTCTCTCCTAATAGCCTCATAATTACCCTTCCCCCAGCTAAAACCACTGGCCCGAGGTTCATGCCTATCCCTTTCCATCACTAAGGTGAACGTAACCGAATTGTGGTCACTATCACCAAAATGCACACCAACTTCGAAGTCTAGCACCTGGTCTGGCTCATTTCCCAGCACCAGATCCAATATAGCCTCACCTCTAGTTGGCCTGTCTACATACTGAGTCAAAAAACCTTCCTGCACGCTTTGAACAAAAACTGACCCCTCTAACGAGCTAGAGCTATAACAATTCCAGTCAATATTAGTCAAGTTAAAATCCCCCATAACAATTGCCCTATTACTTTCACTCCTAAGCAGGATTGACTCCGCAATCCTTTCCTCAACCTCTCTAGAACTTTTAGGAGGTCTATAAAAGACTCCCAACAGGGTGACCTCTCCTCTCCTATTTCTAATCTCCGCCCATACTACCTCAACAGATAAGTCCTCATCAAACCTCCTCTCTGACACTGTGATACAATCTCTGACCAATAATGCTACCCCTCCCCCTCTTCTACCTCCTTCCCTACTTCGACTAAAACATTTGAACCCCGGGACCTGCAGCATCCATTCCTGCCCCTGCTCTATCCATGTCTCTGAAATAGCCACAACATCGAAGTCCCAGGTACTGATCCACGCTGCAAGTTCACCCACTTTATTGCGAATACTCCTGGCATTGAAGTATACACATTTCAAACCCTGCTCCACCCCACCTCTGCAATGCCGTGCATAGCAGTCCCCATCCATGCATCCCTCACTTTCAGCCCCACTACTCAGGATCCCTCCCCCCCCCCGAATCAGTTTAAACCTCCCTGCATGGCCTTAGCAAATTTACCCCCCAGGATATTGGTCCCCTTCTGATTAAGGTGTAGACCATCCTTCTCATAGAGGTCACACCTTCCCCAGTACGAGCCCCAATTGCTTAAGTACCTGAACCCCTCCCTCCTGCACCATCCCTTCAGCCATGAATTCAAACCTTCCCTCTCCCTATTCCTCTCTAAACTATCCCGTGGTACAGGCAAGAGTCCAGAGATAACCACTCTGTCAGTCTTGGCCTTTAGTTTCCACCCCAACTCCATAAATCCCTGCCTAATATCCCCTTCCCCTATCCTCCCTATGTCGTGTGTCCCCACATGTACAATAACTTGTGGTTTATCTCCCTCCCCCCTAAGAGTCCTGAATACCCTGTCAGACACATCCCGGACCCCAGCCCCTGGTAGGCAACACACCAACCCTGAGTCCCTACCTTTAGTTCCGACCCTCCTATCTGTCCCCTTAATTGTGGAGTCCCCAATCACAAGGCCCAGTCTTTTACAGCCCCTAACCACCTGAGCTTTCTCACTCGGCTCACCCCCAGAGATCTGCTCTCTATGCTCAGTTGATTCCTCCTCAACTGTAGCCTCCAGCACCGAAAACCTATTATGGAGGGGAACCGCCCCAGGGGATTGTCTTCCCGATTGCTTCTTACCCCTCCTCCTGGCATTGACCCAAGCCTCATTTCTAGGAGTTACTATTTCTCTATAACTCCTATCAACTTCCACCTCCGCCTCCCGAATTATGCGGAGTTCCTCTACCTCCCCCTCCAGCTCCTTTACACGCTCCTCCAGAAGCTGCAATCTAATGCACTTCTTACAACTAAAATCTCCTGAAACACTACTGGATTTCCTCACCACATACATCCCACAGGAGATGCAGCATACTGCCTGAACTGCCATCCCTGAAGCCATTACCAGCAAGAAAAAAAAAAAAAAAAACTTCCCCACACTTCCCCAACTGTCACTCTCTACTGCAGCCCGAGCAGCACTCCCTCACTGAGACACCAACTGTCACTCTCTATTGCAGCCCGAGCAGCACTCCCTCACTGAGACACCAACTGTCACTCTCCACTGCAGCCCGAGCAACACTCCCACACTGAGACACCAACTGTCACTCTCCACTGCAGCCCGAGCAGCACTCCCACTCTCTCTACTTATTCTGGCACCTTCAGTGATCTATGCACAAATACACTCAGGTCCCTCTGCTCCTGCACCCTTTAAGAATCTTACCCCTCTTCTTAGCAAAATGCATCATCTCACTCTTTTCCGTGTTGAATTTCATCTGCCATATATCTGCGCACTCCACCAACTTGTCTACGTCCTTTTGAACTTCCACACTGTCCTCTTCACAATTTGCAACACTTCAAAATTTTGCATCATCATACCTGGGAACACAAGAGGTAGAAGCAGGAGTAGGCTAAGAGGCCCTTCAACCTGCCTCGCCAACTCACTCACAAAGAACAAAGAACAGTACAGCACAGGAAACAGGCCCTTCGGCCCTCCAAGCCTGTGCCGCTCCTTGGTCCAACTAGACCAATCGTTTGTATCCCTCCATTCCCAGGCTGCTCATGTGACTATCCAGGTAAGTCTTAAACAATGTCAGCGTGCCTGCCTCCACCACCCTACTTGGCAGCGCATTCCAGGCCCCCACCACCCTCTGTGTAAAAAACGTCCCTCTGATGTCTGAGTTATACTTCGCCCCTCTCAGCTTGAGCCCGTGACCCCTCGTGATCGTCACCTCCGACCTAGGAAAAAACTTCCCACTGTTCACCCTATCTATACCCTTCATAATCTTGTATACCTCTGTTAGATCTCCCCTCATTCTCCGTCTTTCCAAGGAGAACAACCCCAGTCTACCCAATCTCTCCTCATAGCTAAGACCCTCCATACCAGGCAACATCCTGGTAAACTATCTCTGCACTCTCTCTAAAGCCTCCACGTCCTTCTGGTAGTGCGGTGACCAGAACTGGACGCAGTACTCCAAATGTGGCCTAACCAGCGTTCTATACAGCTGCATCATCAGACTCCAGCTTTTATACTCTATACCCCGTCCTATAAAGGCAAGCATACCATATGCCTTCTTCACCACCTTCTCCACCTGTGTTGCCACCTTCAAGGATTTGTGGACTTGCACACCTAGGTCCCTCTGTGTTTCTATACTCCTGATGACTCTGCCATTTATTGTATAACTCCTCCCTACATTATTTCTTCCAAAATGCATCACTTCGCATTTATCCGGATTAAACTCCATCTGCCACCTCTCCGCCCAATTTTCCAGCCTATCTATATCCTGCTGTATTGCCCGACAATGCTCTTCGCTATCCGCAATTCCAGCCATCTTCGTGTCATCCGCAAACTTGCTGATTACACCAGTTACACCTTCTTCCAAATCATTTATATATATCACAAATAGCAGAGGCCCCAGTACAGAGCCCTGCGGAACACCACTGGTCACAGACCTCCAGCCGGAAAAAGACCCTTCGACCACTACCCTCTGTCTCCTATGGCCAAGCCAGTTCTCCACCCATCTAGCCACTTCTCCTTGTATCCCATGAGCCTTAACCTACTTAACCAACCTGCCATGTGGGACTTTGTCAAATGCCTTACTGAAATCCATATAGAAGACATCCACGGCCCTTCCTTCATCAACCGTTTTTGTCACTTCCTCAAAAAACTCCACCAAATTTGTAAGGCACGACCTCCCTCTTACAAAACCATGCTGTCTGTCACTAATGAGATTGTTCCGTTCTAAATGCACATACATCCTGTCTCTAAGAATCCTCTCCAACAACTTCCCTACCACGGACGTCAAGCTCACCGGCCTATAATTTCCTGGGTTATCCCTGCTACCCTTCTTAAACAACGGGACCACATTCGCTATCCTCCAATCCTCAGAGACCTCACCCATGTCCAAAGAAGCGACAAAGATTTCCGTCAGAGGCCCAGCAATTTCATCTCTCGTCTCCCTGAGCAGTCGAGGATAGATGCCATCAGGCCCTGGGGCTTTGTCAGTTTTAATGTTCCCTAAAAAACCTAACACTTCCTCTCTTGTAATGGAGATTTTCTCTAACGGGTCAACACCTCCCTCCGAGACACTCCCGGTTAACACGCCCCTCTCCTTCGTGAATACCGATGCAAAGTATTCATTTAGGATCTCCCCTATTCCCTTGGGTTCTAAGCATAATTCCCCTCCTTTGTCCCTGAGAGGTCCGATTTTCTCCCTGACAACTCTTTTGTTCCTAACGTATGAATAGAATGCCTTAGGATTCTCCTTAATCCTGCCTGCCAAGAACATCTCGTGACCTCTTTTTGCCCTTCTAACTCCCCGTTTGAGTTCTTTCCTACTCTCTCTGTATTCCTCCAGAGCTCCATCTGTTTTCAGTTGCCTGGACTTAACGTACGGCTCCCTTTTCATTTTAATCAGATCCTCAATTTCCCTGGTTATCCACGGCTCTCGAATCCTACCTTTCCTATCTTTCCTTTTTACAGGCACATGCCTATCCTGCAGCCTTATCAATAGTTCCTTAAAAGACTCCCACATGCCAGACGCGGACTTACCCTCGAACATCCTCTCCCAATCAACATCCACCAATTCCTGCCTAATCCGGCTATAGTCAGCCTTCCCCCAATTTAGCACCCTGCCCGTAGGACAGCACTCACCATTTTGACTTGGAAATATATCGCCATTCCATCACTATTACTGAATCAAAATCCTGGAACTCCCTCCCTAACAGCACTGTGGCTGTACCTACACCACATGGACTGCAGTGATTCAGGACGGCAGCTCGCCACTACCTTCTCAAGGGCAATTAGGGCAATAAACTTTGGCCTCATCAGTGAAGCCAATGTACCAGAAAATGCTGATGCATCAGGTCCAGCACACTGCTGAGAGCAGCAAAGCTTACATCAACATATTATGAGCATTGGAGCTAAAGCTTTCTACTCCAATGGCAGGAGTCTCTCAAACAATGCACAAAACGCTTTCTGGCTGGCCCTCTCACCTCCAAGCAATGAACAGTTTCATTGTGACTGATTGAAAAACCTTCAGATCTGCTGTTCAGTAAACCTAACCAAGGATGGGAACTTAGCACAATGAAACAGCAGGGTGCCCGACAGAGCTCACTCAGGGTGCTGGGTGACCAGCTGGGCTTTGGGGCATTTGTCGAACTCAGAGCAGCCGGAGTGCCAGTGATTGTCCTCAGACTGTGAGAGCGAAGATGAGTTAGTGATCATAGCTATCGAGAATGCCAGAGAGTGACTTCCACTGGCAGCTAATGTTAAAATTGTCTTTGAGCGGCAGAGTTTTATTCCAGGAAGATTTCAGGAGTGAACAAAGAAAATAAGTAAAATCAACAGTAAAAAGGGAAAAATGTGTCAATTTCCAGCAGATCTGGCAGAATCTGTGGTAAGAAGTCTCACAACACCAGGTTAAAGTCCAACAGGTTTATTTGGTAGCAAATACCATAAGCTTTCGGAGCACAGCTCCTTCGTCAGATGGAGTGGATATCGTTCTCAAACAGTGCAAACAGACACAGAAATCAAATTACAGAATACTGATTAGAATGCAAATCTCTACAGCCAGCCAGGTCTTAAATGTACAGACAATGTGGGTGGAGGGAGCATTCAACACAGGTTAAAGAGATGTGTATTGTATCCAGACAGAACAGCTAGTGAAATTCTGCAAGTCCAGGAGGCAAGCTGTGGGGGTTACTGATAATGTGACATAAATCCAACATCCCGATTTAGGCCGTCCTCGTGTGCGGAACTTGGCTATCAGTTTCTGCTCAGCGACTCTGCGCTGTCGTGTGTCGTGAAGGCCGCCTTGGAGAACGCTTACCTGAAGATCCAAGGCTGAATGCCCGTGACTGCTGAAGTGCTCCCCCACAGGAAGAGAACAGTCTTGCCTGGTGATTGTCGAGCGGTGTTCATTCATCCGTTGTCGTAGCGTCTGCATGGTTTCCCCAATGTACCATGCCTCGGGACATCCTTTCTTGCAGCGTATCAGGTAGACAACGTTGGCCGAGTTGCAAGAGTAGGTACCGTGTACCTGGTAGATGGTGTTCTCACGTGAGATGATGGCATCCGTGTCGATGATCCGGCAGGTCTTGCAGAGGTTGCTGTGGCAGGGTTGTGTGGTGTCGTGGTCACTGTTCTCCTGAAGGCTGGGTAGTTTGCTGCGGACAATGGTCTGTTTGAGGTTGCGTGGTTGTTTGAAGGCAAGAAGTGGGGGTGTGGGGATGGCCTTGGCGAGATGTTCGTCTTCATCAATGACATGTTGAAGGCTCCGGAGGAGATGCCGTAGCTTCTCAGCTCCGGGGAAGTACTGGACGACGAAGGGTACTCTGTCCACCGTGTCCCGTGTCTGTGGTAACACCATTTGAAATGTCAGATTTCCAACATCTATAGAGTTTTGTTTCTCAATAAATAAAATGAGTTACACAATTGTTCTTTCTACTACAGTTTCATTAAAGGACTGCTATGAATCCTCCAGTTTCTACTTCCTGGTGTTTGATCTGTAAGTATGGAACTTGTTGACACAATCCTACAAGGGGGAAAAGGAAAATCCGGAGCCAGAGCTCACTGGATGACTAAAGATAGGGAAAAAAAATCACATTCCATAAGTCAGGTTCATAATATATAGAGGAGCAAGAAAAATAAAGAAATTACAGAGAAACACCAAAGATAATCAGAGGAGCAAAGAGCGATTGAGAGGATCTAACATAAAATGGAACACATAAGACTTGAATGACAAGAGGGTGGTAAAAGGGGAAGTTTGAGGTGATTAGGGATCAATTTAGGGATTAGATTTGACTATAAGTGGCGGGGGGGTGGAGGAAGGAAGAGCAATGGTGATAGGGGATTCATTAGTCAGGGGAACAGACAGGCATTTCTGCAGTCAAAGACATGACTCCAAGATGGTGTGTTCCCTCCCTGGTGCCAGGGTCAGGGATGTCACTGAACGGCTGCAGGGTATCTTGAAAGGGGAGGGTGATGAGTTAGAGGTCATGGTACATGTTGGTACCAACGGTATAGGTAAAGTGAGGAATGAGGTCTTGCATCAAGAATTCAGGGAGCTAGGCAGTAGATTAAAAAGCAGGACCCTCAATGGTTGTAATCTCTGAATTACTCCAGGTGCCATGTGCAAGCGAGTATAGAAATAGGAAAATAGGACAAATGAATGTGTGGCTCAAGAGTTAGTGCAGGGGGGCAGGGTTTTAGATTCCTGGATCACTGGGATCATTCCTGGCAAAGGTGGGACATGCACAAGTGGGATGGTCTGCACCTGAACCACACTGGGACCAACATCCTTGTGGGTAGGTTTGCAAATGCTGTTGGGAGGGGACACAAAACATGAGTGAAACAGAGACACATCATGCAAGATAAAGAAGCAAGTAAGAGCGAGTTCAGCTTTGTTAAGTGTCAAGCAAGAAAGGTGAGGCTGGATGGTCTTTACTTTAATACTGGCAGTGTAATAGGTAAGACTTATGAGTTGAAGGTGTGGATTGACACATGGAAGTGTGGTATTGTTGCTATCACAGAAACATGGTTGAGGGAAGGGCAGGACTGGCAACTCAAATTGCAGGATATGCGATCTTTAGGTGAGACAGAGGAGGATGTAAAAAGGGAGATTATTAATTAAGGAGTCAATTACTGCAGTAAGGAGAGATGATAGCTGCGATTCTCCCATCCTGCTGCCAGGAGATTCTCACGTCAGCTGATTTGCGGGGCTCGCATGCACGTTCATGCCCCACTAGTGTCTCCCAGTGCCGGATTTCCGGCGGCGTCAGATCTGCGCCGGAAATCAACATGGAGGTGCAAAGACTATTTGCATATAATTTAATGTGATTTAAATGTGATTAGCGGGCCCGGGACAAAAGTCTCTGGGCACGTTAGCATCTCCCCCTGCCAGAGTTGGTCATTCCGGTGGGGATTACACTCGCTCCCCACTAATGGAGAACTAGCGGTCCGATCCCACTGGAGTAAAGGGAGGGCAATCGGGGCTCCCTGAGGGTCGGGTGGCAGGGGGATTGCCCCCCTTGGCACTGACACCCTGGCAGTGCCAGCCTGTTCTCCCAGCAATAACCGAAGGGGCAGTGTCAAGGAGATGGGGCATATTGGGGCAGGGCCTATGGGGGCAGGGACTGATGGGGACAATCGGTGGGGTTGGGGAGTACCCCTGCCACTCTGCATAGAGATCGGTGGGGGAAGGAGGAAAGGCAGCGATTAAGCCAGGCTTGGGAGGCTGGGGGTCAGCTGGAGAGATGGTCAACCTGCTGGGGTGGGGTGGGGTTGGCAGCCGGGGGGGGGGGGGTCAGCACTGCAGGGGCAGGTTTGGGGCTGGCCCAGGAATGGTTGAGTTGCCAGCGATCGGATCCTGGGGTGGCAGTTACTGTTGGTGCAGACTCAATAGGCCAAAGGGCCTTTTCAGCGCTATATCCCTCCATCACTCTAAACCTGTTACACTATCACTCTCCCAATTTATGTTGGGGAAGTTAAAATCCCTTGGTATAATTCCCTGATTATTACTCTTGCACACCTTGGTGAACTGTCTGCATATCTGCTCCTCTATTTCCCACTCACTTACCTGCCCCTCGCCCTAAAACTATGTCCCCTCGTGATTGATCCCTCAACCAAGGGGAACAGCTGCTTGCTACTCACCTTGTTCATACCCCTCATAATCTTATACACCTCAATCATGTCCCCCCTCAGCCTTCTCTGCTCGAAATAAAACAATCCAAGTCTATTCAGTCTCTCCTTTATCGCTCAAATGCTCCATCCCAGGGCAACATCCTGGTGAATCTCCTCTGTACCCTCTCTATTGCAATCACATTCTTCCTATAGTGGCCTAATCAACGTTTGTATAGGTCCAACATTACCTCCTTGCACTTATACTCTCTGCCATAAATGAAAAAAGCAAGTGTTCCATATGCCTTCTTAACTACCCTATTCACTTGCTCTTCCAACTTCAGAGATCTGTGAATATTACCTCAAGGTACATCTGTTCCTCTGAGTTTCCTAGTGTCCTGCCATCATTACGTACTCTCTTGTCATGTTATTCTCCCAAAGTGCATCACCTCACCCTTATCACAGTTAAGTACCATCTGCCACTGCTCTGCCCATCTGACCAACCCACCTGTATCTCCCTGTAACCTACAACCTCCTTCTTTACTATTAACCAATCTACCAATCCTGGTGTCATCTGTGAACTTGCTTATCATTTCCCCCATATTATCATCTTTGATTTGATTTATTATTGTCATATGTATTAGTATACAGTGAAAAATATTGTTTCTTGTGTGCTGTACAGACAAAGCATACCGTTCATAGAGAAGGAAAGGAGAGGATGCAGAACGTAGTTTTACAGTCATAGCTAGGGTGAAGAGAAAGGTCAACTTAATACGAAGTAAGTCCATTCAAAGGTCTGATGGCAGCAGGGAACAAGCTATTCCTGAGTCGGTTGTTGCGTGACATCAGATTTCTGTATCTTTTCCCTGATGGAAGAAGGTGGAAGAGAATATGTCCGGAGTGCGTGGGGTCCTTGATTATGCTGGCTGCTTTTCTGAGGCAGCGGGAAGTGTAGGCAGAGTCAATGGATAGGAGGCTAGTTTGCGTGATGGTCCGGGCTTCGTTCACAACCCTTTGTAATTTCTTGCGGCCTTAGTCAGAGCAGGAGCCATACCAAGAAAGGATGCTTTCTGTGGTGCAACTGAAAAGGTTGTTGAGAGTCGTAGCTGGCATGCCGAATTTCCTTAACCTCCTGAGAAAGTAGAGGTGTTGATGGGCTTTTTTAACTATAGCGTCAGCATGGAGGGACCAGGACAGTGATCTGGACACCTAGGAACCTGAAGCCCTCAACCTGTCAGGAATTCTACTGCAGGTACGGCAGGTAATAGCAAAACTACAAGGACAAGTGTGGAGTCTGCACGTTCTCTCTGTGTCTGCGTGGACTTCCTCCGGGTGTTCCGGTCTCCTCCCACAGTCTGAAAGAAGTGTTTGTTAAGTGCATTGACCATGCTAAATTCTCTCTGTGTATCCGAACAGGCGCCAGAGTGTGACAACTCGGGGATTTTCACCAAAAAAAACATAGATTAAACCAGGAGAGAGAAATAAAAAACAGGTGAATAAAACGTCAGTGCTGGCTTTAAAATTTATGCCCAAAGAAGAGTTTTATATACAAATACAAAGGAATAAGTTAAATGAGGTGAAGGTATAATTCAAATTGGAGATGACAATATAGTCACCATTATGGAATTTGATTATAGACAGGAACAATTTCCCCACCACAGATGTTAGGCTAATTGGTCTGTAATTCCCTGGGATCCTCTTTCACTCTTCTTAAAAAGCGGAGTCACATGAGCAATTTTCCAATCCAGAGGAATGACTCTGAAATTGAAGCAACTCTGAAGGATTATAGTTAGGGCATCTATAATGTGCTCCCCAATTCCTTTAACATCCTTGGATGGAAATTGTCAGGCCTGGGAATTTGTCACACTTTAGTTCATTAATTTCCTCATTATCGATGTTTTCCTGACATTAATTTTATTTAGATCCTGTCCCCAATCCACTGTTAATTTCCTTGGGACTCACAGCAAGCTATCCTCCTTTTCTAGTGTAAATACTGAGGCAAAGTAATTCTTCAACATGTCTGCCATTTTCCCATAAGTCATTGAGAAGTGTCAACTTTGATCAGAGGTGGGGAGGGGGCCCCCTGAGGCTTCTGTGGTGGGCTTGGGGGAGGGGGGATGTGGGGGAGGATATTGAATTTGATAATCAGTCATGATCATAATGCTGCAGTTATTCAAAATCCTGGTTAGACCCCACTTGAGAGTACTGTGAGCAGATTTGAGCACCACACCTTTGGAAGGATGTACTGGCCTTGGAGGGAGCGCAGCATAGGTTTACAAGAATGATACCTGGACTTCAGGGGTTAAGTTATGCGGGGAGAATTTACAAATTAGGCCTGTTGTCTCTAGAATTTAGAAGGTTATGGGGTGTTCTGATCAAAGTTTTCAAGATATTAACAAGAAAAGACAGGTTAGATAAAGATAACTATTTCCTCTGGTTGGAGATTCAAGAACTAGAGGGCATAGTCTAAACGTTAGGACCACACCGTTCAGGAGAGATCTCAGGAAGCACTTCTATACACAAAGGGTGGAAGAGGTTTGGAACTCTGTTCCACAAATGGCAGTTGATGCCAGATCAGAACAGACTCGAGAGGCTGAATGGTCTACTCCTCTTCCTATGTTCCCAATGTGCCCCAGATGAACACCTTTCCAGCAGTATAGCTCCCTCTTTCCCCAGTACTGGTGAATCAAACTCCATTCTCCTACATCAAACCTTGAGCTGCACATTTAAGGTTCTATTCATATTTACCCAATGGTAATTTCTTTATAGCTCAGGTGACAGTCCAGAACTTCATGGTTCTGCTTTTTAATTTCATTCTCAGCTGTTCATGATCCCTTGGAAGAAATTCTCTTTTTGTCATTGGTACACGTGTGGACCATGACAGCTGTATCCTGCTCCCCTCACTCCAAGTTCCTTTCCAGCACTGAGGAGATGTCTTTAACCTTAACACCTGAGCTACTTGTGCAAGCACCTTGTCAAAGTGTATTAGGGTGGAATTTTCCATTACCTGGATAATTGGGGCTCATTCTGGGGTAGGTGGGATCTCTACAAACGGGATGGTCTTCACCTGGACCAGAGGGGTACCTATATTCTGGGGGGGAAATTTGCGAATGCTCTTCGGGAGGGTTTAAACTAATTTGGCAGGGGAATGGGAACCTGAATTGTTGCTCCAGTGTACAGGAGGATGTGAGTGGTGAGGTCATGAATAAGGTTTCAAGGTTGCAGGAGTGTACCGGCAGGCAGGAAAGTGTTTTGAAGTGTGTGTACTTCAACGCCAGAAGCATCCGGAATAAGGTGGGTGAACTTGCAGCCTGGGTTGGTACCTGGGACTTCGATGTTGTGGCCATTTCGGAGACATGGATAGAGCAGGGACAGGAATGGTTGTTGCAAGTTCCGGGGTTTAGATGTTTCAGTAAAATCAGGGAAGGTGGTAAAAGAGGGGGAGGTTGTTTGATGAGGACTCGTCTACTGAAGTAGTATGGGCTGAGGTTAGAAACAGGAAAGGAGAGGTCACCCTGTTGGGAGTTTTCTATAGTCTCCGAAAAGTTCCAGAGATGTAGAGGAAAGGATTGCAAAGATGATTCTGGATAGGAGCGAAAGTAACAGGGTAGTTGTTATGGGGGACTTTAACTTTACAAATATTGACTGGAAACGTTATAGTTCGAGTACTTTAGATGGGTCAGTTTTTGTCCAATGTGTGCAGGAGGGTTTCCTGACACAGTATGTTGATAGGCCAACAAGAGGCGAGGCCACCATTGGATTTGGTACTGGGTAATGAACCAGGCCAGGTGTTAGATTTGGAGGTAGGTGAGCACTTTGGTGACAGTGACCACAATTCGGTTACGTTTACTTTAGCGATGGAAAGGGATAGGTCTATACTGCAGAGCAAGAGTTATAGCTGGGGGAAAGAAAATTATGATGCGATTAGGCGTGATTTAGGATGCATAGGATGGGGAAGAAATCTGCAGGGGATGGGCACAATTGAAATGTGGAGCTTGTTCAAGGAACAGCTACTGCGTATCCTTGATAAGTATGTACCTGTCAGGCAGGGAGGAAGTGGTCGAGCGAGGGAACCGTGGTTTACTAAAGAAGTTGAATCTCTTGTGAAGAGGAAGAAGGAGACTTCTGTAAAGATGAAACATGAAGGCTCAGTTAGGGAGCTTGAGAGTTACAAGTTAGCCAGGGAGGACCTGAAGAGAGAGCTAAGAAGAGCCAGGAGGGGACATGAGAAGTATTTGGCAAGTAGGATCAAGGAAAACCCTAAAGCTTTCTATAGGTATGTCAGGAATAAAAGAATGACTAGGGTAAGATTAGGGCCAGTCAAGGACAGTAGTGGGAAGTTGTGCGTGGAGTCCGAAGAGATAGGAGAGGCGCTAAATCAATATTTTTTGTCAGTATTCACACAGGAAAAAGACAATGTTGTCGAGGAGAATACTGAGATACAGGCTATTAGACTAGACGGGATTGAGGTTCATAAGGAGGAGGTGTTAGCAATTCTGGAAAGTGTGAAAATAGATAAGTCCCCTGGGCCGGATGGGATTTATCCCAGGATTCTCTGGGAAGCTAGGGAGGAGATTGCAGAGCCTTTGGCTTTGATCTTTATGTCATCATTGTCTACAGAAATAGTGCCAGAAGACTGGAGGATAGCAAATGTTGTCCCCATGTTCAAGAAGGGGAGTAGAGAAATCATAGAAACCCTACAGTGCAGAAGGAGGCCATTCGGCCCATCGAGTCTACACCGACCACAATCCCACCCAGGCCCTACCCCCACATATTTTACCCGCTAATCCCGCTAACCTACGCATCTCAGGACTCTAAGGGGCAATTTTTAACCTGGCCAATCAACCTAACCCGCACATCTTTGGACTGTGGGAGGAAACCGGAGCACCCGGAGGAAACCCACGCAGACACGAGGAGAATGTGCAAACTCCACATAGACAGTGACCCGAGCCGGGGATCGAACCCGGGACCCTGGAGCTGTGAAGCAGCAGTGCTAACCACTGTGCTACCGTGCCGCCCAACCCTGGTAATTATAGACCAGTGAGCCTTACTTCTGTTGTGGGCAAAGTTTTGGAAAGGATTATAAGAGATAGGATTTATAATCATCTAGAAAGGAACAATTTGATTAGGGATAGTCAATACGGTTTTGTGAAAGGTAGGTTGTGCCTCACAAACCTTATTGAGTTCTTTGAGAAGGTGACCAAAGAGGTGGATGAGGGTAAAGCAGTTGATGTGGTGTATATGGATTTCTGTAAAGCGTTTGATAAGGTTCCCCATGGTAGGCTATTGCAGAAAATACAGAGGCATGGGATTGAGGGTGATCTTGCGGTTTGGAGCAGAAATTGGCTAGCTGTAAGAAGACAGAGGGTGGTGGTTGATGGGAAATGTTCATCCTGGAGTTCAGTTACTAGTGGTGCACTGCAAGGATCTGTTTTGGGGCCACTGCTGTTTGTCATTTTTATAAATGACCTGGATGAGGGCGTAGAAGGCTGGGTTAGTAAATTTGCAGATGACACTAAAGTCGGTGGAGTTGTGGACAGTGCGGAAAGATGTTGCAGGTTACAGAGGGACATAGATAAGCTGCAGAGCTGGGCTGAGAGGTGGCAAATGGAGTTTAATGCGGAAAAGTGTGAGGTGATTCACTTTGGAAGGAGTAACAGGAATACAGAGTACTGGGCTAATGGTAAGATACTTGGTCGTGTGGATGAGCAGAGAGATCTCGGTGTCCATGTGCATAGATCCCTGAAAGTTGGCACCCAGGTTGATAGGGTTGTTAAGAAGGCGTACAGTGTGTTAGCTTTTATTGGTAGAGGGATTGAGTTTCGGAGCCATGATGTCATGTTGCAGCTGTACAAAACTCTGGTGCGGCCTCACTTGGAATATTGCATACAGTTCTGGTCGCCGCATTATAGGAAGGATGTGGAAGCATTGGAAAGGGTGCAGAGGAGATTTACCAGGATGTTGCCTGGTATGGTGGGAAGGTCTTATGAGGAAAGGCTGAGGGGCTTGAGGTTGTTTTCGTTAGAGAGAAGAAGGTTAAGAGGTGACTTAATAGAGGCATACAAGATGATCAGAGGATTAGATAGGGTGGACAGTGAGAGCCTTTTTCCTCGGATGGTGATGGCTCGCACGAGGGGACATAGCTTTAAATTGAGGGGTGATAGATATAGGACAGATGTCAGAGGTAGGTTCTTTACTCCGAGAGTAGTAAGGGCGTGGAATGCCCTGCCTGCAACAGTAGTGGACTCGTCAACATTAAGGGCATTTAAAGGGTCATTGGATAAACATATGGATAATATTGGGATAGTGTAGGTTAGATGGGCTTTAGATTGGTTTCACAGGTCGGCGCAACATCGAAGGCCGAAGGGCCTGTACTGCGCTGTAATGTTCTATGTTCTATTATTTTGACTGTGTGGTTTTGGGTGTGAATGGCAGACAGAAGCTTGTTGGCTGCACAGAGGAGGTCATTCATTTTAATACTTTCAGACACCTTGGGAAAATCTTTTTGCATCAGTTTGACGCCGCATCTTTGGTGGGCTGACTGATTTGCCAGCCCCTTTATCACTCGGGAGGGCGCTCCATTTAAATACCTCCCCAGCACCTACTCCAGGTCTAGTAAGGAGGATGGCTGCTCAGAAAGCTGCCCTGAGATTTTGAGAAAGAGCACTCATCAGAATGGATCCAAAACTAACCTGGTGGTAGGACACACAGGATGGTGGAAGGCTGTTTGTGTGACTGGAGCCCAGAGTCCATTGGCATACCACAGGGATCAGTACAAAATCCTTCATTGTTCATGATATATATATAAATAGTGTGGGGGAATGATAGGTAAGTTTACAGACAACACAAAGTTTGGTAGGGTAGTTAATAGGGAAGAAGGTTGCAGGTTACAGGAAGATATAGATGGGTTGTGCAGATAGGCAGAGCAGTGACAGATGGTATTTAACCTTGGTAAGTGTGAGGTGATGCATTTTGGAAGAAGTAACAAGACAAGGGGGTATTTAATTAAGGGCAGGATACTAGGAAGCTCAGAGGGACAGATGGATATCGGGGTAATTATCCAAGGATCCCTGAAGGTGGTGAGTACGCGAATAGGATAGTTCAGAAGACATATGGGACACTTGCTTTCATCAATCATGGCATAAAGGATAAGAGTAACGAGGTAATGTTGGAGTTGTACACAATGTGGTTAGGCTACATCTGGAGCACTGTGTGCAGTTCTAGTCACCTCACTATAGGAAGGATGTGATTACACTGGAGAGAGTGCAGAGGAGATTCACCAGGGTGCTGGAGAATTTGAGCTATTAGGAGGGACTGGATCGACCAAAATTGGCCTAAACTGATCCAAAATTAGCTTGTTAATAGGAGGTAAAGGGCAATGGTAGAGGACTGCTTTTGTGACCAGCAGTGTACCATAGGGATCGATGCTGGGGCCCTCACTATTTGTTATATACATTAACAACTTAGATGTGAAGGTAGAACTTATACTTTGTAAGTTTGCAGATGAGACGAAAATTGGTGGTGATGTTGATAGTGAGGAGGATAGTCTTTGGCTCCAGAATGATATTGATTATTTGAAATGTTGGACAGAGCAATGGCAGATGCAATTTAATCCTGGTAAGTGTAAGGTGATGCATTTTGGTAGGTCTTAAAAGGGTAGGATGTACACAATGAACAATAGGTCCCTAGGGAGTACTGAGAAACACAGGGACCTTGGTGTACAAGTTCATAGATCCCTAAAGGTGGCAGCACAGGTGGATAGTGTGGTGAAGAAGATAGCCGGGGCACAGAATATAGGAGCAGGGAGGTCTTGGTACAACTTTATAAATCACTGGTTTGGCCACAGATGGAGTATTGTGTGCAGTTCTGGTCGCCACACTATCAGAACAGTGTGATTGCACTGGAGAGGAGATTCACAAGGATATTACCCGGGATGGGAAGTTTCAGCTATAATGAGAGACTGGATAGGCTGGATTTGTTTTCCCTGGAGCAGAGGAGGCTGAGGGTGGATCTTTTAGAGGTACATAAATTATAAGAGGCATAGATAGGGTAAATGTCCTTACAGAATGGAATAGGGTAGTGAGCTATCTGTCTCAGGAACAGAGTACTGAATTGAAAGACTTGTTACAGTGCTATGAGGACCTAGGTAGAAATTGAATGGGGAGGACTAATGATACAGTATATGAGGTTTACATAGGGAATGCTGTTCCGATAAAACAACACCCCTATCAGCTTAATCCTCTCAAAGCAGCGCAGGTTCAGAAGGAAGTGGAAACGATGCTACAAGACGACATCATAGAGCCAAGTCAAAGAGAGTGGAGTTCGCCGATCGTGTTGGTCCCTAAACCCCATGATACTCAGTGATTCTGCGTAGATTATCGGAAGGTCAACGCTGTGACTAAATCTGATTCATACCAAATTCCAAGCTGGAGGACTGTATGGAAAAAGTCGGACAAGCTACTTACATTACAAAGTTGGACTTACTCGGAGAGCAAAAGAAGTTTCTGCCTTTGTAGCCCCAAATAGGTTATATTAATTTAAAGTAATGCATGGAAAGATCTCATGGAGTATTTGGCAAAGCTCTTTGAGAGACTGCAGAATGCAAAGTTGGTCATAAACTTGGCTAAAACAGAATTTGCAAAGGCCGGAGTGACATTCTTATGATACAACATCAGATATGAACGGATTACCACCAAAAAACGTGAATACAAAGGCCTGGTTGTATTTTGAGAATGACTAAAAACTACTTTTTTTGTTAATAAGTGGGGAGTATTTATCTAAACAGCATTCCATTAGAATAGTGTTTTATTCAGTTTGTTATTATTTAGTTAACCAGTTCACTGCTAGTTAGATAAATAAAGTGTTACTTGTTGATTTTACAGAGACAGTCTCAGGTAGTTAGTTTGATTTAACCACTAGAAGTTGCTGAAGAGCAGATTGTGCTTACTGCTACTCTCTCACTTGTAACAGATTATGAAGGGAGGTCCTTCTCTTTGGGTGGTTGAGTGTTAGTTCTCAGAGAGGAGATCAACCTTCCCCTTCATAACAGAATCTTTTCCCCATGGCAGAGATATCTAAGACCAGAGGGCATAGTTTTAAGCTGAGGAGTAAGTGGTTTAGAGGAGATCTGAGGAAATATTTTTTCACCCAGAGGGTGGTAGCAATATGGAATGTGCTGGCTGGTGGTGGAGGCAGATACTCTTGCAACATTTAAGAAGCATCTGGATGAGCACTTAAATCGCCATAGCATTAGTAGGCTATGGTCCATGTGCTGATAAATGGGATTAATATAGATTGGTATTTGATGGTCAGTATAGACATGATGAGCCAAAGGTCTTGTTTCTGTGCTGTAAGACTCTATGGATAGGCACGGGTTGTTGTCTTTAGAGCAAAGAAGGCTGAGGGAAACCTGACTGAGGTTCATAAGATTATGAGGGATATGGAGAGGGTGGCTAGGCAGCAGCTGTTCCCCTTGGTTAAAGGGGAACAATAACGAGGGGGCATCATTCTAAGGTGAGGGGCAGGAGGTTCAGAGGGGATTTGAGGAAAAGATTATTTTTGTTTGATTTATTATTGCACATGCATTGGGATACAGTGAAAAGTATTGTTTATTGCGCACTATACAGCCAGAGCATACCATTCATAGAGTACATAGGGGAAAAGGAAAGGAGAGGGTGCATAATGTAGTGTTACAGTTCACTCAGAGGGTGTGGGATGCTCTGCCTGGGAGTGTAGTTGAGGCGGGAAACCTCACAACCTTTAATAAGTAAGTGGATGAGCACTTGAAATATCAAAATATTCGAGGTTATGGGCCATTAGGATGCTTCCAGGACTTGATGGTTATAAGGAGAGGCTGGATAGACTGGGACAATTTTCCCTAAAGCGTAGGAGTGATCTTATAGAGGTTTATAAAATAACGAGGGGCACAGATAAGGTAGATAGTCAATATCTTTCCCAAAGGTAGGGGAGTCTAAAACTAGAGGGCATAGAATCATCATAGAATCATAGAATCCTACAGTGCAGAAGGAGGCCATTCGGCCACAATCCGCATAACCCCATGCATTTACCCTAGCTAGTCCCCCTGACACAAAGGGGCAATTTAGCATGGCCAATCCACCTAACCCACACATCTTTGGATAGGTTTAAGGTGAGAGGGGAGAGATACAATAGGGTCCAGAGGGGCAATTTTTTCTCACAGAGGATGGTGAGTGTCTGGAATGAGCTGCCAGAGACAGTAGTAGAGGTGGGTACGATTTTGCCTTTTGAAAAGCATTTAGACAGTTACATGGGTATAGAGGGATATGGGCCAAACAGGCAATTGAATTAGCTTAATGGTAAAAACTGGGTGGCATGGACAAGTTGGGCTGAAGGGCCTGTTTACATCAGACATATATATGCCTGGGATCCTGGATGTCATTCAGAGGAAATCAGAGATTGCTGCCTGGTCAGCTGGTAACATGTTCAAAATAGTTCTGAAGCTCATAACAGGTTCAAAATAGTGCTGAACTTTGCAATGTCCCAAAGGCTGATTACAGTGCAGATTCTCTATCTCCTGGAGCTATCCATTGGTGAATTTTTCAACCCTTTACTGTGTTTCTAATGTTTTTTAGAATATGCACACTGGTGTTAATGGGCGAGTGAATGAGAGACAGTAATAGACATAAATGGAACTGAGACCATCTCGCAGGAATGTGCCGTGTGAGTCTGCATCAACTCAGGCATGATGGGACAGGGACAGTGACCGCTGACTCTCAGCCCCCTGTTCACACAGCTACTGACAGCTCCCTGCTTGCAGCATGCTTTGTATGAATTAAATTACACCAATTGTAAAATGTGTATTAAAGGTTAGCAGAGGTGTCATGAAGCGGGGATCTGTACTTATCAAGTTTCTGCAACTCTCAAAACTCCAGATTAAAAATAGTGTTAACCTTTGCCCTTTGTTTTAGCTGCACTCACTCAGATCAGAAATTCTCCAGAACTCAAAGGCAGTGTTTGTTTCACTAAAGCTCGAATGAACCACTTTAAATCACAGTCAACTGGAAATTTAAACAAAATTAAAACGATCACAATTTGAAATTAAAAAAGCTTTTAATTAAAAGGGACAGAAATACACATACCAATGAGTGAGTCAGAAATAAGCAGCATCCTATAATGATGTTGGGGGTGCTTTTGAGCCTGCGCTCTGGGTCTGCGGGAATAGTATTGTGCACTCAAAATCCAGAGCGCGTGATTCACGCCAGCGAGTTTCCGATCTTCCCAGCCCCTCACTGACAGAGTCATGTGAAAGATGCCACGATACCCCAGAATATGGATCCTAATGCATTAGCAAGTCACTAGCGAGCACTCTCCGGAACTTCCCTCCTCACCGGATATTCAGCAGGTGCTAGCATGATATCATACCGGCGCCATTTACAACAAAAATAGTGGAGAAACTTGGTCCTTGTGCATGAGACGCAAAAGCCCAGTCTGCAGGTACAACAGGTGATCAAGAAGGCAAATGGGATGTTGGCCTATATTGCGAGGGGGATAGAATATAAAAGCAGGGATGTCTTGATGCACCTGTACAGGGCATTGGTGAGGCCGCAGCTGGAATACTGTGTGCAGTATTGGTCCCCTTATATGAGGAAGGATATATTGGCATTGGAGGGAGTGCAGAGAAGGTTCACCAGGTTGATACCGGAGATGAGGGGTTTGGATTATGAGGAGAGGCTGAGGAGATTGGGTTTGTACTCGTTGGAGTTTAGAAGGATGAGGGGGGATCTTATGGAGACTTATAAGATAATGCGGGGGCTGGATAGGGTGGAGGCGGAGAGATTCTTTCTACTTAGTAAGGAAGTTAAAACTAGAGGACACAGCCTCAAAATAAAGGGGGGTCGGTTTAAGACAGAGTTGAGGAGGAACTTCTTCTCCCAGAGGGTGGTGAATCTCTGGAATTCTCTGCCCACTGAGGTGGTGGAGGCTACCTCGCTGAATATGTTTAAAGCGCGGATGGATGGATTCCTGATCGGTAAGGGAATTAAGGGTTATGGGGATCAGGCGGGTAAGTGGTACTGATCCACGTCAGATCAGCCATGATCTTATTGAATGGCGGGGCAGGCTCGAGGGGCTAGATGGCCTACTCCTGCTCCTATTTCTTATGTTCTTAACTCTACATAAGCATGAAGCTGGCACCTCCACCTCCGAGGGGGATTTCGGAGGTGAGTGCTCAGGCAGCCAGCACTCTCTGTGGTGTGCACTGCTCAGGGGGAACCAGAGAGGTCGCAGGGACAAAAATAAGATGAACTCGGGGCCTGGAATGGGGATCCCATAATCGCCATTTTGGGGCGAGGGCTTGGAAGGGGTCACTTGCAGGTTTTACATTCCCTTCATTCTGGGGTGCCCCTTGCTTTAAAGGGGTTGTGAAGGCTGGCGTGCAGGCAGTGCTTCCGGCGTGCAGGCAGTGCTTCCCGCGTCCTCCTTCCTGGGTCCTCCTTCCTGGGTCCCTGTCCATATCTCAGCTGAGGGAGTGCCCTTCCTTAGTGGGCACTGGCAAGAGGGTGGGAGGGACATGGCACTGCCATTCTCACACTCTACAGGGATGAGGCGCCACGTGAGCACGGTGGTTCCCCCAAGCTTGGTGGCATGAACAGATAGGGTGGAGGCTCTGTGGGTGAACAAAGTGAAATTTATTGCCAAACATTCAATACAAAATGGTTACCAATCTACCCTAGTGCCTATATTCATCCGTGCCCACTAAGTGCGTAGGGTTTCTTAACCTTCCTCACCCTCACACTATGTCTAGGTGTATCCCCAGAATCCACAGCGGAGGTGGAGGAAGCCTGCTTACTTTCACACCCTGTTGCCTGAGCTGATGATGGCGGGGATCCCCTGGGGAGCCAGGACATGGAGGATCGTGGCTCGTATTCAGGCAGCATGGATGTTTGGCCAATGTCAGCCTCGGTGTCCGGAGCTGGAGGTGTGCCGCTTATGCAGGGGGGTTTCCGATGGGCTGGCGATGCTCAGGGTCACCTGGTTGGAGGGCCCCGTGCTGCATTCCTGCCAATTCTCCATGGTGTTTAAAAGTGAGTTGCCACACGATACAATATGCACATTGAAACAAACCCATATGTCACAACACAATACTCCAGATGTGCTTGACTCTGAACTATGCTCAGAAATGGACCAGCAAGCAAATTATTTCTATCAAAGTGATAGAAAAATACAAAAGTAGAACTAGATTGAGCCGCTGACATCAAGTGAGGTGGAATTGGCAAACTCACACCGTGCCCATCCCACACTGCAAAATCTTCCTCACTAATGTCTGGGAACCTGTACTGAGAGTTATCCCACATGCTAGCCAAGCTTGACACAGTCAATATCTTTTAGACACAGGAGAGACACTAAAGAATTGAATCATTTACACTCTTGTTGCAAAAAGGAATAGACCTGGTGATTCAGATCAGTTTCTTTATCAGGTGGTAGAGAAGCTTCCACATTCAATAATTCATGAGAAAATGAAGAGCCACTTGGAAAAGTATGGAGGAATCAAACGGAGTCAACATGGGTTTGAGGGCAGATCATGTTTGACAAACTTGATTCACTTTTTGACAGTCACGTGGGTGGATGAATGTAATTGATGTATAATAAACAATCATGTGTCAGCAAAACTAAAGCCCATGCAATAAAAAGGGTCAGTAACATCCTGGATCTACAATTGGTTAAGGGATTGAAAGCAGTTGTGGTGGATAAATGTTTTTTTAGAATCGGGGAGGTATAGACTTGTGTTCCAGTTACAAGGAGCACTACTGCTTTTAATATACGTCAAGGATTTGGATTTTTGGGTAGGAGGGGGCAATGTGTTAAGAGCGTTCTGGTCTTTGAGAATGCCCATACATATCTGTCCGGCTTAATGCCTTTCTGTTTGGTACGATATTATAATTCACAGAAATAAATCCATCAATCATCATCCCGGAACTTTCACTACTATCCCTGGGTATATCCTGTCAAGCCCACAACACAGACCGAGAAATGGGACACAGTCCATTCGATCATAAGAGATAGGAACAGAACTAAGCCATTAGGCCCATTGAGCTTGCTCCACCATTCAATGCCATCATGATTGATCTGATGTGGATAATCCCCATCTCTCAAGGTCTTGCCCAGATAACCCAAAGGGACTATATACAGATGGTTGTTGTTGCAGGCTATGTGGCTCAGTGGAGCACCTTCAGGAGAACTGCCCAGAGCACCAGAACATGAGCAATTGTGTTTTAGAGATGGGTGAGATCCTAAATGAATATTTCTCATCAGTATTTGCTGTTGAGAAAAGCATGGATGTTAGGGAACTTAGGAAAATAAATAGTGATGTCTTGAGGAGTGTACATATTACAGAGGAGGTGGTGCTGGAAGTCTTAAAGCACATCAAGGTAGATAAATCCCCGGGACCTGATGAAGTGTATCCCAGGACATTGTGGGAGGCTAGGGAGGAAATTGCAGGTCCCCTAGCAGAGATATTTGAATCATCGATAGTCACGGGTGAGGTGCCTGAAGATTGGAGAGTGGCAAATGTTGTGCCTTTGTTTAAAAAGGGCTGCAGGGAAAAGCCTGGGAACTACAGGCCAGTGAGCCTCACATCTGTGGTGGGTAAGTTGTTGGAAGGTATTTTGAGAGACAGGATCTACAGGCATTTAGAGATGCAAGGACTGATTAGGGACAGTCAGCATGGCTTTGTGAGTGGAAAATCATGTATCACAAATTTGATTGAGTTTTTTGAAGGGGTAACCAAGAAGGTAGATGAGGGCAGTGCAGTTGATGTTGTCTACTTGGACTTTTGCAAGGCTTTTGACAAGGTACCGCATGGTAGGTTGTTGCATAAGGTTAAATCTCACGGGATCCAGGGTGAGGTATCTAAATGGATACAAAATTGGCTCCTTGACAGAAGCCAGAGGGTGGTTGTAGAGGGTTGTTTTTCAAACTGGAGGCCTGTGACCAGCGGTGTGCCTCAGGGATCAGTGCTGGGTCCACTGTTATTTGTCATTTATATTAATGATTTGGTTTCTATGATTTCTATGAGAATATAGGAGGCATGGTTAGTACGTTTGCAGATGACACCAAGATTGGTGGCATAGTGGACAGTGAAGAAAGTTATCTCCAATTGCAACGGGATCTTGGTCAATTGGGCCAGTGGGCTGACGAATGGCAGATGGAGTTTAATTTAGACAAATGCGAGGTGATGCATTTTGGTAGATTGAACCAGGGCAGGACTTACTCATGGTAGGGCGTTGGGGAGAGTTACAGAACAAAGATCTAGGGATACATGTTCATAGCTCCTTGAAAGTGGAGTCACAGGTGGACAGAGTGGTGAAGAAGGCATTCGGCATGCTTGGTTTCATCGGTCAGAACATTGAATACAGGAGTTGGAATGTCTTGTTGAAGTTGTACAAGACATTGGTAAGGCCACACTTGGAATACTGTGTACAGTTCTAGTCACCCTATTATAGAAAGGATATTATTAAACTAGAAAGAGTGCAGAAAGGATTTACTAGGATGCTACCGGGACTTGATGGATTGAGTTATAAGGAGATGTAGGATAGACTGGGACTTTTTTAGCGTAGGAGGCTGAGGGATGATCTTATAGAGGTCTATAAAATAATGAGGGGCACAGATCAGCTAGATAGTCAATATCTTTTCCCAAAGGTAGGAGAGTCTAAAACTAAAGGGCATAAGTTTAAGGTGAGAGGGGAGAAATACAAGTGTCCAGAGGGGCAATTTTTTCACACACAGGGTGGTGAGTGTCTGGAACAAGCTGCCAGAGGTAGTAGTAGAGGCGAGTACAATTTTGTCTTTTAAAAAGCATTTAGATAGTTACATGGGTACAATGGGTATAGAGGGATATGGGCCAAATGCGGGCAATTGGGCTTAACTTAGGGTTTTTTTTTAAAAAAAGGCCGGCATAGACAAGTTGGGCCGAAGGGCCTGTTTCCATGCTGTAAACCTCTATGATTCTATGACTCTATAACTGTTGGCCGATGTACAAAAGGGATGAATGCTGATTACAAAGAAATACCAGTGACTTCAAATACTCATCAGGCAAAATAGAAATTTCCAAAGATTGTCCATTTTTAATGAGAATGAGAATTTCATTGATCTGCCTGCAGAGGCATCCAGCAAGTAATCTAAAAAAAGAACTTTTTTTATTTTAAAAATCTGCATCTTGGGTGCGATTTTCCCAGCCCGCTGCGTTACTCAAACAATGCAGCGGGCCAGCAAGTGTCAGCGAGGCGGCTGTCGTGGGATTCGCGTCCAGTGTCTAGCCAATCACAACTTTCCCAGGCAATTTTTTATGGGGTAATCAGCGTGAGACTGATGACAATATTTAAATCTCAATTTCTGTATCATTAGCAAGCCCGGGATGGTACCATGGGAGAGCGGGGGCGGGGGGGGCTGCGGTGGTTCGAGGCAGGCCCAGGGACATTGTCGATTGGTAGGGGCTGGCCCGGGAGGGGGTGATTAGGGAGGCCAGCGATCGAGGTGGGAAGGGTGTGGATGATCAGGGAAGACATTGGCAGGCCGTGCGCATGCACAGTGGCCCACTCAGCACTATGCTGTCAGTCTCTCGAGCGGGATTCGGCCCCACCCTCCCTTACCTGTGTGAATACCCTGGTGGAGTCGGTGGAGCACAGACTAAGTACGCCCAAACCGGATGGGAAAATCTCCCATTTTCCCACCCGTTGGGTTCTTGGGAAAACTGCCCCCATAATGTTTAAATGGGAAGCACACACAAAATATATTTAACACCAGCAGGTGGAGCCATTGTGTACCAAATCATAGTACAACTTAAAACTGCGATTGCACCTAATTCGAATAAAGAAAAAAGCCTCCATTTTCCCACTTATCACTATCATCATCGGTTCCCTCACTGATGAGGAGCGATTGGCCCTAGACTCCTCAGAATGGACTCCGCACCTCAGGAAGGTGAAACATTGGCTAGGAATCCTCCTGGTGATTACGCTCAGTTGATGAATCAGTCAGTACTCCATGTTGAACATCACTCAGAGGAAGCACTGAGTGTGACAGGGACACTGAAGGACATATTGGCCACAATGTGACTGTGACAGGAAATTACATCACATTGTCTATTCCGATCAACCTGATTCAGGTGCATTCCATGACAGGAGTGACTACTGCACCATCCTTGTGAAGCTAACATCCTGTCTTCCTTTTGAATGAGATTCTCCATCGATATGTGTAACTGCCACCATGCTCAATGGAATAGACTCCAAACAGGTCTAACAACTCAAAACAAGGCCACCAGAAGCTGTAGAATTCCTGCAGAATCAACCTCTGCAACCATCAAGACCTTGCATCAAGCCTGGTTCAATGAAGAGTGCAGGAGGGCATGCCAGGAGCAAAGCCAGTCATACCTACAACTGGTGTCTCTGCCTGGTGAAGCTACAACCCATAGAAACATAGAAGATAGGAGCAGAAGGACGCCATTTGGCCCTTCAAGACTACTCCGCCATTCATTATGATCATGACTGTTCATCCAACTCAATAACCAATCCTGCTTTTTCTCCAAAACCTTTGCTCCCATTCGCCCCAAGTACTATATCCAGCCGCCTCTTGAATACATTCAATGTTTTGGCATCAACTACTTTCTGTGGTAATGAATTCCACAGGCTCACCACTCTTTGTGTGAAGAAATGTTTCCTCACCTCCGTCCTAAATGGTCTACCCTGAATCCTCAGACTGTGACCCCTGGTCTGGACTCCCCCACCATTGGGAATGTTACCTGCATGTTAGAAGCATGTGATAGACATAGCTAAACAATCTCACAGCCAGCTAACCATCTCCAACACCAGAGAGGTTTTGGGGGAAAGGATCAAATTATGGAAGATGTGGCGAATGAAAGGGTGGAGACAAGGCAAATAGAAAGGTACAGGAAATGAAAAACAAACCCTGACAGGAAGTACAAATCCAACAGATTAGACTGGAAGTCATAAACAGAATAAAAGGATTAAGGTCTGGATCTGAAAGTCCATTAAAACAAAGCAGATGGACTGAGAGTTCACGGTGGCCCAGTGGTTAGCACTGCTGCCGCACGGCACCAGGGACCCGGGTTTGAATCCCAGCTTGGGTCATTGTCTGTGTGGAGTTTGTACGTTCTCCGTGTCTGCGTGGGTTTCCTCCAGGTGCTCCAGTTTCCTCCCACAGTACTGGTTACGTGCATTGGCCATGCTAAATTCTTCCTCAGTGTACCTGAACAGGAGCTGGAATGTGGCAACTAGGGGATTTTCACAGTAACATCATTGCAGTGTAAATGTAAGCCTACTTGTGACTAATAAATGAACTAACTTCAACTAGAAACAAATAAATGAAAAAAGATTGGCAGCCAAGGGCAATTCCAAAGTCTTCTCCAGGAAGGTAAAGAAAGAAACAAAGAACAATACAGCACAGGAACAGGCCCTTCGGCCCTCCAAGCCAAATAGTAAAAAGATGATTGGGTTGATTAGGAACCTACCAGGGAATTTTCGCATGGAGGCTTGGGAAATGGTTGAGGTATTAAATTAATAATTTGCATCCATCTATACCAAGGATATAGATCTTTCAGTTGGCTGGACAGCTGGTTAGTGATGCAGAGCAACACCAACAGCACAGGTTCAATTCCCGTACTGGCTGAGGTTATAAATAATGCCTTATCTTCTCAACCTTGCCCCTTGCCTGAGGTGTGGTGACCCTCAGGTTAAATCACCACCAGTCAGCTCTCCCTCTCAAAGGGGGGAGCAGCCTGTGGTCATCTGGGACCATGGCGACATTACCTTTTAGATGCTTAACAGGATGTGGAACTGTACAAAGGTTACAGCGCAGCAGGAGGCCATTCAGCCCATCTTGTCCATGCTAGCCCAAGGTGGTCCAAGTGCCCTTTTTAACCAACCTTCCAGCACCCAGCCCATAGCCCTGTAGCTTACAGCACTTAAGATGCAGATCCAGGTACTTTTCAAAAGAGTTTAGGGTCTCTTTCTCTACCACTAACTCGGGCAGAAAATTCTAGATACCCACCGCCCTCTGTGTTAGAAAGTTCTTCCCTCTACACCTACTGCCACTTATCTTGAATCTATGTCCCCAGTTCTAGAATCCTCCACCAAGGGAAACAATTTTATCCAGTTCACTCCATCTCCTCCCCTCAATCAAGTCACCCCTCAGCCTTCTTTGCTCCAAGGAAAATAATGCCAACCTCTCCAATCTCACCATATTGCGACACTTTTCTAGCCCTGGCAATGTTCTAGTGAAGCTCCTCTGTACTCTCTCCAGAACAATTACATCCTTCCTGTAATGTGGTGAATCTAACGTTAGGAAACCAGGATGTGGAACCAGTTTGGGTAGAGATGAGAAATGCCAAAGGCAAGTCATGTGGTAGTGATGTACATGATCCTTAACAGTAACCGTATGATAGGGTGCAGCGTGAAGGAAAAATGTAATTGGGGCTTGTGAAAAAGGCACATGGATAATAATGGAAGAGTTTAATTTAAATACAGAATGGAATAGGCCTAGGTCTGGAGTTCATAGAATGTTTCTGGGATAGTATACTAGATTTGGTATTGAGCAATGAGATAAGAGCAATTAATGCACTGAGAGCAAGGAGCTAATCAACAAAACATTCCTCCCGACACCCGAAAACCCTCCGACACACCAATACCCCAAAACTCCCCGACATACCAAAACCCCAAAATCTCCCAACATACCAAAACACCAAAACCCCGACATGCCAGAACCCCGACACGCCAGAATCCCCCGACACGCCAGAACCCCCCCGACACGCCAGAACCCCCCCGACACGCCAGAACCCCCCCGACACGCCAGAACCCCCCGACACGCCAGAACCCCCCGACACGCCAGAACCCCCCGACACGCCAGAACCCCCCGACACGCCAGAACCCCCCGACACGCCAGAACCCCCCGACACGCCAGAACCCCCCGACACGCCAGAACCCCCCGACACGCCAGAACCCCCCGACACGCCAGAACCCCCCGACACGCCAGAACCCCCCGACACACCAGAACCCCTCCGACACACCAGAACCCCCCGACACACCAAACCCCCCGACACACCAAACCCCCCGACACACCAAAACCCAACACACCAAGAAAGGGGGAATTATGAGTTTTGGGGTGTCGGGGTCTTGGTGTGTCGGGGTCTTGGTGTGTCGTGGTTTCTTTGAAGAAAGGGGTAATTATGAGTGTGAGGCCAGTTTGTTGTTCTCGGTGTCGGATGTGGGAGGTCCTGGAGTCTCCTAGCCTCCCAGACGTCCATATCTGCACCAGGTGCGTCGAGCTGCAGCTCCTAAGGGACCGCGTTAGGGAACTGCAGCTGCAGCTGATGACTTTCGTCTGGTCAGGGAGAATGAGGAGGTGATAGAGAGGAGTTACAGGCAGGTGGTCACACCAGGGCCACGGGAGACAGACAAGTGGGTCACGGTTAGGAAGGGGAAGGGGAAAGGTCAGGTACTAGAGAGTACCCCAGTGGCTGTGTGCCTTAACAATAAGTACTCCTGTTTGAGTGCTGTTGGGGGGGGACAGCCTACCTCGGGAAAGCAACAGTGGCCGGTGCCTCTGGCATAGAGTCCGGCCCTGTAGCTCAGAAGGGTAGGGAAAGGAGGAGGAAGGCAGTAGTGACAGGGGACTCTATAGTGAGGGGGTCGGACAGGCGATTCTGTGGACGCAGTCAAGAAACTCGGATGGTAGTTTGCCTCCCTGGTGCCAGGATCCGTGATGTTTCTGATCGCGTCCAAGATATCCTGGGAGGGAGAAGAGTCAGAGATCGTGGTACATATTGGTACCAATGACATAGGTAGGAAAAGGGAAGATGTCCTGAAAGGAGAATATAGGGAGTTGGGAAGGGAGTTGAGAAGAAGGACCGCAAAGGTAGTAATCTCGGGATTGCTGCCTGTGCCACACGACAGTGAGAGTAGGAATGGAATGAGGTGGAGGATAAATGCGTGGCTGAGGGATTGGAGCAGGGGGCAGGGATTCAGGTTTCTGGGTCATTGTGACCTCTTTTGGGGCAGGTGTGACCTGTACAATAAGGACGGGTTGCACTTGAATCCCAGGGGGACCAATATCCTGGCGGGGAGGTTTGCTAAGGCTATTGGGGAGAGTTTAAACTAGAATGGTTGGGGGGTGGGAATCAAATTGAAGTGACTGGGAGAGAGAAGGTTAGCTCACAAATAGAGAAAGCTTGTCGACAGTGTGAGAGGGAGGATAGGCAGGTGATAGAGAAGGGGAGCGCTCAGACCGAAGGTTTGAGATGTGTCTATTTTAACGCAAGGAGTGCTGTGAACAAAGTGGATGAGCTTATAGCGTGGATCACGACTTGGGAATATGATGTGGTGGCCATTACAGAGACTTGGATGACTCAGGGACAGGACTGGTTACTTCAAGTGCCGGGTTTCAGATGTTTCAGAAGGGACAGGGAGGGAGGCAAAAGAGGTGGGGGAGTGGCACTGTTGATCAGATATAGTGTCACAGCTGCAGAAAAGATGGACACCATGGAGGGATTGTCTATGGAGTCTCTGTGGGTGGAGGTTAGGAACAGGAAGGGGTCAATAACTTTACTGGGTGTTTTCTATAGACCGCCCAATAGTAACAGGGATGTTGAGGAGCAGATAGGGAAACAGACCCTGGAAAGGTGTAATAATAACAGTTGTCGTGATGGGAGATTTTAATTTCCCAAATATTGATTGGAATCTCCCGAGAGTAAGGGGTGTAGATGGGGAGGAGTTTGTTAGGTGTGTTCAGGAGGGTTTCTTGACACAGTATGTAGAGAAGCCTACAAGAGGAGAGGCTGTACTTGATTTGGTATTGGGAAATGAACCTGGTCAGGTGTCAGATCTCTCAGTGGGAGAGCATTTTGGAGACAGTGATCATAATTCTATCTCCTTTACAATAGCAGTGGAGAGAGATAGGATCAGACAAGTTAGAAAACTGTTTAATTGGAGTAAGGGGAATTATGAGGCTATCAGGCAGGAAATTGGAGGCTTAAATTGGAAAGAGGATTTCTCAGGGAAATGTACGGAAGAAATGTGGCAAATTTTCAGGGAATATTTGTCTGGAGTTCTGCATAGCAACGTTCCAATGAGACAGGGAAGTTATGGTAGGTTACAGGAACTGTGGTGTACAAAGGCTGTAATGAATCAAGTCAAGAAGAAAAGAAAAGCTTACAAAAGGTTCAGGGAGCTAGGTAATGTTAGAGATCTTGAAGAGTATACGGCTAATAGGAAGGATCTTAAGAAGGAAATTAGGAGAGCCAGAAGGGGTCATGAGAAGGCCTTGGCAGGCAGGATTAAAGAAAACCCCAAGGCATTCTACAAGTATGTGAAGATAAGAGGATAAGACGTGAAAGAATAGGACCTATCAAGTGTGACGGTGGGAAAGTTTGTATGGAACTGGAAGAAATAGCAGAGGTACTTAATGAATACTTTACTTCAGTATTCACTATGGAAAAGGATCTTGGTGGTTGTAGTGCAGGCTTGCAGCGGACTGAAAAGCTTGAGCATATAGATATTAAGAAAGAGGAGGTGTTGGAGCTTTTGAAAAGCATCAAGTTAGATAAGTCGCCGGGACCGGATGAGATGTACCCCAGGCTACTGTGGGAGGCGAGGGAGGAGATTGCTGAGCCTCTGGCGATGATCTTTGCATCATCAATGGAGATGGGAGAGGTTCTGGAGGATTGGGGAATTGCGGATGTTGTTCCTTTATTCAAGAAAGGGAGTAGAGATAGCCCTGGAAATTATCGACCAGTGAGTCTAACCTCAGTGGTTGGTAAATTGATGGAGAAGATCCTGAGAGGCAGGATTTATGAACATTTGGAGAGGTATAATATGATTAAGAATAGTCAGCTTGGCTTTGTCAAAGGCAGATCATGCCTTACGAGCCTGATTGAATTTTTTGAGGATGTGACTAAACACATTGATGAAGGAAGAGCAGTAGATGTAGTATATATGGACTTCAGCAAGGCATTTGATAAGGTGCCCCATGCAAGGCTTATTGAGAAAGTGAGGGGGCATGGGATCCAAGGGGACATTGCTTTGTGGATCCAGAACTGGCTTGCCCACAGAAGGCAAAAAGTGGTTATAGATGGGTCATATTCTGCATGGAGGTCGGTCACCAGTGGGGTGCCCCAGGGATCTGTTCTGGGGCCCTTACTCTTTGTGATTTTTATAAATGACATGGATGAGGAAGTGGAGGGATGGGGTTGGTAAGTTTGCTGATGACACAAAGGTTGGAGTTGTTGTGGATAGTGTGGAAGGATGTCAGAAGATGCAGCGAGACATTGATAGGATGCAAGACTGGGCAGAGAAGTGGCAGATGGAGTTCAACCCAGATAAGTGTGAGGTGGTTCATTTTGGCAGGTCAAATAGGATGGCGGAATATAATATTAATGGTAGGACACTTGGCAGAGTGGAAGATCAGAAGGATCTTGGGGTTTGAGGTCATAGGACGCTCAAAGCAGCTGTGCAGGTTGAGGCTGCGGTTGAGAAGGCTTATGGTGTACTGGCCTTCATCAATTGAGGAATTGAGTTTAGGAGTCGTGAGATAATGTTGCAGCTATATAAGAGCCTGGTCAGACCACACTTGGAGTACTGTGCTCAGTTCTGGTCACCTCATTACAGGAAGGATGTGGAAGCCATAGAAAGGGTGCAGAGGAGATTTACAAGGATGTTGCCTGGGTTGGGGAGCATGCCTTATGAGGATAGGTTGAGTGAGCTCGGCCTTTTCTCCTTGGAGAGACGGAGAATGAGGGGTGACCTGATAGAGGTATATAAGATGTTGAGAGGTATTGATCGAGTGGATAGTCAGAGGCTTTTTCCCAGGGCTGAAATGGTTGCCACAAGAGGACACAGGTTTAAGGTGCTGGGGAGTAGGTACAGAGGAGACGTCAGGGGTAAGTTTTTCACTCAGAGGGTGGTGGGTGCGTGGAATGGGCTGCCAGCAACGGTGGTGGAGGTGGATTCGATGGGGTCTTTTAAAAGACTTTTAGATAACTACATGGAACTTAGTAAGATAGAGGGTTATAGGTAAGCTTAGTAATCGCAAAGGTAGGGACATGTTCGGCACAACTTTCTATGTTCTATGTTCTACACCAAAACCACAAAACCCCCAAAAACCCAAAACCCCCGACACACCAAAACCCCAAACTCCCCGACACTCCAAAACACCAAACCCACCAACAAACCAAAACCCCAACCCCCTGACACCAAAAACCCAAACCCCCGACACACCAAAACCCCGACACACCAAAACCCCCAAAAAACCAAAACCCCAAAAACCCCGACATCAAAACCCCAAACCCCTGACAAACAAAAACCCCAATACACCAAAACCCCCAACACACCAAAACCCCAAACCCCACGACACTCCAAAACCCCTGACACACCAAAGTCCCAAAACCCACCGACACACCAAAGCCCGCTGCAAACCAAAACCCCCTGATACACCAAAACCCCCGACACACCAAAACCCCAAAATCCCCATGACACACCAAAACCCCAAAGTCCCCGACACAACAAAACCAGAAAGCCCCAACACATCAAAACCCCAAACCCCTGACAAACCAAAACCCCGATACACCAAAACCCCCAACACACCAAAACCCCAAACCCCCCGACACACCAAAACCCCCAAAGAACCAAAACAGCAAAAAGCCCCAACACACTAAAAGCCCAAAACACACGGACATGCCAAAACCCCGAAAACCCCCAAGACACCAAAACCCCAAACCCCCGACACACCAAAACCACAAAAAAAACCAAAACACCAAAAACCCCGACACACCAAAACCTCCGACAAACCAAAACCCCAAACCCCCGCCAAACCAAAACCAAAAAAGGCACCAAAACACCAACCCCCCCAACACACCAAAACTCCAAAACCCCCTGAGACTCCAAAACCCCAAAGCCCCCAATGCACCAAAACCCGCGACACACCAAAACCCCTCGACACACCAAAACCCCTCGACACACCAAAACCCCTCGACACACCAAAACCCCAACCCCCATCACACCAAAACCCCAACCCCCGACAAACCAAAACTCCAAACCCCCGACAAACCAAAACGCCCGACACACCAAAACCCCCCAACAAACCAAAACCCCAAAAGCCACAACACACCAAATCTCCCGACACACCGAAACCCCAAAACCCTCGACACACCAAAACACCCAACACATCAACCCCCCGACACACCAAAACCCCAAAATCCATGACACACCAAAACACCAAAACCCCCGACACAGCAAAACCCCGAACACACCAAAACCCCAAAACACCCGACACACCAAAACTCCAAAACCCCTGACACACCAAAACCACCAACACATCAAACCCCAAAACCCCCGACACACCAAAGTCCCAAATCCCCCATGACACACCAAAACCCCCAAACGCCCGGCACACCAAAACCCCAAAGCTCCTCGACACAACAAAACCAGAAAGCCCCATCACACCAAAACCCCAAACCCCCGACAAACCAGAACTCCAACACACCAAAACCCCTAAGACACCAAAACAGCAAAACCCCGACATACCAAAACCCCAAAACCTCCCAACACACCCAAACCCCAAAATCCGATACACCAAAACCCCCAACACACCAAAACCCCAAACCCCCGACATACCCAAAACCCCCCAAAAAACCAAAACCCCCGACATACCAAAAGCCCAAACACCAAAACCTCAGACACATCAAAACACCACAATCCCCCGACACACCAAAACCCCACAATCCCCCAACACCCCAAAACCCCCAACACACCAAAACTCCCAAATCCCAGACACAACAAAACCCCAAAACCCCCAACACACCAAAACCCCAAAGCCCCTGACACACCAAAACCCCAAAACCTGTGACATACCAAAACCCCAAATCCGACACACCAAAAACGCCAACATACCAAAAGCCCAAAACCCCCCTACACACCAAAGCCCCAAATCCCCTCGACACTCCAAAATTCCTGACACACCAAAGTCCCTAAACCCACCGACACACCAAAACACGCTACAAAGAGATAATATCAGGGTAGTACTGAGGGATGACATAGGCTCTGAGGAACAAAACGTGGAATCGTTATGGGTAGAGATGAGGAATAGTAGAGGGAGAAAGACACTAGTAGGTGTGGTATATAGGCCCCCAAATAATAATGTTGAGGTATGGAGGGCTATAAACAAGCAGATAAGGGATGCGTGTAAAAACGGAACGGCAATAATCATGGGGGACTTCAACATGCACATTGACTGGCAGACTCAAGTCGGTAAGGGTGGAATGGAGGAAGAGTTCTTAGAATGCTGTCGGGATAGTTTCCTTGAACAGCATGTTACGGAACCAAAGAACAAAGAACAATACAGCACAGGAACAGGCCCTTCGGCCCTCCAAGCCCGCGCCGCTCCCCGGTCCAGGATTGAATCCTGAATCCAGGATCCCCGCCCAATTTTCCAGCCTATCTACATACCAATATCCTATCCCCCGAGCTGTCCCTCACAGCTACGATGCTTTGTTCATTACAACCTATTAACTCACCCCCACCCCCCCATTCCAGACCATGTGATCTCCAGGGAGAGGCGAAAACCCAGAGTGAAAAACCCCAGGGCCAATATGGGGGAAAAAAAATCTGGGAAATTCCTCTCCGACCCCCTGAGGCAGTCTCGCTCTGTACTGGCACCAGCAAGATGATCATAGAATGAAGCCTTGAAACGAGAAACAAGGAACAATTAGCCCGCGCCGCTCCCTGGTCCAAACTAGACCACTCTTTTGTATCCCTCCATTCCCATTCCGTTCATATAGCTGTCTAGATAAGTCTTAAATGTTCCCAGTGTGTCCGCCTCCACCACCTTGCCCGGCAGCGCATTCCAGGCCCCCACGACCCTCTGTGTGAAATATGTCCTTCTGATATCTGTGTTAAACCTCCCCCCCTTCACCTTGAACCTATGACCCCTCGTGAACGTCACCACCGACCCGGGGAAAAGCTTCCCACCGTTCACCCTATCTATGCCTTTCATAATTTTATACACCTCTATTAAGTCTCCCCTCATCCTCCGTCTTTCCAAGGAGAACAACCCCAGTTTCCCCAATCTCTCCTCATAACCAAGCCCCTCCATACCAGGCAACATCCTGGTAAACCTCCTCTGTACTCTCTCCAAAGCCTCCACGTCCTTCTGGTAGTGTGGCGACCAGAACTGGACGCAGTATTCAAATGCGGCCGAACCAACGTTCTATATATCTGCAACATCAGACCCCAACTTTTATACTCTCTGCCCCGTCCTATAAAGGCAAGCATGCCATATGCCTTCTTCACCACCTTCTCCACCTGTGACGTCACCTTCAATGATCTGTGGACTTGCACACCCAGGTCCCTCTGCGTCTCTACACCCTTTATGGTTCTTCCATTTATCGTGTAGCTCCTCCCTACATTATTCCCACCAAAATGCATCACTTCGCATTTATCAGGATTGAACTCCATCTGCCATTTCCTTGCCCAAATTTCCAGCCTATCTATATCCTTCTGTAGCTTCTGACAATGCTCCTCACTATCTGCAAGTCCTGCCAGTTTTGTGTCGTCCGCAAACCGACGAGGGAACGAGCTATTTTGGATCTGGTATTGTGTAACGAGGTAGGTAAAATTAAGGATCTTATTGTGAAGGACCCTCTTGGGTCTAGTGACCACAATATGGTTGAATTTCTGATTCAGATGGAAGAGGAGAAAGTTTGGTCCCAAACCAGTGTCCTCTGTTTGAACAGAGGGAAATATGATAGGATGAGGGATGAATTGGCTAAGGTAGACTGGGAGAGCAGGCTGGCAGGTAGGATAGCTGAGGAACAGTGGAGGATTTTTAAGGAGATCCTTTTCAGTTCTCAGCAAAAATATATTCCAGCAAAAAACAAGGATTGTAAGAAAAGGGAGAACCAGCCGTGGATAACGAAGGAAATAAAGGAGAGTATTAAAATAAAAACAGCTGTGTACAGAGTGGCCAAAAATAGTGGAGAAACAAGTGATTGGGAAAAATTTAAGAAACAACAAAGAGAGACTAAGAAAGCGATAAAGAAAGGAAGGATAGACTATGAAGCTAGGCTAGCAATTAATATAAAAAATGATAGTAAAAGTTTTTATAAATATATAAAAAGGAATAGAGTGGCTAGAGTGAATGTTGGACCCTTGGAGGACGAGAGGGGGGAGTTAATAGTGGGAAATGAGGATATGGCTGAGTCTTTAAATAAGTTTTTTGTGTCGGTCTTCACGGTGGAGGACACAAATAGTTTGCCAAATATTAACGATAGAGGGTTGGCAGCAGGAGAAATACTTAATACAATTAATGTTACCAGAGAGGCAGTGCTGGGTAGACTAATGGGACTGAAGGTGGACAAGTCCCCGGGTCCGGATGGAATGCATCCCAGGGTATTGAAAGAAATGTCAGAGGTAATAGTGGATGCGTTAGTGATTATTTATCAAAACTCGTTGCATTCTGGGGTAGTGCCGGTTGATTGGAAAACGGCTAATGTTACGCCGCTGTTTAAAAAAGGAAGGAGACAAAAGGCGGGTAACTATAGGCCGGTCAGCTTAACGTCTGTAGTAGGGAAAATGCTGGAATCCATTATTAAAGAGGAGATAGCAGGGCATCTGGATAGAAATGGTTCAATCAATCAGACGCAGCATGGATTCATGAGGGGAAAGTCGTGCTTGACGAACATGTTGGATTTTTATGAAGATGTGACTAGGGCGGTTGATGGAGGAGAACCGGTGGATGCGGTGTTTTTGGATTTCCAAAAGGCGTTTGATAAGGTGCCCCATAAAAGGCTGCTGAAGAAGATTAGGGCACACGGAGTTGGGGGTAGTGTGTTAAAGTGGATTGGGGACTGGCTATCCGACAGGAAGCAAAGAGTCGGAATAAATGGGTGTTTTTCCGGTTGGAGGAAGGTAACTAGTGGCGTGCCGCAGGGATCGGTACTCGGGCCGCAACTGTTTACCATTTATATAGATGATCTGGAGGAGGGGACGGAGTGTAGGGTAACAAAGTTTGCAGACAACACAAAGATAAGTGGAAAAGTGAATCGTGTGGAGGACGGAGAAGATCTGCAGAGAGATTTGGACAGGCTGAGTGAGTGGGCGAGGATATGGCAAATGGAGTATAACGTTGAGAAATGCGAGGTTATACACTTTGGAGGAAATAATAACAAATGGGATTATTATCTCAATGGAAACAAATTAAAACATGCTACCGTGCAAAGGGACCTGGGGGTCCTTGTGCATGAGACGCAAAAGCCCAGTCTGCAGGTACAACAGGTGATCAAGAAGGCAAATGGGATGTTGGCCTATATTGCGAGGGGGATAGAATATAAAAGCAGGGATGTCTTGATGCACCTGTACAGGGCATTGGTGAGGCCACAGCTGGAATACTGTGTGCAGTATTGGTCCCCTTATATGAGGAAGGATATATTGGCATTGGAGGGAGTGCAGAGAAGGTTCACCAGGTTGATACCGGAGATGAGGGGTTTGGATTATGAGGAGAGGCTGAGGAGATTGGGTTTGTACTCGTTGGAGTTTAGAAGGATGAGGGGGGATCTTATGGAGACTTATAAGATAATGCGGGGGCTGGATAGGGTGGAGGCAGAGAGATTCTTTCCACTTAGTAAGGAAGATAAAACTAGAGGACACAGTCTCAAAATAAAGGGGGGTCGGTTTAAGACAGAGTTGAGGAGGAACTTCTTCTCCCAGAGGGTGGTGAATCTCTGGAATTCTCTGCCCACTGAGGTGGTGGAGGCTACCTCGCTGAATATGTTTAAAGCGCGGATGGATGGATTCCTGATCGGTAAGGGAATTAAGGGTTATGGGGATCAGGCGGGTAAGTGGTACTGATCCACGTCAGATCAGCCATGATCTTATTGAATGGCGGGGCAGGCTCGAGGGGCTAGATGGCCTACTCCTGCTCCTATTTCTTATGTTCTTATGTTCTAAACCAAAACCCCCCGATACACCAAAACCTCTGACACACCAAAACCCCAAAATCCCCATGACACACCAAAACCCAAAGTCCCCAACACAACAAAACCAGAAAGCCCCAACACATCAAAACCCCAAACCCCTGACAAACCAAAACCCCGATACACCAAACCCCCCAACACACCAAAACTCCAAAACCCCCCGACACACCAACACCCCCAAAGAACCAAAATCCCAAAAACCCCCGACACACCAAAACACACGGACACGCTAAAACCCCGAAAACCCCCAAGACACCAAAACCCCAACCCCCGACACACCAAAGCCGCAAAAAACCCCAAAACACCAAACAACCCCGACACACCAAAACCCCCGACAAACCAAAACCCCAAACCCCCGACAAACCAAATCCCCAAAAGGCACCAAAATCCCAAACCCCCCAACACACCAAAACTCCAAAACCCCGCGACGCACCAAAAACCCAAAGCCCCCAACACGCCAAAACCTGTGACACACCAAAAGCCCAAAACTCACCAACACACCAAAACCCCAAAACACATGGACACACGAAAACCCCCAACACACCAAAACCCCAAAGTGCCCCAGCACACCAAAGCCTCAAAGCCCAACACACGAAAACCCCAAATCCCACAACACACTAAAACCTCAAACCCCACGACACACCAAAACTGCAAAACCCCAAACCCACTGACAAACCAAAATTCCAAACCCACCCAGCACAACAAAATGCCAAACCCCAACACACCAAAACCCCATAACCAAAACCCCCGACACACCAAAACCCCAAAGCCCCCGACATGCCGACACACCAAATCCCCCGACACACCAAATCCCCAAAACCACTGACACACCAAAACCCCTGACACACCAAAACCTCAAAACCCCTGACACACCAAAACCTCAAAACCCCTGTCACACCAAACCAACACACCAAAACTACCCGACACACCAAAACCCCGTCACACCAAAACCCCTGACACACCAAAACCCCCAAAACCTTGACTCACCAAAACCCCCGACACACCAAAACCCCAAAACCCCTGACACACCAGAACTCCAAAACCCACAACACACCAAAACCTCCGACACACCAGAACCACATAACACCAACACACCTAAACACCAACTCACCAAAACCCCCAACAAATCAAAACCCTAAAACCCCCGATACACCAAATCCCCCGACACACCAAATCCCCAAAACCACTGACACACCAAAACCCCTGACACACCAAAACCTCAAAACCCTGACACATCAAAACCTCAAAGCCCCTGTCACACCAGAACCCCAAAACCCCCGAAACACCAAAACACCAAAACTACCCGACACACCAAAACCCCGTCACACCAAAACCCCAAAACACCCAACACACCAAAACCCCTAGAAGCCCGACTCACCAAAACCCCCGACACACCAAAACCCCAAAACCCCTGACACACCAGAACTCCAAAACCCACAACACACCAAAACCCCCGACACACCAGAGCCACATAACACTGACACACCAACTCACCAAAACCCCCCAACAAATCAAAACCCTAAAACCCCCGATACACCAAAACCCCTGACGCACCAAAACCTCGAAATCCCAACATACCAAAACCCCAAACCCTCGACACACCAAAACCCACCAACAAATCAAAACCTTAAAACCCCCGACACACCAAAACCCCAAAACCCACCAACAAACCAAACCCCCTGACACACCAAACCCTCTGACACACCAAAACCCCTGACGCACCAGAACTCCAAAACCCACAACACACCAAAACCTCCGACACACCAGAATCACATAACACCGACACACCAACTCACCAAAACCCCAAAACCCCCCAACAAATCAAAACCCTAAAACCCCCGATACACCGAAACCCCTGACACACCAAAACCTCGCAATCCCGACATACCAAAACCCCAAACCCCCGACACACCAAAACCCCAAAACCCACCAACAAACCAAAACCCCAAAGCCCCCGACACACCAAACCCCCTGACACACCAAAATCCCAAAACCCCTGACACACCAGAACTCCAAAACCCCTAACACATGAAAATCCCAAAACCCCGACACACCAAAACCCCAACCCCCAACACACCAAAACTACCCGACACACCAAAACCCCGACACACCAAAACCCCGACACACCAAAACCCCTAAACCCCCGACTCACCAAAACCCCAACACACCAAAAGCCAAAAAACCCCCGACACACCAAAACCCCAACCCCTGACACACCAGAACCCCCAACACACCAGAACCCCAAAACCTACAACACACCAGAACCACATAACATCGACACTCCTAAACGCCAAAACCCCCAACACACGAAAATCCCAAAACCCCGACACACCAAAACTCCCAACACACCAAAACCCCCAAACCCCCGACACACAAAAACCCCCGACACACCAAAACCCCCGACGCACCTAAACCCCAAAACCCCCGACACACCAAAACGCCCAAACCCCCACCACACACCAAAACCCAAAAACCCCGACACACCAAAACCCGAAACTACCTGACACACCAAAACCCCCAACACAACAAAACTCCAAAACCCCAGACACACCACAACCCCCAACCCCCCGACAAACCAAAACCCTGACACACCAAGACCCCAAAACCCCGACACACCAAAACCTCAAAATCGCAACACACCAAAGCCCCAAACCCCCGACACACCAAAATCCCGAACCCCCCCAACAAACCAAAACCCCCCGACACACCAAAACCCCCCGACACACCAAAACCCCCCGACACACCTAAACCCCAAAACCCGCAACACACCAAAACCCCAAAATCCCCGACACACCAAAACCCCCGACACACCTAAACCCCAAAACCCGCAACACACCAAAACGCCCAAACCTCCACCACACACCAAAGCCCCCGACACACCAAAACCCCAGACACACCAAAACCCCAAACCCCCCTGACACATCAAAACTCCAAAACCCCCCAACAAACCAAAACCCCCGACAAACCAAAACCCCCCGACACACCAAAACCCCCCGACACACCAAAACCCCCAACACAACAAAACTCCAAAACCCCTGTAATGTTCTATGTTCTATGTTCTATGACACACCAAAACCCCAAAACCCGCAACACACCAAAATCCCCGACACACCAAAACCCCCCGACACACCAAAACCCCAAAACCCGCAACACCCCAAAATCCCCGACACACCAAAACCCCCGACACACCTAAACCCCAAAACTCGCAACACACCAAAACCCCAAAATCCCCGACACACCAAAACCCCCGACACACCTAAACCCCAAAACCCGCAACACACCAAAACGCCCAAACCTCCACCACACACCAAAGCCCCCGACACACCAAAACCCCAGACACACCAAAACCCCAAACCCCCCTGACACATCAAAACTCCAAAACCCCCCAACAAACCAAAACCCCCGACAAACCAAAACCCCCCGACACACCAAAACCCCCCGACACACCAAAACCCCCCGACACACCTAAACCCCAAAACCCGCAACAGCTCGGGCTGCAGTGGAGAGTGACAGTTGGTGTCTCAGTGAGGGAGTGCTGCTCGGGCTGCAGTGGAGAGTGACAGTTGGTGTCTCAGTGAGGGAGTGCTGCTCGGGCTGCAGTAGAGTGTGACAGTTGGTGTCTCAGTGAGGGAGTGTTGCTCGGGCTGCAGTAGAGAGTGACAGTTGGGGAAGTGTGGGGAAGTTTTTTTTTTTTTTCTTGCTGGTAATGGCTTCAGGGATGGCAGTTCAGGCAGTATGCTGCATCTCCTGTGGGATGTATGTGGTGAGGAAATCCAGTAGTGTTTCAGGAGATTTTAGTTGTAAGAAGTGCATTAGATTGCAGCTTCTGGAGGAGCATGTAAAGGAGCTGGAGGGGGAGGTAGAGGAACTCCGCATAATTCGGGAGGCGGAGGTGGAAGTTGATAGGAGTTATAGAGAAATAGTAACTCCTAGAAATGAGGCTTGGGTCAATGCCAGGAGGAGGGGTAAGAAGCAATCGGGAAGACAATCCCCTGGGGCGGTTCCCCTCCATAATAGGTTTTCGGTGCTGGAGGCTACAGTTGAGGAGGAATCAACTGAGCATAGAGAGCAGATCTCTGGGGGTGAGCCGAGTGAGAAAGCTCAGGTGGTTAGGGGCTGTAAAAGACTGGGCCTTGTGATTGGGGACTCCACAATTAAGGGGACAGATAGGAGGGTCGGAACTAAAGGTAGGGACTCAGGGTTGGTGTGTTGCCTACCAGGGGCTGGGGTCCGGGATGTGTCTGACAGGGTATTCAGGACTCTTAGGGGGGAGGGAGATAAACCACAAGTTATTGTACATGTGGGGACACACGACATAGGGAGGATAGGGGAAGGGGATATTAGGCAGGGATTTATGGAGTTGGGGTGGAAACTAAAGGCCAAGACTGACAGAGTGGTTATCTCTGGACTCTTGCCTGTACCACGGGATAGTTTAGAGAGGAATAGGGAGAGGGAAGGTTTGAATTCATGGCTGAGGGGATGGTGCAGGAGGGAGGGGTTCAGGTACTTAAGCAATTGGGGCTCGTACTGGGGAAGGTGTGACCTCTATGAGAAGGATGGTCTACACCTTAATCAGAAGGGGACCAATATCCTGGGGGGTAAATTTGCTAAGGCCATGCAAGGAGGTTTAAACTGATTCGGGGGGGGGGAGGGATCCTGAGTAGTGGGGCTGAAAGTGAGGGATGCATGGATGGGGACTGCAATGCACGGCATTGCAGAGGTGGGGTGGAGCAGGGTTTGAAATGTGTATACTTCAATGCCAGGAGTATTCGCAATAAAGTGGGTGAACTTGCAGCGTGGATCAGTACCTGGGACTTCGATGTTGTGGCTATTTCAGAGACATGGATAGAGCAGGGGCAGGAATGGATGCTGCAGGTCCCGGGGTTCAAATGTTTTAGTCGAAGTAGGGAAGGAGGTAGAAGAGGGGGAACATAGAACATAGAACATAGAACATTACAGCGCAGAACAGGCCCTTCGGCCCACGATGTTGCACCGACCAGTTAAAAAAAAAAACTGTGACCCTCCAACCTAAACCAATTTCTTTTCGTCCATGAACCTATCTACGGATCTCTTAAACGCCCCCAAACTAGGCGCATTTACTACTGATGCTGGCAGGGCATTCCAATCCCTCACCACCCTCTGGGTAAAGAACCTACCCCTGACATCGGTTCTATAACTACCCCCCCTCAATTTAAAGCCATGCCCCCTCGTGCTGGATTTCTCCATCAGAGGAAAAAGGCTATCACTATCCACCCTATCTAAACCTCTAATCATCTTATATGTTTCAATAAGATCCCCTCTTAGCCGCCGCCTTTCCAGCGAAAACAATCCCAAATCCCTCAGCCTCTCCTCATAGGATCTCCCCTCCATACCAGGCAACATCCTGGTAAACCTCCTCTGCACCCTCTCCAAAGCCTCCACATCCTTCCTGTAATGTGGGGACCAGAACTGCACACAGTACTCCAAGTGCGGCCGCACCAGAGTTGTGTACAGTTGCAACATAACGCTACGACTCCTAAATTCAATCCCCCTACCAATAAACGCCAAGACACCATATGCCTTCTTAACAACCTTATCTACTTGATTCCCAACTTTCAGGGATCTATGCACACATACACCTAGATCCCTCTGCTCCTCCACACTATTCAAAGTCCTCCCGTTAGCCCTATACTCAACACATCTGTTATTCCTACCAAAGTGAATTACCTCACACTTCTCCGCATTAAACTCCATCCGCCACCTCTCGGCCCAACTTTGCAACCTGTCTAAGTCTTCCTGCAAACTACGACACCCTTCCTCACTGTCTACCACACCACCGACTTTGGTGTCATCAGCAAATTTGCTAATCCACCCAACTATACCCTCATCCAGATCATTAATAAATATTACAAACAGCAGTGGCCCCAAAACAGATCCCTGAGGTACACCACTTGTAACCGCACTCCATGATGAATATTTACTATCAACCACCACCCTCTGTTTCCTATCCGCTAGCCAATTCCTGATCCAATTTCCTAGATCCAATTTCCTAGGGGAGGGGTAGCATTATTGGTCAGAGATTGTATCACAGTGTCAGAGAGGAGATTTGATGAGGACTTATCTGTTGAGGTAGTATGGGCGGAGATTAGAAATAGGAGAGGAGAGGTCACCCTGTTGGGAGTCTTTTATAGACCTCCTAAAAGTTCTAGAGAGGTTGAGGAAAGGATTGCGGAGTCAATCCTGCTTAGGAGTGAAAGTAATAGGGCAATTGTTATGGGGGATTTTAACTTGACTAATATTGACTGGAATTGTTATAGCTCTAGCTCGTTAGAGGGGTCAGTTTTTGTTCAAAGCGTGCAGGAAGGTTTTTTGACTCAGTATGTAGACAGGCCAACTAGAGGTGAGGCTATATTGGATCTGGTGCTGGGAAATGAGCCAGACCAGGTGCTAGACTTCGAAGTTGGTGTGCATTTTGGTGATAGTGACCACAATTCGGTTACGTTCACCTTAGTGATGGAAAGGGATAGGCATGAACCTCGGGCCAGTGGTTTTAGCTGGGGGAAGGGTAATTATGAGGCTATTAGGAGAGAATTAGGAAACATAGGTTGGACTAGGAGATTACAGGGACTGGGAACGTCCGACATGTGGAGTTTTTTCAAGGAGCAGCCACTGCGAGTCTGTGAGAGGTATGTCCCTGTCAGGCAAGGAGGAATTGGTAGGGCTAGGGAACCGTGGTGCACCAAAAAAGTTTCTTTGTTGGTTAAAAAGAAAAAGGAGGCTTATGTTCGGATGAGACGTGAGCACTCGGGTAGTGCACTAGAAAGCTTTAGATTGGCTAAGAGGGAGTTGAAGAGCGAGCTTAGAAGGGCTAAAAGGGGACATGAGAAGACTTTGGCGGATAGGGTTAAAGAGAATCCTAAGGCGTTCTATAGGTATGTCAAGAACAGAAGGTTGGTTAGGGCAAGTTTAGGGCCAGTTATAGATGGCAGAGGGAAGTTATGTGTGGAACCGGAGGAGATTGGTGAAGCATTGAACCAATATTTCTCTTCGGTGTTCACGCAAGGGGACATGAATATAGCTGAGGAGGACACTGGGTTGCAAGGGAGTAGAATAGACAGTATTACAGTTGATCAGGAGGATGTGCAGGATATTCTGGAGGGTCTGAAAATAGATAAATCCCCTGGTCCGGATGGGATTTATCCAAGGATTCTCTGGGAGGCAAGAGAAGTGATTGCAGAGCCTCTGGCTCTGATCTTCAGGTCGTCGTTGGCCTCTGGTATAGTACCAGAAGATTGGAGGTTAGCGAATGTTGTCCCATTGTTTAAGAAGGGGAACAGAGACTTCCCCGGGAATTATAGACCGGTGAGTCTCACTTCTGTTGTCGGCAAGATGTTGGAAAAAATTATAAGGGATAGGATTTATAGTTATTTGGAGAGTAATGAATTGATAGGTGATAGTCAGCATGGTTTTGTGGCAGGTAGGTCGTGCCTTACTAACCTTATTGAGTTTTTTGAGAAAGTGACCAAGGAGGTGGATGGGGGCAAGGCAGTGGACGTGGTATATATGGATTTTAGTAAGGCGTTTGATAAGGTTCACCATGGTAGGCTTCTGCAGAAAATGCAGATGTATGGGATTGGGGGTGATCTAGGAAATTGGATCAGGAATTGGCTAGCGGATAGGAAACAGAGGGTGGTGGTTGATAGTAAATATTCATCATGGAGTGCGGTTACAAGTGGTGTACCTCAGGGATCTGTTTTGGGGCCACTGCTGTTTGTAATATTTATTAATGATCTGGATGAGGGTATAGTTCTTGGAAGTGCAGGGTCGGATTAAGACAAGTCAGCATGGATTTAGTAAGGGGAGGTCGTGCCTGACAAACCTGTTAGAGTTCTTTGAAGAGATAACAAATAGGTTAGACCAAGGAGAGCCAATGGATGTTATCTATCTTGACTTCCAAAAGGCCTTTGACAAGGTGCCTCACGGGAGACTGCTGAGTAAAATAAGGGCCCATGGTATTCGAGGCAAGGTACTAACATGGATTGACGATTGGCTGTCAGACAGAAGGCAGAGAGTTGGGATAAAAGGTTCTTTCTCAGAATGGCAACCGGTGACAAGTGGTGTCCCGCAGGGTTCAGTGTTGGGGCCACAGCTGTTCTCTTTATATATTAACGATCTAGATGACGGGACTGGGAGCATTCTGGCCAAGTTTGCCGATGATACAAAGATAGGTGGAGGGGCAGGTAGTATTGAGGAGGTGGGGAGGCTGCAGAAAGATTTAGACAGTTTAGGAGAGTGGTCCAAGAAGTGGCTGATGAAATTCAACGTGGGCAAGTGCGAGGTCGTACACTTTGGAAAAAAGAATAGAGGCATGGACTATTTTCTAAACGGTGACAAAATTCATAATGCTAAAGTGCAAAGGGACTTGGGAGTCCTAGTCCAGGATTCTCTAAAGGTAAACTTGCAGGTTGAGTCCGTAATTAAGAAAGCAAATGTAATGTTGTCATTTATCTCAAGAGGCTTGGAATACAAAAGCAGGGATGTACTTCTGAGGCTTTATAAAGCACTGGTTAGGCCCCATTTGGAGTACTGTGAGCAATTTTGGGCCCCACACCTCAGGAAGGACATACTGGCACTGGAGCGGGTCCAGCGGAGATTCACACGGATGATCCCAGGAATGGTAGGCCTGACATACGATGAACGTCTGAGGATCGTGGGATTATATTCATTGGAGTTTAGGAGGTTGAGGGGAGATCTGATAGAAACTTACAAGATAATGAACGGCTTAGATAGGATGGACGTAGGGAAGTTGTTTCCATTAACAGGGGAGACTAGGACGCGGGGGCACAGCCTTAGAATAAAAGGGAGTCACTTTAGAACAGAGATGAGGAGAAATTTCTTCAGCCAGAGAGTGGTGGGTCTGTGGAATTCATTGCCACAGAGGGCTGTGGAGGCCGAGACGTTGAGCGTCTTCAAGACAGAAATTGATAAATTCTTGATTTCTCGAGGAATTAAGGGCTATGGGGAGAGAGCGGGTAAATAGAGTTGAAATCAACCATGATTGAATGGTGGAGTGGACTCGATGGGCCGAATGGCCTTACTTCCGCTCCTATGTCTTATGGTCTTATAGTTGGGTGGATTAGCAAATTTGCTGATGACACCAAAGTCGGTGGTGTGGTAGACAGTGAGGAAGGGTGTCGTAGTTTGCAGGAAGACTTAGACAGGTTGCAAAGTTGGGCCGAGAGGTGGCGGATGGAGTTTAATGCGGAGAAGTGTGAGGTAATTCACTTTGGTAGGAATAACAGATGTGTTGAGTATAGGGCTAACGGGAGGACTTTGAATAGTGTGGAGGAGCAGAGGGATCTAGGTGTATGTGTGCATAGATCCCTGAAAGTTGGGAATCAAGTAGATAAGGTTGTTAAGAAGGCATATGGTGTCTTGGCGTTTATTGGTAGGGGGATTGAATTTAGGAGTCGTAGCGTTATGTTGCAACTGTACACAACTCTGGTGCGGCCGCACTTGGAGTACTGTGTGCAGTTCTGGTCCCCACATTACAGGAAGGATGTGGAGGCTTTGGAGAGGGTGCAGAGGAGGTTTACCAGGATGTTGCCTGGTATGGAGGGGAGATCCTATGAGGAGAGGCTGAGGGATTTGGGATTGTTTTCGCTGGAAAGGCGGCGGCTAAGAGGGGATCTTATTGAAACATATAAGATGATTAGAGGTTTAGATAGGGTGGATAGTGATAGCCTTTTTCCTCTGATGGAGAAATCCAGCACGAGGGGGCATGGCTTTAAATTGAGGGGGGGTAGTTATAGAACCGATGTCAGGGGTAGGTTCTTTACCCAGAGGGTGGTGAGGGATTGGAATGCCCTGCCAGCATCAGTAGTAAATGCGCCTAGTTTGGGGGCGTTTAAGAGATCCGTAGATAGGTTCATGGACGAAAAGAAATTGGTTTAGGTTGGAGGGTCACAGTTTTTTTTTTTAACTGGTCGGTGCAACATCGTGGGCCGAAGGGCCTGTTCTGCGCTGTAATGTTCTATGTTCTATGTTCTATGACACACCAAAACCCCAAAACCCGCAACACACCAAAATCCCCGACACACCAAAACCCCCCGACACACCAAAACCCCAAAACCCGCAACACACCAAAATCCCCGACACACCAAAACCCCCGACACACCAAAACCCCCGACACACCTAAACCCCAAAACCCGCAACACACCAAAACCCCAAAATCCCCGACACACCTAAACCCCCGACACACCTAAACCCCAAAACCCGCAACACACCAAAACGCCCAAACCTCCACCACACACCAAAGCCCCCGACACACCAAAACCCCAGACACACCAAAACCCCAAACCCCCCTGACACATCAAAACTCCAAAACCCCCCAACAAACCAAAACCCCCGACAAACCAAAACCCTAAATGCCCAACACACCAAAACCCCCCAACACAACAAAACCCCCCAACACAACAAAACCCCCCAACACAACAAAACCCCCAACCCCTCCCGACACATCAAAATGCCCAAACCCCCACCACACACCAAAACCCAAAAACCCCGAAATACCAAAACCCCAAACCCACCAACAAACCAAAGCCCCAACCCCCCGACACAAAACTCCAAAACCCCCCAAAACATCAAAACCCCCCAAAACATCAAAATCCCAAACCCCCCAAAACATCAAAACCCCCCAAAACATCAAAACCCCAAACCCACCCCACACACCAAAACCTCCCCCCCCCGACACACCAAAACCTCCCCCCCCGACACACCAAAACCTCCCCCCCCGACACTCCAAAAACACCCCCCCGACACTCCAAAAACACCCCCCCGACACTCCAAAAACACCCCCCCGACACTCCAAAAACACCCCCCCCGACACTCCAAAAACACCCCCTCCGACACTCCAAAAACACCCCCCCCGACACTCCAAAAACACCCCCCCCCCGACACTCCAAAAACACCCCCCCCCGACACTCCAAAAACACCCCCCCCTGACACTCCAAAAACACCCCCCCCGACACTCCAAAAACACCCCCCCCCGACACTCCAAAAACACCCCCCCCGACACTCCAAAAACACCCCCCCCGACACTCCAAAAACACCCCCCCCGACACTCCAAAAACACCCCCCCCGACACTCCAAAAACACCCCCCCCGACACTCCAAAAACACCCCCCCCGACACTCCAAAAACACCCCCCCCGACACTCCAATACCCCCCCGACACTCCAATACCCCCCCGACACTCCAATACCCCCCCGACACTCCAATACCCCCCCGACACTCCAATACCCCCCCGACACTCCAATACCCCCCCGACACTCCAATACCCCCCCCCGACACTCCAATACCCCCCCCGACACTCCAATACCCCCCCCGACACTCCAATACCCCCCCGACACTCCAATACCCCCCCCGACACTCCAATACCCCCCCCCGACACTCCAATACCCCCCCCGACACTCCAATACCCCCCCCGACACTCCAATACCCCCCCCGACACTCCAATACCCCCCCGACACTCCAATACCCCCCCGACACTCCAATACCCCCCCGACACTCCAATACCCCAAAATCCCCCGGCACACCAAAACCCCAAACCCACCAACAAACCAAAACCCCAACCCCCCGACACAAAATCCCAAAACTTCCCGAGACACCAAAATCCCAAACTACCCGACAAACTAAAACCCCAAACCTTTGACACACCAAAACCCCCAACAAACCGGAACCCCAAAATCCCCGACACACCTAAACCCCAAAACCCTGATACACCAAAACCCCCCAACACACTGAAACCCCAAAACCCTCGACACACCAAAACCCCAAAATCCCTGACACACCAAAACACCAAAACCCCCGACACAGCAAAACCCCAAAGCCCCGACACACAAAACCCCCGACACACCAAAAACCCCCGACACACCAAAAACCCCCGACACACCAAAAACCCCCATCACACCAAAAACCCCCATCACACCAAAAACCCCAAAACCCCCTGACACACCAAAACCCCCGACACACCAAAAACCCCCATCACACCAAAAACCCCAAAACCCCCTGACACACCAAAACCCCAAAACCCCCGACACACCAAAAACCCCCATCACACCAAAAACCCCAAAACCCCCTGACACACCAAAACCCCAAAACCCCCGACACACCAAAAACCCCCATCACACCAAAAACCCCAAAACCCCCTGACACACCAAAACCCCAAAACCCCCGACACACCAAAAACCCCCATCACACCAAAAACCCCAAAACCCCCTGACACACCAAAACCCCAAAACCCCCGACACACCAAAAACCCCCATCACACCAAAAACCCCAAAACCCCCTGACACACCAAAACCCCAAAACCCCCGACACACCAAAAACCCCCATCACACCAAAAACCCCAAAACCCCCTGACACACCAAAACCTCAAAACCCCCAACACACCAAAAGCCTCCGACACACCAAAAACCCCAAAACCTCCGACACACCAAAATCCCAAAACACCCCGACGCACTAAAATCACATTTGCTCATCCAAATATTCTTTAAAGGTCAGGTTTCCAGCCTCCACTAGCTTCCCAGGCAGTGCATTCCAGATTCCCACCACCCCAAGTGAAAAAGTTTTTTCTCAAACCAGTCAATCAAATCCCCCTCGGCCTCAGTTGAAGCCAAGATATTGGACGAGATTTTAACGCCTCGCTCATCCCAAAATCATAAAATCCAACCCGAGGTCAGTGGATGTTTCCATGCTCTGCCCCTCATCTGCTCCGATTCCCATGGCAGACGGGCCATAAAATTCCAGCCATCATTTCTCCTTCTTGCAGGAATTTACTCCTTAATTAATAATGTTTTGCCACCTGCCTTTTTGCATCCTCCTCTGTTTCACCTAAAGATCCTATATCCCAGAATGTTGTGTTGCCAATCCTGCCCTTCCCTCAACCATGTTTCTCTGATAGTGACAAAATCACACTTCCATGTGTCAATCCATGCCTTTAACTCATCAGTTTTACCCTATTGTACTCCCAACACTTAAATAAAGACCATCCAGCCTCGCCTTACCCTCTTGACACTCAACGTAGCTGAACTCACTCTGACTTGCTTCCTTTGCTGCACATGATGTGTCTCCTTTTGGATTGATTTTGCTGGTCTTTCGGGGTGGTTTTGGCATGTTTATTAAATTGTTTGACTTTTGTGATATTATACTGAAGGCGAATATCACGTGACATTATCTTGAAGAAGAACAGGGCAGCTTTCCCCAATTCCCCAGTCAATCTTTCTTCCTCAACCAATGTGAGAAAAAGTGGATGTTCCAGTCACTGCCAACTTGTTCTTTCTGGGATCTTGCTGTCACATATCCTACATTCCACCAGTCACTTACAACCAATGAAGTACTTCATTGTAAACTAATGTAAATGCAAACCTGTCGTCATGGACAATGTTCCACAAATGCAAGCATTTTTTTCTTCCAATCCTCGGCACAGGCGGCACAATAGCACAGTGGTTAGCACTGTTGCTTCACAGCTCCAGGGACCTGGGTTCGATTCCCGGCTTGGGTCACTGTCTGTGTGAAGTTTGCACATTCTCCTCGTGTCTGCGTGGGTTTCCTCCGGGTGCTCCGGTTTCCTCCCACAGTCCAAAGATGTGCCTGAGATGCGTTGGTTAGAAGGATTAGTGGGTAAATATATAGGGATATGGGGGTAGGGTCTGGGTGGGATTGTGGTCGGTGCAGACCCAATGGGCCAAATGGCCTCTTTCTGCACTGTAGGGTTTCTGTGATTCTATGATTCTCTCCTCATCCTGGTAACGCTCTCAGATACCTGCACTCATCTAATTCAGAGCTCATAGAAACCTCATAGTGCAAAAGGAGGCTATTCAGCTCATCGAGTCTGCACTTATTCGTACCCAGGCTTACTCTGTAGCCCCACATATTTACCCCACTAATCCCCCACCCTTGGGACACTCAGGGGCCAATGGCCACTTCAGCTAACCTGCGGATCTGTTGAACATCACTGATTTGAATTATTTCAGTAAGAAGTCTCACAACACCAGGTTAAAGTCCAACAGGTTTATTTGGTAGAACAAGCCGCTAGCTTTCGGAGCGCTGCCCCTTCATCAGGTGAGTGGGAGTTCTATTCACAAACAGGTCATATGAAGACACAAACTCAGTTTACAAAATAATGGTTGGAATGCGAGTCTTTACAGATAATCAAGTCCTAAAGGTACAGACAATGTGAGTGGAGAGAGCGTTAAGCACAGGTTAAAGAGATGTGTATTGTCTCCAGCCAGGACAGTTAGTGAGATTTTGCAAGCCCAGGCAAGTCGTGGGGGTTACAGATAGTGTGACATGAACCCAAGATCCCGGTTGAGGCCGTCTTCATGTGTGCGGAACTTGGCTATCAGTCTCTGCTCAGCGACTCTGCTTTGTCGTGTGTCGTGAAGGCCACCTTGGAGAACGCTTACCCAAAGATCAGAGGCCGAATGCCCGTGACCGCTGAAGTGCTCCCCAACAGGAAGAGAACACTCTTGCCTGGTGATTGTTGAGCGGTGTTCATTCATCCGTTGTCGTAGCGTCTGCATGGTTTCCCCAATGTACCATGGCTCGGGACATCCTTTCCTGGCATGGTACATCCCAAGGCATGGTACATTGGGGAGACCATGCAGATGCTACGACAACAGATGAATGAACACCGCTCGACAATCACCAGAGACTGATAGCCAAGTTCCTCACACATGAGGACGGCCTCAACCGGGATCTTGGGTTCATGTCACACTATCTGTAACCCCCACGACTTGCCTGGGCTTGCAAAATCTCACTAACTGTCCTGGCTGGAGAATCATAGAATCATAGAAACCCTACAGCACAGAAAGAGGCCATTCAGCCCATCGAGTCTGCACCGACCACAATCCCACCCAGGCCCTACCCCCATATCCCTACATATTTACCCACTAATCCCTCTAACCTACGCATCTCAGGATACTAAAGGGCAATTTTAGCATGGCCAATCAACCTAACCCGCACATCTTTGGACTGTGGGAGGAAACCGAAGCACCCAGAGGAAACCCACGCAGACACGAGGAGAATGTGCAAACTCCACACAGACAGTGACCCGAGCCAGGAATCGAACACAGGTCCCTGGAGCTGTGAAGCAGCAGTGCTCACCACTGTGCTACCGTGCCGCAATACACATCTCTTTAACCTGTGCTTAACCCTCTCTCCACTCACATTGTCTGTACCTTTAAGACTTGATTACCTGTAAAGACTCGCATTCCAACCATTATTTTCTAAATTGAGTTTGTGTCTTTATATGCCCTGTTTGTGAACAGAACTCCCACTCACCTGATGAAGGGGCAGCGCTCCGAAAGCTAGTGGCGTTTGTTACCAAATAAACCTGTTGGACTTTAACCTGGTGTTGTGAGACTTCTTAATGTGCTTACCCCGTCCAACACCGGTATCTCCACATCATTGAATTATTTCACCATTTACAATCATCCCTTTAGTTGTCTCGCTCCAGAGCTCCCTCCCCGATAAAATAACTCCACCAAGGCCAATGTCCCATCAAGAAATCCAGATTTATTTCCAATAGCTAGCAACACTGTGACAGGTACTTCCCAGAACAGAGTATACACCCCGAGTGCTGGTAACCCGGACACTCCACATTATCTATCTCTGCAGGACTCCCGGATTGGACAGCACGAATTGCCTCAATCACCGAGCTCGCATTCTAACAAGTCCACCCCATGAACCTCGCTAAAACCATTACCCATATTTTTCAGTCTGTCCACCTCACCTTCTTTAACACCTACCTGACTGTGCAAACTCTGGCCCAATATTTCTTTGGTTCAATGTTAGTTTCCTAATGCCTCCTGTGGCATACCTCAGGACAATTTGTCCTGTTAAAGAGGTAAAATAAATGTAAATTTTTATTGGGTTCTCATATTCATATGGACTAAGCTGGCCACGAGACAATCCAACATCTATTGTCATATCTTTAAATGTTCCTATATCGATAGGATGAAGAGAGGAGAGCTGTTTGACTACCTCACTGAAAAGGTTTCTTTAAGTGAAAAAGAAGCAAGGTGAGTGAATCGATGTCTAATACCTAAACACTTCATCATTCAGACTCACTTCAATCACACGTCAGTCTGAGAAAGATTGATTTTGGCTCCCGCTGACTGAACACAGTCACAGTTGGAATGTTGGCATGCATGTTTGATTGGTTAGATTTAAACATGGAGTTGTGGGTAAGGTGGGAGGACGGTGAGTTTGGGGGTAGGCTGGTAGCTTGCAGACACCGAGGGCAGATTGCATGCTGGCCCTCATACATCCCCCATTCAAATAAAAGAGGCTACAGATCACCTAACTGAGACTTTTAGGGATTCACTATCATAACTGATAGCTCATCACACACATTATCACTTCAAATTGAAACCTGGTGACATCCTAAAACTGGAGAGTCAATGCACTGGAATCAATAAGAGTTGAACTGCTTCCTGCAACATCCTCTGTGGTCTGTTCCATGGCACGGCATACAGTACACAGCACTGCTGTCAATCTTCATGCTGCTCAATGTTTATCCTCTTTCTTCATAACAAAACATGCATTTTACAGTGACTAGCCCAGGCCCAAATATCATCAATGACCTTCCTTCCATTAGAAGGTCAGAAGTGGGGATGTTTGCCAACGACTGCACAACGTTCACCATTCGCAACTCCTCAGATGCTGAAGCAGTCCATGCCCAAATGCAGCAAGATCTGGACAATATCCAGGCTTGGGCTGACAAGTGGCAAGTAACATTCGTGACACACAAGTGCCAGGCAATTACATCTTCAACAAGGGAGGATCTACCACCCCTTGACATTCAATGGCGTTACCATCACTGAATCCCCCACAATCAACATCCTGGGGGTTACCACTGACCAGAAACTGAACTCGCCATGTAAATACCATGGCTATCAGAACAGGTCAAAGGCTAGGAATCCTATGACGAGTAACTCGCCTTCTGACTCTCCAAAACCTGTCCACCATCTACAAAGCACAAGTCAGGAGTGTGATGGAAAACACTGCATTTTTCTGGATGAGTGCAGCTCTAACACTCAAGAAGTTCAATACCATCCAGACAAAGCAGCCCCATCTGATAGCTAACCCTTCCCAAACATTCACTGCCTCCATCACCAACGCACAATGACAGCCGTGTGTACCATCTTCAAGATGCACAGCAGGAACTCACCAAGGCTCGTTCGACAGCACCTTCCAAACCCACGACCTCTACCATCTAAACATACAAGGGCAGCAGATAGCTGGGAACACCACCATCTGAAAATTCCCCTCCAAGTCACTCACCTTCACTGTCGCAGGATTCCAAAATCTTGGAATTCCCTAACAGCACTGTGGTGTACCTACACCACATGGACTGCAGGGGGTTCAGGAAGGCAGCTCATTATCACATTCTCAAGGGCAATTAGGGATAGACAATAAATGCTGGCCTAGCCAATGATGCACACATCCTGCAAATGGATAGAAAACCCAAATTACTGGCAATAGGAGTTACTGATCACTCTCCACCTACACTGTGAGAGGTGAACAATGTGAACTGAGAGGAGAGGTGGGTCCAGCTGTGGTACCTTCCATTAGTCTGCAGCCTCTTGATAGATACTCGCTGCCCAATAGAAATAGGGGGTGAGCGACAGGGAGTCGGGCTATCAGCGCACAGAAGCCATTAAAAATATATTCCTTTCTTCTAGAATCATCATGAGAGCACTGCTCGAGGTCGTTCAGTTCCTGCATTCCAAGAACATAGTACATCGAGACCTCAAACCAGAAAACGTTCTTCTTGATGACAACATGAACATCAAGTTATCTGATTTTGGATTTTCATTGCAACTTGAACAGGGCAAAAAGCTGAGAGGTAAGAAGAGAGTTTCTTGTTGATGAAGTGGCTCAGGGAATGAGGATACAAGCATAAACTGTGATTTAGAGATTTAAGGTAAGGCGCAGGAGGTTTAGAGGGGATTTGAAGAAAAATCTTTTTACCCAGAGGATGGTGGGAATCTGGAACTCACTGCCTGAAAGGGTGGGAGAGACAGACATCCTCACAGCATTTAAATGAACATTTGAAACACAAACAGCATACAAGGCTACGGACTAAGTGCTGGAAATGGGATTCAAATAGATGGGTATTTGATGGTCAGCAAAGACACAATGGGTCAAATGGTCTCTTTCTGTGATGTAAAACTCAATGATCTTTCGCCAATCCTCATTCACCAGAAGAAAAGTAAAAGAAAGAGGAATATTTCAACAGCCATGAGTTTGGCACAACTGAGAGTTTGACACGGGGAAGGGAATCTTGGGGGAGCTGGTCTTGCCTGTTGGCTGATAAGCCAGTGAGAGACCCCTTGCTGCCTGTTTTTGAAAAGGCTGTCCAAACCACATGCCAATCAGGTAGTGGTGAGGCCAGCTATCCCCTGGAATGAAGATTCCCGGCATGGAAATCAGGCCGATTGACAGTTGCCGGTCAAAGGCCAGCAGCTCTGAGCACTGAGGAGACCTGTGCTGCTGAAGGAAAAGGCAAGGGAGTCTGCAGATCGCAGAGTGACCCTGTGGGGAGCAGTTTAAGGGGTCGCTGGGAGAGGGGTACAGATAGCAAGGCATAGGAACAACATAGGAAAATAGAAATTAGTAGCAGAAGTAGGCACTTCAGCCCTTCGAGCCTGCTCTGCCATTCAATCAGATCATGGCTGATCTCTCCCTGGTCTCAAATCCACCTCCCCACCTGTTCCCCATATCCCTTTTTTAATCAGAAATATGCCTACCTCCTTCTTGAAACCATTCAACGATTCAGACAGGTACAGCAGGCAGTAAAGAAGACAAATGATACATTGGCCTTCAAAGCGAGAGGATTTGAGTATAGGGATAGGGATATTTCGCTGCAATTGTATAGGGCGTTGGTGAGGCCACACCTTGAGTATTGTGTGCAGTTTTGGTGTCCTTTTCTGAGGGAGGATGTCCTTGCTATGGAGGGAGTACAGAAAAGGTTTACCAGACTGATTCCTGGGATGGTAGGTCTCTCATATGAGGAGAGACTATGTCAGTTAGGGTTATATTAGGGGATAGATAGAGTGAACGTTCAAAGACTATTTCCTCGGGTGGATGGAGCTATTACAAGGGGACATAACTATAGGGTTCATGGTGGGAGATATAGGAAGGATGTCCGAGGTAGGTTCTTTACGCAGAGAGTGGTTGGGGTGTGGAGTGGACTGCCTGCAGTGATAGTGGAGTCAGCACTTTAGGAACATTTAAGCGGTTATTGGATAGGCACATGGAGCACACCAGGATGATAGGGAGTGGGATAGCTTGATCTTGGTTTCAGATAAAGCTCGGCACAACATCGTGGGCCAAAGGGCCTGTTCTGTTCTGTCCTGTACTGTTCTATGTCCTACGTATATTCATTGGAGTTTAGAAGAGTGAGACGTGATCTCATAGAAACTTATAAAATTCTAACAGAGTTAGACAGGGTAGATTCAGAAAGAATGTTCCCAATGGTGGGGGAGTCCAGAACTAGGGGTCATAGTTTGAGGTTAAGGAGTAGATCTTTTAGGACTGAGGTGAAGAGAAATTTGTTCACCCAGAGGGTGGTGAATGTGTGGAATTCACTACCACAGAATGTAGTTGAGGCCAAAATGTTGTCTGATTTCAAGAAGAAATTAGATATAGCTCTTGGGGCTATATCTATGGCAGATATGGGGGGGAAGGGGGGAATTCGATGATCAGCCATGATCAAAATGAATGGCGGAACAGGTTTGAAGGACCGAATGGCCTCTCATGCTTCTAATTTCTATGTTTCCATGACTCCACTGCGCTATGGGACAGCGAGTTCCACAAATTCTGCGAGAAGTAGTTCCTCCTCATCTCAGTTTTAAATCTATTGCTTCTCGACCTGTGCCTGTGACCTCTTGTTCTAGATTGCCCTGTAAGAGGAAACATCTGGTCTACATTTACTTTATCAGTCCCTTTTAAAATGTTATACACCTCAATCAAATCCCCTCTCATCCATCTAAACTCAGCGAGTATAAGGAGTAAAAGAATGACTAGGGTAAGATTAGGGCCAGTCAAGGACAGGAGTGGGAAGTTGTGCGTGGAGTCTGAAGAGATAGGAGAGGCATAAAATGAATATTTTTCGTCGGTATTCACACAGGAGAGGGACAGTGTTGTTGAGGGGAGTACTGAGATGCAGGCTGTTGGACTGGATGGGATTGATGTTCATAAGGAGGAGGTGTTAGCAATTCTGGAAAGGGTAAAAATAGATAAGTCCCCTGGGCCGGATGGGATTTATCCTAGGATTCTCTGGGAGGCTAGAGAGGAGATTGCAGAGCCTTTGGCTTTGATCTTTGTGTCATCATTGTCTACAGGAACAGTGCCAGAAGACTGGAGGATAGCAAATGTTGTCCCCTTGTTCAAGAAGGGGAGTAGGGACAACCCTGGTAATTATAGACCGGTGAGCCTTACTTCTGTTGTGGGCAAAGTATTGGAAAGGATTATAAGAGATAGGATTTATAATCACCTAGAAAGGAATAATTTGATTAGGGATAGTCAGCACGGTTTTGTGAAGGGTAGGTCGTGCCTCACAAACCTTATTGAGTTCTTTGAGAAGGTGACCAAAGAGGTGGATGAGGGTAAAGCGGTTGATGTGGTGTATATGGATTGCAGCAAAGCGTTTGATAAGGTTCCCCATGGTAAGCTTTTGCAGAAAATACGGACACATGGGATTGAGGGTGATTTAGTGGTTTGGATCAAGAATTGGCTAGCTGTAAGAAAACAAAGGGTGGTGGTTGATGGGAAATATTCATCCTGGAGTTCAGTTACTAGTGGTGTACCGCAGGAATCTGTTTTGGGGCCACTGCTGTTTGTCATTTTTATTAATGACCTGGACGAGGGCGTGGAAGGATGGATTAGTAAATTTGCGGATGACACAAAAGTCGGTGGAGTTGTAGACAGTGCGGAGGGAAGTGGCAGGTTACAGAGGGACATAGATAGGCTGCAGAGCTGGGCTGAGAGGTGGCAAATGGAGTTTAATGCGGAAAAGTGTGAGGTGATTCACTTTGGAAGGAGTAACAGGAATACAGAGTACTGGGCTAATGGTAAGATACTTGGTCGTGTGGATGAACAGAGGGATCTGGGTGTCCATGTGCATAGATCCCTGAAAGTTGGCACCCAGGTTGATAGGGTTGTTAAGAAGGCGTACAGTGTGTTAGCTTTTATTGGTAGAGGGATTGAGTTTCGGAGCCAGGAGGTCATGTTGCAACTGTACAAAACTCTGGTGCGGCCGCATTTGGAGTATTGCGTACAGTTCTGGTCGCCCTATTATAGGAAAGATGTGGAAGTGTTGGAAAGGGTGCAGAGGAGATTTACCAGGATGTTGCCTGGTATGGTGGGAAAATCGTATGAGGAAAGGCTGAGGGGCTTGAGGTTGTTTTCATTAGAGAGAAGAAGGTTAAGAGGTGACTTAATAGAGGCATACAAGATGATCAGAGGATTAGATAGGGTGGATAGTGAGAGCCTTTTTCCTCGGATGGTGTTGGCTAGCATGAGGGGACATAGCTTTAAATTGAGGGGTGAGAGAATTAGGACAGATGTTAGAGGTAGGTTCTTTACTCAGAGAGTAGTAAGGGCGTTGAATGCCCTGCCTGCAGCAGTAGTGGACTCGTCAACATTAAGAGCATTCAAATGGTTATTGGATAAACATATGGATGATATTGGAATAGTGTAGATTAGAGAGGCTTTGGATTGGTTCCACTGGTCGGCGCAACATCGAGGGCCGAAGGGCCTGTACTGCGCTGTTATGTTCTATGTTCTAAACTGTTTAATCGCTCCTCATACGTCAACCCTTTCATCCTCAGAACCAATCTGGTGAACCTCCTCTGAACTGTCACCAATACCATCCCATTCTTCCTCAAAAAAGGAGACCAAAACTGGACACAATACTCCAGATGTGGTCTCGGCAATAACCTATATACAATTGCAACAACACTTTTCTACTTTTATACTTGCCCTTTTGCAATAAATGCTAACATCCCATTTGCCTTTTTTTATTATGTGCTGCACCTGCATGCTGACTTTTTGTGGTTCAATGAACATAAACACCTAGATCCCTCTGCCTGGACACATTTTGAATTTGCTTTCCATTTAGGTAATAATTTGCCTTTCGATTTTTTCTGTCAAAATGGGTAACCTTACACTTATCCACGTTAAACTCTATCTGCCAAATTTTGGCCCATTCTCCTAGCCTATCAATATCCATCTGTAAAATCATTGTATCATCTTCATTGCCTGTTTTCCCAACCAGTATAGTTTCATCCACAAATTTTGCTACGTTACACTCTGTCCCTGCTTGCAGATCATTTATATAGATTGGAAGCTGTTGAGGTCCGAGGACTGACCCCTGCAGAATCCCACTAGTTATATTTTGCCAGCCAAAGAAGTACTATGAGGAGAGGTTGGATAAACTCGGTTTGTTTTCACTGGAGCGACTGAGGTTGAGAGGTGACCTGATAGAAGTTTACAAGATTGAGTGGCATGGACAGAGTGGATGGTCAGATGCTCTTTCCTAGGGTAGAAAAGTCAAGTACTAGGGGACATGGGTTTAAGGTGCATGGGGAAAAGTTTAGAGATGTGTGAGGCACGTTTTTTTTACACAGAGGGTGGTGAATGTCTGGAACGCGCTGCCCGGGGAGGGGGTGGGAGCAGGTAAGATAGCAGCATTTCAGGGGCAACTAGACGAATACATGAATAGGATGGGAATGGAAGGATACGGACTCCGTAAGTGCATACGGTTTTAGTTTAGGCAAACATCATGATCGGTGCAGGCTTGGAGGGCCGAAGGGCCTGTTCCTGTGCTGTACTATTCTTTGTCTTTGACCCATTTATCCCGATCCTCTGTTTTCTGTCAGTCAGCCAATCCTCAACCCAATCCAGTGCTCTACCCCCAGCCTCCTGCGATCTCACCTTCTGGATCAGTCTTTTATGCGACACCTTGTCAAACGCCTTCTGGAAGTCCAGAGATACTACTATCCACCTTGCTGGTTACGTCCTCAAAGAACTCAAGCAAGTTTGTCAAGCATAACATTCCCTTCATAAAACAATGCTGACAATGGTGAATTGGGCTTTGTCTTCCCAAATGCTCAGTCATCTCCTCAATGATTGATTTCAGCAACTTTCCCACGATGTGGAGATACACCAGGTTAAAGTCTAACAGGTTTATTTGGTAGCACGAGCTTTCGGAGCGCTGCCCCTTCATCAGGTGAGTGGAGAGTTGGGTTCACAAACAGGGCATATATGGCAAAGACACAATTGCAAGATAATAGTTGGAATGTGAGTTCTAACATGTAATCAAGCCTTTACAGGTGCAGACAATGTGAGCAGAGAGAGGGTTAAGCACAGGTTAAAGAGGTGTGAATTGCCTCAAGCCAGGACAGTTGGTAAGATTTTGCAAACCCAGGCAAGTCTTGAGGGTTACAGGTAGTGTGACAAGAACCCAAGATCCCGGTTGAGGATACCTTCATGTGTGCGGAACTTGGCTATCAGTTTCTGCTCGGTGAGTCTGCGTTGTTGTGTGTCTTGAGGGCCACCTTGGAGAAGGCTTACCCGAAGATCAGAGGCTGAATGCTCTTGGCTGCTGAAGTGTTCCCCGACAGAAGGGAACACTCCTGCGTGATGATTGTCGAGCCATGTCCATTCATTGCCCACTGCAGAGGTGAAGCTAATTGACCTATAGTTTCCTGCGTTTTGCCTTTCTCCCTTTTTGAATAAGGGCATCAATTAGCGTGTTTTCAATCCACCGGGACCTTACCAGAATCCAAGAAATTTTGAAATATCACAACCAATGCATTCACTATCTCTGATGCCACCTCCTTTAATACCCTAGGGTGCACGCCATCAGTTCCTGGAGACTTATCTGCCTTTAGTCCCATTAGTTTATTCAATGCCTTCTCCCTGGTGATAGTTATTGTGATGATGTGGAGATGCCAGCGTTGGACTGGGGTAAGCACAGTAAGAAGTCACACACAAATTTAGTCTGTGTCTTTATATGCCCTGTTTGTGAACAGAACTCCCACTCACCTGATGAAGGAGCAGCGCTCTGAAAGCTAGTGGCTTGTGCTACCAAATAAACCTGTTGGACTTTAACCTGGTGTTGTGAGACTTCTTACGATAGTTATTGCACCAGTTTCCTCTGCATTAATGACAGTTTTTGGAAAATCTTCATTACTCTCTACCGTGAAGACAGAGGCAAAATATTGGTTTAGTGCCTCCCATCATCTCTGTGTCCCCCATTAATACCTCACCTGTATTGTCCTCCAACGGTCAACATTTACTTTAGCTATCCTCTTCCTCTTCATATACTTATAGAAGCGTCAGTGTTTATGTTTTCTGCTAGTTTCCTTTCATAGTTCACCTTAGCTCTTTTAATTCTATTTTTAGGAGCCTTTTGCAGAACCTTAAAGTTCTCCCAATCCTCCAGCTTACCACAAGCTTTTACAGTTTGGTGTGTCCTAGGTTTTGCCTTTATGTCCTCTTTGACTTTCTTGTCTCGCCATGGAACGTTTTTCTTCCTTTTACAATTTTACAAAGGCAGGGAACTTTCAATAATCACCCACCTCCGACTCCCCAGCCTCCCAAACTCCAACCTCTTAAACAGCAGAGTGCATTTGAGAAAGCAATAGGATTCCGACTTACAACATCATCCTGGGAGAAATGTGAGTCTGTCGGGATTCTGGGAGAGATGGGAGGCAGTCGGGATTCTGGGAGAGGTGTGAGGCAGTCGGGATTCTGGGAGAGGTGTGAGGCAGTCGGAATTCTGGGAGAGATGAGAGGCAGTCGGAATTCTGGGAGAGATGAGAGGCAGTCGGAATTCTGGGAGAGATGTGAGGCAGTCGGGATTCTGGGAGAGATGTGAGATAGTCGGGATTCTGGGAGAGGTGTGAGGCAGTCGGGATTCTGGGAGACCAAAATTATAACAAATTCCTTATCATTCCCACCCCCAAGTTCATCAATAGCTGGAGGAGAATCCGGTCTTGGTTTCAGGGAATGAAAGACACAGATACGGAGGTTATATGACCCAAGAGAGGTGGGAGAGGCTGGGGAAGTGGGGGGGAGGCTGGGGGAGTGGGGGGGAGGCTGGGGAGTGGGGGGGAGGCTGGGGGAGTGGGGGGAGGCTGGGGGAGTGGGGGGAGGCTGGGGGAGTGGGGGGAGGCTGGGGGAGTGGGGGGAGGCTGGGGGAGTGGGGGGAGGCCGAGGAGGTAGGGGGAGTGGGGGGAGGCCGGGGGAGTGGGAGGAGGGAAGCTGAGAAAGTCTGAACAAGATGCTCTTTTGGAGAGTCGGTGCAGACGCGATGGGCCGAATTACCACCTTCCAGGATGGCACGGTGGCACAGTGGTTAGCACTGCTGCCTCACAGCTCCCTGGCTTCGATTTCTGGCTTGGGGTCACTGTGTGGAGTTTGCACATTCTCCCCGTGTCTGCATGGATTTCCTTCGGGTGCTCCAGTTTCCTCCCACAGTCTGAAATACATACTGGTTAGGTGCATTGGCCATGCTATATTCTCCCTCAGAGTCCACGAACAGGCGCCGCAGTGTGGCGACTAGGGGATTTTCACAGTAACTGAAACATTGCAGTGTGAATGTAAGCCTACTTGTGACTAATAAATGAACTTTAACTTTCTGCATTGTAGGGATTCTATGGTTCTATGGCAAAAACAGATCAGTCAATTTGACTTCAGGGGTAGGGGAAACTTCTGGAATCAGTCATCACTTAGTGTTGCAAAGTTGGGTGGAGTGGTTGTGGATGAGTGTTTGTGGAATTGTGGAGTGCTGGGGAAGGGCATTGCATGGTCCTTTTAAAAGGTGGCGCTTTTCCTGTGCTTCAAGTTTTAAAAAATGCAAGTACGTTTACATTTGGAGTATTATGAGCAGTTTTGGGCCCCCTATCTAAGGAAGGATGTGCTGGCCTTGGAAAGGGTCCAGAGGAGGTTCACAAGAATGATCCCTGGAATGAAGAGTTGGTCCTATGAGGAACGGTTGAAGACTCTGGGTCTGTACTCTTGGAGTTTAGAAGGATGAGGGGGGGGGGTCTTATTGAAACTTACATGATACTGCGAGGCCTGGATATAGTGGATGTAGAGAGGATGTTTCCACTAGTATGAAAAACTAGAACCTCAGACTAAAGGGACGATCCTTTAAAACAGAGATGAGGAGGAATTTCTTCAGCCGGAGTGTGGTGAATCTGTGGAACTCTTTGCTGCAGAAGGCTGTGGAGGCCAGGTCATTGAGTGTCTTTAAGACCGAGATAGATAGGTTCTTGATTCATGGGTTATGGGGAAAAGTCAGGAGAATGAGGATGAGAAAATTATCAGCCATGATTGAATGGTGGAGCAGACTCAATGGGCCGAGTGGCCTAATTCTGCTCCTATGTCTTATGGTTTTACAGCCCCAGACTGAAACATTTGTATTGAAAGGCCAGGCAACAGGGTTACCAAAGCAGCAGGCTTACAGGCTTTTGAATTTTTTGAATTCAGCCAATCAATTTGAATTAGGCACTTAGATACCAAGAACGTATTAAATTTAAAACTGATGGTTTTGACAACCTAGGACCAATCCTAGGCCAGGAGTCTCCCAAAAAAGTTCTAAGTGTTGAATTTGTGGGAAAACTGGAGTAACTCACACTGTTTCTTTCAGTGAGAGTTCACACCAGAATCTCTCACAATCTGTGCAACGCAGAGGCCACCAACATGATTATAATTTGATTTCAGGGGGCAGGGCCTATTCACACCCAGGAGGTTAAAACCAGTAGGCCTCTGCGCATGCACAGTGGCCCTGAACTGTCAACCTACCTCTTTGCTGGCCAGCTCAATCGCTGGCCAGCCCAGGACCCCGCAGTGCTACCCCCCCCAACACCCTCCATGGCCCAATTGCAGTCCCCCGTCCATTCATGAGCCAGCCCCAAAACTCTCCATCCTGGACCATCCGATCTCCAGCCACCCACCCCCCCTCCCCCCCAGCAGTGATGATTCCCCCACTCCCCTGGCAGACCCCGCCCCCCCCCTCCCCGGCAGCATCTTGGCTCTGCCCCATGCCTGATGGGCAGTGCCAAGGTGCACCCTGGGGCATGGGTACTTTTCTCCTTGGGCAGTGCCAAGGGCCAGATGCTGGTACTGTAGGGTACCCATGCCCAGAGGGCAGCAACCCCACCACCCAACCCCCTGGGGGGCCCCAATTGCCCCCCTTCAGTCCAGTGGGGTTGTCCCACTAGTTCCCCGAAAGTGGGGAGCTAGTCTGAACCCCGCTGGAGTGAAATATTCCTGGTGGGGTGGGAGATGCTAGCTGGCCCGGAGAATTCAGTGTCGGACCGCTAATCACATTTAAATTACATTAAAATTATATTAAAACAACTTACCTGGTGTTCCCGCATTTCCAGAGCGAATCAGACGGCGCTGGATATTCAGCACTGGGAGTTGTGTGTGCGGCAGGAACACATGCGCAAATCCCGCAAATCAGCTGACATGCAATTCTCCTGGCCCACCACGCGCAGGATGGGAGAATCAACCCCTATTGTGGGAAATACTGCTATGTCATCACAGGTATAAAAGGGAGGCAGTGGGACAAAAGGAGAGAGCAACTGCCACCTACCACATCTCTTAGCTCAAAGCACCATCTAGATAGCAAAGGTACCAAAAAAGAAAGTAGAAAGAAGAACCAACGGAGAAGGGCGGCACAGTAGAACAGTGGTTAGCACTGCTGCCTCAGCGCCAAGGACCCGTGTTCGATTCCCAGCTTACGTCACTGTCTGTGTGGTTTTTGCACGTTCTCCCCGTGTCTGCGTGGGTTTCCGCCACAGTCCAAAGATGTGCAGGTTAGGTGGATTGGCTATGCTAAATTGCCCCTTAGTGTCGGGGGACTAGCAAGCGTAAATCATAGAATCATAGAAACCCTACAGTACAGAAAGAGGCCATTCGGCCCATCAAGTCTGCACCGACCACAATCCCACCCAGACCCTACCCCCATTTATGTTACCCACTAATCCCTCAAATCTACGCATCCCAGGACACTAAGGGGCAATTTTACCATGGCCAATGAACCTAACCCGCACATCTTTGGACTGTGGGAGGAAACCGGAGCACCCGGAGGAAACCCACGCAGACACGAGGAGAATGTGCAAACTCCACACAGACAGTGACCCAAGCCGGGAATCGAGCCCAGGTCCCTGGAGCTGTGAAGCAGCAGTGCTAACCACTGTGCTACCGCATGGGGTTACAGGAATAGGGCCGGTGGGATTGTGGTCAGTGCAGACTCGATGGGCCGGATGGCCTCCTTTTGCACTGTAGGATTCTATGATAATGCCTAGAATATTCCGGGAGACACAAAACCTGGGTGCAATTTAGAGAGTAACTAAATTCTTTTTTTTTGTTAATGAGTGGGAATTGTATTTATTGAAACAGCATACCATTGGAATCTTGTTTTATTCAGTTTGTTAATAGCTTAGTAAAATTGTTCACTGTTAGTTAGATAAATAAATTGTTATGAGTTGTTTTTAGAGTGTGTGTCAGGGATTTATTTTGTGTTTAACCACTAGGAGTTGCTGAAGCACAGGTCACACCACTTCAGACTCACTTTAACAGATTATGAGGCAGGGTACTCCTCCTTCGGGGTTTAGGTGTTAGTTCTCAGAAGGGGGAATCAACCTTTGCGTTATAACAGACAATAATGAACGGCATATCTGTCAGTGAGTGCCTTTGAGTCTCTTCATTGATAAATTGAACAACTGCCTTCTCCAGCTTCATAGTCTCATCAGAACATTGAATACAGGAGTTGGGACGTCTTGTTGAAGTTGTACAAAACATTGGTAAGGCCACACTTGGAATACTGTCTACAGATCTGGTCACCCTGTTATAGAAAGGATATTATTAAACAAGAAAGAGTGCAGAAAGATTTACTAGGATACTACCAGGACTTGATGGTTTGAGTTATAAGGAAAGGCTGGATAGACTGGGACTTTTTTCCCTGGAGCGTAGGAAGCTTAGGGGTGACCTTATAGAGGTCTATAAAATAATGAGGGGCATAGGTCAGCTAGATAGTCAATATCTTTTCCCAAAGGTAGGGGAGTCTAAACCTAGAGGGCATAGGTTTAAGGTGAGAGGGGAGAGATACAGAAAAGGCAATTTTTTCACACAGAGGGTTGTGAGTGTCTGGAATGAGCTGCCAGAGGCAGCAGTAGAGCCAGGTACAATTTTGTATTTTAAAAAGCATTTGGACAGTAACAGAGGTAAGGTGGGTATAGAGGGATATGGGCCAAATGCAGGCAATTGGGACTAGCTTAGTGGGTAAAAAAAAAAGGGCGGCATGGACAAATTGGGCTGAAGGGCCTACTTCCATGCTATAAACCTCTATAACTATGACTCTATGACAAGTGCAGCATAATTAAGGAAAGCCAGCATGGATTAATTGAGAAAAAAAAAATCATATTTAACTAACTTGCTGGAATTTCTTTTTGAGGTGGTAACAGAAGGTTGATAAAGGTAATACTGTTGATGTGCTGTATGTGGATTTTCAAAAGGCATTTGATACAGTGCCACACGACAGGCTTGAGCAAAATTCCAATTCCTGGAATAAAAAGGAAAATAGGCACTCGGATAAGAAATTGGCTGAATGACAGGATATAGGGAGTAGTGATTAATGGTTGTTTTCAGATAAGAGGCAGCTTTGCAGTGTAGTTCCCCAGGGGTGATTGTTGGAACACTTGCTGATATTTGTAAATGAACTAGACTGCGGTGTTCACAACATGATTTCAAAATTTGCAAATGACATAAAGATTGGAAGCATTGTCAACTGTGATGGGGATACTACAAAAAAGACATTGACAAGTTGGTAGATTGAGCAGACAAGTGGCAGATGAGGTTCAATGCAGAGAAACATGAGGTGATTTATCTTGGCAGGAAGAATATGGAGAGACAATATAAAGAAAGGAGGTGCGGGAACAGAGGGACCTCAATGTTTATGTACATTTGTCATTGAATGTGGCAGGTTATGTTGAGAGAGCATTAATAAAACATATGGTATCCTAGGTTTTGTTAATAGGGACATTGAGTACAAGAGTAAGGAGGTCATGTTGAACTAGTTAAGACAATAGTTAGGCCTCATCTGGAATACTGTGTCCAGTTTTGGTTGTCATTCTTGAGGAAGGATGTGAAGGAGTTGGAGAAAGTACAGAGGAGATTCACAAGAATGATTCCAGGGATAAAGAATTGAAGCTATGAGAATAGATTGGAGAGGTTGGGACTGGTTTCCTTGAAGAGGCCTGAGAGGACATTTGATAGGAGACCCAGAGGGTGGTTGCAGTATGGAACAAACTTCCTGAGGGTGGTGAAGGCAGGTTTTATCAAGGTATTCAAAATGGACTTGGATTGCTATCTGAAGAGAGAGAAAATGCAGAACACTACAGATTTTTAAAAATGTATTTTCCTCACTTTTCTTTGAGTTTCTTTCTGTTCTGTGTTGCCTGTCAGTGATATGCGGTGGAGTGAGCAAGTCAATCTTTAGAAACATTCTGAATCCTGACTTCCGGGACATAGAATCTATTTACCGTGTTTCTACATTGACCCAACTAGTGACATAACTAAATAAGAAGCACTTTCATCTGAGAAATAAATACCTCTAAAGTTCAAAACCTACCAAAAACTGTTGCTTCATGTTTCACGGTGCTGAAGCCTTGAATCACAACAGTGATTTATTGAAGGAAATATAAAACTATATACAAACAAGCTCAATGTAGGTTCAGGTCCTCTCACGCTGCAGGCTCTCCCTCTCACCCGGACCTACACTCTAATACCCAATCAGCACCAGTTCATGTGCTGCCTCCTGATAGGCCCAGTAGGGTAATGTTACCAATAAACACCCATCCCTTAAAGAGACCATGCTACCACAATGCTCAAATATTTGGGATGTTTGGGCAACCCAAAAATAAATTTGACATGTGGAATATTAGAGTGGATTATCTGGTGTTGATGGTTCAATAACTTCCCATTCTGCTTGTTTATTATAGAATTGTGTGGGACACCAGGATACCTGGCTCCAGAAATCCTGATTTGTTCCATGGATGAAAATCACCTTGGCTACAGCAAAGAAATAGATTTGTAAGTAATAATACTCAATACCACAAAATATTCAACTTTTAACATTGAGTCCATATTTCATCAAATTATTTGAAGGTGGATTTTAATCATTGAATTCTATGTGGACATTGTCATAAAGTCATAGAGGTTTACAGCATGGAAACAGGACCTTCGGCCCAACTTGTCCATGCTGCACTTTTTTTTCAACCACTAAGCTTGTCCTAATTGCCTGCGTTTGGCCGATACCCTCTATACCCACCCTACGCATGTGACTGTCTAAATGCTTTTTAAAAGACAAAATTGTACCCGCCTCTACGACTACCTGACGAAGACAGCAAAGAAGGTTATCTAGAATTGGTCAATTAGGCCAGTGGGCTGATGAATGGCAGATGGCGTTTAATTTAGATAAATGCGAGATAAATGGTAGATCGAACCAGGGCAGGACTTACTCAGTTAATGGTAGGGCCTTGGGGAAAGTTACAGAACAAAGAGATCTAGGGGTACAGGTTCATAGCTCCTTGAAAATGGTGTCACAGGTGGACAGGTAGTGAAGAAGGCATTCGGCTTGCTTGGTTTCATTGGCCAGAACATTGAATACAGGAGTTGGGACATCTTGTTGAAGTTGTACAAGACATGGGTAAGGCCACACTTAGAATACTGTGTACAATTCTGGTCACCCTATTATAGAAAGGATATTATTAAACTAGAAAGAATGCAGAAAAGATTTACTAGGATACTATCGGGACTTGCTGGCTTGAGTTATAAGGAGAGGCTGGATAGACTGGGACTTTTTTCCCTGGAGCGTAGGAGACTTAGGGGTGATCTTATAGATATCTACAAAATAACAAGGGGCATAGATCAGGCAAATAGTCAACATCTTTTCCCAAAGGTAGGGGAGTCTAAAGTAAGAGGGCATAGATTTAAGGAGAGAGGGGAGGGATCCAAAAGAGTCCAGAGGGGCATTTGTTTCACACAGAAGAATGCCTTCCTCACCACCTGTCCACCTGTGACTCCACTTTCAAGGAGCTATGAATCTGTACCCCTAGATCTCTTTGTTCTTTAACTCTCCCCAATGCCCTACCATTAACTGAGTAAGTCCTGCTCTGGTTTGATCTACCAAAATGCATTATCTCGCATTTATCTAAATTAAACGCCATCTGCCATTCATCAGCCCACTGGCCCAATTGATCAAGATGCCGTTACAATTCTAGATAACCTTTTAGAAGGGTAGTGAGTGTCTGGAACAAACTGCCAGAGGTAGTAGTGGGGTGGGTACAATTTTATCTTTTAAAAAGCATTTAGACAGTTACATGAGTAAGATGAGTATAGAAGGATATGGGCCAAACGCGGGCAATTGGGACTCGCTTTGTGGTTTAAAAAAGGGGCGGCATGGACAAGTTGGGCCGTAGGGCCTGTTTCCGTGCTGTAAACCTCTATGACTCCATGTCCGCATGGAATTCAATGAGTAAAGTCCGCATTTAAACGGTTACACTTTATGTTTCCCTGTTGCTCCAGTAAATGGCATTCTAACTGGAATTCAGGCCTGAAATTTTCATTCCCTAGTTGGGAGTCAGGAAAACTCTCCATTCCCCGAGCCCAACTCAGGAAAAGCTTTCCCAAATGGCCTGAATGGATACTGGAAGCAGGCACAGCTAACCTAATGTGACTCAGTGGGGATTTAAAAGGAGACCAGTAGGAATTCCAACAATGCAGCAGGAAGTGGATACAAACGCTCAGCAGTCTATCAGCTGAGAACTCAATGTGATAATTAAGCAACACATTGATTAGTCAATTAATTGTCAACCTACTGTTATTTAATGGTGAGAGTTTTCCACCTGATATGGGAAGAGATGGCCCATCATTGTTTTCCTAGAGGAAAAGATGGTGCTCAATGCTACCAATTCGCAGATGGAGAATTCTACCAAGTGAAGGCTGAAAAAGTAAAGGAGCCAATAGGCCTGATGATGATTCTTGTAGCTGCTGCAGAGGAGGAGGAGGAAGTGCGCACACTGCAAGACCAACCCAGGCCGGAGGCTGCAGCAAGAGAAGAGGGAGACCAGTCGGGGGGAGGGCGCCCATCGGCCCGAAGAGGGGACCAGGGCATACAAGAAACGGAGTTCCTGGCAGTTCAGGATGCACATGTCCTTTGAGGAGATACCAGACAGCATGTACCGCTACAACTTCCGGCTTCACAAGGATTCGGCACCTCAACAAACAGGGGGCACCCGCTCCCGATGAGGGGGTGCGGGTATGGGATCAGGTGCTGGAAGGCCACAAGGTGTGAAGGAGTCAATGGGCATTGCAATCACTACATTTGGGACCGATGCCAGGACAGGATGGACACCCACCCTTGCTGCCCAAACTGGTGGCAGGTTCTCTGTGCCAGTGGATGGGCAGTGACTACCACTGCCACAGCCACCCAGGCCATGTTGCTGGCCTGACCCCTGGCTTTCCGGGGGGGAAGACTGTGTCCATCGTCTCTTCCACTGCACCTAGCGGATGGCCCAGCTCCCTCTCTGTGAACATTGGTGCAGTTCTCCTTGCTGCTATCTTACAGGCGCGACTGTGTATGTTTCCCGTTAGAGCTTGTACAGAGCTCTCCATTCTTCAGGGGGTTCAGTTTGGGCAATTCATGTGCCCGGACGCTCCATTCCAGTGAGAACCACTGGAGGAAGCAGTAATGGGGGGAGGGAAGGGAATCTCTGCAGGGGTTGGGGGGGGGGTAATCGTGCAGGGGAGGAGATCAGGAGGAGCGGTTGCAAAAGGGGAACTCAGCAGGGGTGGTGATTGGGGAGGGGGAATCGCTGTAAATCGCTGTACAGTTTTGGTCTCCTTACTTGAGAAAGGATATACTGGCACTGGAGGGGGTGCAGAGGAGATTCACTAGGTTGATTCCGGAGTTAGAGGGTTGGCTTATGAGGAGTGACTGAGGCTATATCCATTGGAATTCAGAAGAATGAGGGGAGATCTTATAGAAACATAAGATTATGAAGAAAATAGATAAGGTAGAAGCAGGGATGTTGTTTCCACTGGCGGGTGAAACTAGAACTAGGGGGCATAGCCTCAAAATAAGGGGAAGCAGATTTAGGACTGAGTTGAGGAGGAACTTCTTCACACAAAGGGTTGTGAATCTGTGGAATTCCCTGCCCAGTGAAGCAGTTGAGGCTACCTCATTGAATGCTTTTAAGGCAAGGATAGATACATTTTTGAACAGTAAAGGAATTAAGGGTTATGGTGAGCGGGCTGGTAAGTGGAGCTGAGTCCACAAAAAGATCAGCCATGATCTTATTGAATGGCGGAGAAGGCTTGAGGGGGCCAGATGCCTACTCCTGCTCCTAGTTCTTATGTTCTTATGTTCTTTGTCTGTGGGGAGGGCAAGGTGCGGGAGGGTGTCAATGTCCATGGGGGGGGGGGGGGGGGGAGGGGGGGGGGCAAAGGCCATGGAGGGGCAATGTCCATGGGGGATGCCGATATCTGTGGGCTGGGGGGCTATGTGTGCGGGAGGGCGAGGGGCTGCCGGCAAGAGATCTCTTGTTATGCAGGGATATGTTATGCAATAGCACCCATTGAGCTCAGAAGCTGGCTTGCCAGTGAGATTCGGCGCCACCCATTCCCCCTGCTGGTGAGATTCGCATCATGGCTCTTTTTTCAACTCAGTGTTGTAAGATTGGATTTTTTCACTCACCGAATGAACGAGTCTGAATCTCTCCCGTTTTCCTGCTCATTCAGTACTTGCTATTGTTTTGGTGAGATGGCCCAGTTTGCCTGATGTCTGATTGCTGTGTGTGCAGGTGGAGCTGTGGAGTGATCATGTATACTTTGCTGAGTGGCTCGCCACCTTTCTGGCACCGTAAGCAGATGCTGATGCTCCGGATGATTATGGATGGAAATTACAACTTTGATTCTCCGGAATGGCAGGATCGATCGGACACTGTGAAAGATCTGGTAAGGGTTTCCGGACCATGGAGAGAGAAGCAGATTCTCAACATTTTTTCAGTTAGTTACTCCCAAACTCTTTGGCCAAATTATTAACCAATCAGAGACAACGATGGTAACTCATTTCTTCACCAATTGCTGCATGATCACTGTCAAAATGGGTTTGAAATGATTACTCAACAGCTTCAGAATGTAAAGGAGAAGCAACACAGATCAGAAACATACAGATTGGGAGTAGGATTCTCCAGCCATCCACCCATGCTCCATGTCCTTTAATGGTGCCCCCCCATGCCCTGCTCCCTGCCACCTCCCCAACACCCCATGTCCCGCTCCCAGTCCCCAACCTCCCACTCTCTGCCCCTGTCCCCTGCCCCAGACCCTCACTCCTGCTCCCTGCTCCCACCCCCTGTCCCAGCCCCACACTCCTAACTCCCCCACTTCTTGCTCCCTATCCCCAGACCCTCACTCCCTGCTCCCTTCCCCCTGCCCCCCGCTTCCTGCCACCTGCTCCCTGATCACAGGAGGAATAAATCATTGCAAAATGATTTCCCAACTTAAGGGTCCCATTTTGTGAGGTTTACCACAAAGCTTTGAAAGAAATTTAAATCAATGAACTCTGAAGCAAGACTGGATCAATTAACTTGGATAACAATTCAAACCATTGATAATTGATCAGATAATTACAACCAACATTCAAGTTTAATTTTTAACTTTTAAGTTTATTTATTCGTGTCACAAGTAGCCTTACATTAACACTGCAATGAAGTTACTGTGAAAATCCCCTAGTTGCCACACTCTGGTGCCTGTTCGGATACACTGAGGGAGAATTTAGCATGGCCAATGCACCTAACCAGCACGTCTTTCAGACTGTGGGAGAGCACCCAGAGGAAACCCACGCAGACACGGGAAGAACATGCAAACTCCACACAGACAGTGACCTGAGCCGGGAATCGAACCCGGTTCCCTGGAGCTGTGAGGCAGCAGTGCTAACCACTGAGCCAATCAGTTATTGAGATATAGAAAGTTAAAATTAAATAACAAGGAGTTATGAGAATGAATGTCTTATTTTTAAATATTTTGGGGAAATATTGTATTACTATATGAAGAAAGCTGTGTGCGCGCGTGCGTGCTCGCGTGCGTGCATGCGTGCGGAGGGAGCATGTCAGAAACAGCAAGGTATGTTAAATTAGAATAGACCGTAACTCTTTTTGATTTTGGCATTAGTGTGAGGATAACGTTTTTCACTCCAGCTATGATTCTATTGACACACTAGGAAACTTTTATTGAAATAAACTTTATTTAACAATACATTTTACTATAACAAAAAGAATTCGCGTAACTTTTACCAATTGAAATACTTAAACATGGCATGGTACGATTCTTAACTGCTAACTTATCACTATTAGCTCCAATGTAAGCAATATTCCTCATATATGTAAACCCCTCTTCAAAATCAGTTAGCAAACAATAGGCGTATGTGCTGGTATGTGGGCTGCTAGTCCTCAAACCTCGAGAACACCTCTGGAGAGAGTTACTTATTTTCTAGTTGGTCCAAAATTACAGTCTCCAGAGAGAGACAGTGAGAGACAGAAAAGAACAAAGAACAAAGAAAAGTACAGCACAGGAACAGGCCCTTCGGCCTTCCAAGCCTGTGCCGATCATGATGTCTGCCTAAACTAAAACCGTATGCACTTATGGAGTCCGTATCCTTCCATTCCCATCCTATTCATGTATTTGTTTAATTGCCCCTTAAGTGTTGCTATCGTACCTGCTCCTACCACCTCACTAGGCAGCGCGTTCCAGACATTCACCATCCTCTGAGTGAAAAAACTTGCCTCGCACATCTCATCTAAACTTTTCCCCATGTACCTTAAACCTATGTCCCCTAGTGCTTGACTTTTCTACCCTAGGAAAGAGCACCTGACCATCCACTCTGTCCATGCCACTCATAATCTTGTAAACCTCTATCAGATCGCCCCTCAACCTCTATTGGGAACAAACCGAGTTTATCCAACCTCTCCTCATAGCTAATACCCTCCAGACCAGGCAACATCCGCATCCTTCTGGTAGTATAGTGACCAGAATTGTACACAATATTCTAAATGAGGCCTAACTAAGGCTCTATACAGCTGCAGCATGATCTGTGAACTTTTATACTCAATGCCCCGACCAATGAAGGCAAGCATGCCATATGCCTTCTTGACTACCTTATTCACCTGCGTTGCCACTTTTAGCGATCGGTGGACATATTTGCCCAGATCTCTCTGCCTGTCAATATTCCTAAGGGTTCTACCATTTACTGTATAATTCCTGCATGCGTTGGAGTTCCTGATGCAGGAAATTGCCTGCTTGCCTCTGTAAGCGTAGCTCCTCCCATTAGCGCATGACTCTCTGTCTTGTCAATCAACCTAATTAAACCCTACTCTGAAGCGACAGGGGACAACACAAAAACTGCATTCGCTCAGATTAAAACAAAGACCCCAATATCTTGGATCAATTATTCTTCTACATTCTCAGCACGTGGACTGCCTGGAGCAGACAGGTCGGCACCGTTGAAACAGAGCGGGCTCTTAACCCCGTCAGCTTCTACCTCACAGATCATCATCCCAGATACTGTCACGTCAGTGGATCCAGTTAGTCCAGTTAGGCTTCTGGGTGACTCTCTGGTGAGCACGATACATTTGATAATGTACATCGGGTGAAGGAGGGAGCATCTGAGGCCTCTGGCACACAGGGACCTGCCGGAGGCTACATACTGGGCCACTGAGATCACTTCTCCCTCAGCTGCTGGAGATGCATCAACAGAGCCAGGGAATGCAGGAAGGGCTACACTGGACTTTGGGAGCAGTCCCAAAGCTTTCAGACGGACCAGCTATTGCCTGTCTTGCATGCTTCCCAGGCCAACACTATAAGGGTGGCATCCGCAGTGGAAAGCCTAGGGCAGGGATTCCTCACCATGAATAGCAGGCTCCAAGCATTGGCCAAGTCACTGCAGGTCACAGGAGAGTCCCAGAGGACCACAGTTGAGGCTCAGCAGGATTCTCGAGGTTCTGTGGCCCAAGGCTGAGAGGCTCGAGAGCTTGCACGAGACCCAGTGGGACAGCGCTGAAACACAGCGGGCTACGGCAGCAACCTTTGAGAAGGTGGCCCAGTCACAGAGGGTCATGGCTGAGGGGCTGCAGAGTATGGCCCAGTCTCAGAGGGCCATTGACAGGTGGCCCCCGACTCAGGTGACCACCACAGAGGGCTCGACCACCATCGGTAGGACGCAGGTGGTCCTCCAGGACTGGCAGGACCAGTGATGCCAGAGCTTCTGGAGCTCACTGCAGAAGCACCGCAATTCCATGGATTGACCCAGGGGCCCACAGGAACCCCATGGGCGGAGGAAGAGCTTGAGCCAATGCTGGGGCCTTCCAGCAAGGAGACTCTGGCTGTGGCTACACCTCCTGATTCCCCCCTTCCTGACATCGGGACATCTCAGGGACAGCGGGATGAAGAGGGTGTCATGAATACGTCTTAGACACCAGGAAGCCAGCCAGAGCCCTCAAGATCCAGGCCCTCCAGAGGCCGCCCGCCACGCGCATCACAGGCCACGGGACGTAGTAGGCAGCTGGCCCCCTCCACCTCCGATGTACATTCTGGGGAGACACATCTACATGTCTCTCCAAAATGTACATCGGAGGTAGAGGGGGCCAGCTGTCCACTTCACCTGCCCCGGGGCCCTGTATGGGGGTTCACTGATCCCTTACCTATTACACAGACGTGAGCCCAGGTGCCAGCGTGCATGCAGAGCTCAAGTAGGAGTCAGACTAGTTTGCAGCAGGGCATCATCATATGGTGCTAGCAAGTCATCATCACCCTCCTGTCTGCCAAAGAAACTCACTAACACAGGCCCACCACTCTGGTGTGACAACGTTGCAAGAGACAGAAGGACTTGGGGAGGGTTTGGGAATGGAACCCCATGCACAAACACAGGCCCCTAGTTAGTGAAGTGCCTGGTGAGCAGGGCGTCCCTAGCCACCCTTGCATGCCTCAGTCTCGCTGCCAGCCTTCCAGCGCCTGGGTGGTGTTGCTCGGCATTGTCCTCTTCTTCTTCCTCCTCCTCTTCTTCCGCCTCCTGCTGGGCGGCCTCCTCCCGGGCGGCCTCCTCCCCAGCGACGCCCGGCTGGTCAGCCTCCACATCCTCCTCACCACCAACATATAATTCATATAATCCTCCAATAGGTCACCTCTCTGCTGTGCCATGTTGTGTAGGGCACAGCACACCACCACAATGCAGGAAGAAATCAGGGGGTTGTACTTTAGGGTCCTGCCAGAGCAGTCCAGGCACCAGAACCGCATTTTCATGAGCTCTATGCACTTCTCCACTATTGAGCGGGTCTCCGCCTGAGTCACAGGTCTCCGCACAGGCATCTTCAGCCAAGTCCAAAGCGGGTACCCCATGTCACCCACAAACCATCCCTGCAGCCTGAGCTCCTCCTCAAAGGCCTCAGAATGAAGCTGTCATGCACGCTGCCAGGGTGTCTCGTGCAGACATGCATAATGTTTATCTTGTGGTCACAGACCAACTGGACATTTAGGGAGTGGAACTCCTTTCTATTGACGAGTCTTTGTGGATTCTGAAGCAGGGCCTTGAGGGCGACGTGGGTGCAGTCTATATCCCCCTGCACATTAGGCATCGCCGCAATGGCCATGAATCCTGCAGCCCAGGCTTCCTGATGGGCCTGGTCCAGATGAAATTTGATGTACTGCCCAGCCCGGGCATACAGAGCATCCATGACATCCTTGACACAGGTGTGGACAGCTGACTGTGAAATGCCACATACATCTCCACTCGGGGTCTGAAAGGAGCCAGTGGCATAAAAATTCAGAGTGGCCATCAATTTGACAGCCATTGAGAGTGGGTGCCCCCCTCTGCCCAGAGGTGCCAGGTCCTGCAACATGTGGCACAGGTGTTGCACTGTCTCCTTTCGGAGCCGGAGCCGTCGGCAGCAGTCCGGGGCTGCTGTGCATGCATCGACCTCCACTATGATAATGAATTCCAGACATCCACCCTCCCTGCATAAAGAAGTTTTTCTTCATGTCCCCTTAATCCTTCTGCCACTTATCTTAAATCAATGACCCCAGGTTTTTGAACTCTCTGCCAAGGGAAACAGGTTCCTCCTGTCTACTCTCTCCCTCCCTTCACAATTTAGTCCACCTCAATCATGCCTCTCCTCAGCCTTCTCTGTTCCAAGGAAAACAACCCCAACCTCTCCAATCTTTTTGATTTGATTTGATTTGATTTATTATTGTCACATGTATTAACATACAGTGAAAAGTATTGTTTCTTGCGTGCTATACAGACAAAACATACCGTTCATAGAGAAGGAAACGAGAGAGTGCAGAATGTAGTCTTACAGTCATAGCTAGGGGGTAGAGAAAAATCAACTTAATGCAAAGTAAGTCCATTCAAAAGTCTGACAGCAGCAGGGAAGAAGCTGTTCTTGAGTCGGTTGGTACGTGACCTCAGACTTTTGTATCTTTTTCCCGAAGGAAGAAGGTGGAAGAGAGAATGTCCGGGGTGCATGGGGTCCTTAATTATGCTGGCTGCTTGGCCGAGGCTGCGGGAAGTGTAGACAAAGTCAATGAATTTGCGTGATGGATTGGGCTACATTCACTACCTTTTGTAGTTCCTTGCAGTCTTGGGCAGAGCAGGAGCCATACCAAGCTGTGATACAACCAGAAAGAATGCTTTCTATGGGGCATCTGTAAAAGTTGGTGAGTGTCGTTGCTGACATGCCAAATTTCCTTAGTCTTCTGAGAAAGTAGAGGCGTTGGTGGGCTTTCTTAACTATAGTGTCAACATGAAGGGACCAGGGCAGGTTGTTGGTGATCTGGACACCTAAAAACTTGAAGCTCTCGACCCTTTCTACTACATCTTCATTAATGTAGACAGGGACATGTTCTCCTTTATGCTTCCTGAAGTCTCCTTCGTTTTGTTGACATTGAGGGAGAGATTATTGTTGCCGCACCAGTTCACCAGATTCTCTCTCCCATTCCTGTACTCTGTCTCGTATCTCAATCTCTCCTTGTCGCTACAATTCTCCAGCCCAGGCAACATTCTGGTAAATCTCCTCTGCACTCTCTCCAGAGCAATTACGTCCTTCCTGTAACGTGGTGACCAGAACTGCACACAATACTCCCATTGTGGCTTCCCATCGTGGTCTTATACAGTTCCATCATTATATCCCTACTTTTATTTTCTACACCTCTGCCAATGAAGAAGAGTATTCCATATGCGTTCTTTACAACCTTATCTACCTGTACTGCTACCTTTAGGGACCTGTGTATTTGTTCGCCAAGATCTCTCACTTCGTCTACCCCTCGCAATATATTGTGTATTCCCTTTTACTGTTTGACCTCTATGTTAAAATCCATCTGCCACTTTCCTGTCCACTTCACCAACCCATCTATATCATTTCAGAGTTTACAGTTGTCCTCTGCACTATCCATTACACGGCCAATTTTTGTCTCGTCTGCAAATTTCCCAATCAAGCCCCCCCATGTTCAATTCCAGATCGTTAATATATAAAAAAACAGCAGTGGTCCCAACACGGGGCCCTGCGGAACACCACGTGAAACAGCTTTCCATTCGCAAGGGCAGCCATTGACCAATTGCCCTTTGTTTACTGTTACCAAGCCAACTTTGGATCCAATTCGCCACATTATCCTGTATCCCATGGGCTTTTACTTTTTTGATCAATCAGCCATTTGGGACCTTGTCAAACGCCTTACTAAAATGTATGTACACAACATCCACTGTACTATCCTCATCAATCCTCCTCGTCACTTCCTTAATGAATTTGATCAAGTTTGTGAGGCAAGACTTTCCTTTACAAATCCATGCTGACCACCCCTGACAAGTCCATACCTTTCTACGTGACAGTTAATCCTATCTCCCAGGATTGATTCTACTAATTTGCCTACCACTGACGTGAGACTAACTGGCCTATAATTGTTTGGCATTTCCTTCGATCCCTTTTTAAACAATGGAACTATGTTTACATTTCTCCGGCACCTCCCCTGTATCTGGTGAAGATTGGAAAATCACCCTCAGAGCACCTGCTATCTCCTCCATGCCCTCCTTTAGCAGCCTTAGAAACAGACCATCCGGCCCTGGCAACTTATCAACTTTCAAGGATTCCAACTCTTTGGGTACTTCCTCTCTTTATGATTATCCTGACCAACATCTCATAGTGTTCCTCCTGGACTATTAAACCTGCATCATCCCTTTTCTTTGTAAGCATGGAAACAAAATACTCATTTAAAACCCATCCCACAGCCTCTGGATCTACGCACAATTTCCCTTCTTCATTTCTGAAAGGTCCCACTTTTGCTTAACTAACCTCTAACCATTCATTGGTAAAAACATCTTTGGGTTTTCTTTAACCACAGGTGTTCCCAATCTTTTTTCATGCCCTCTCTTTGATTCCCTTACTTCGTTGTTTACTTCATCTCTGCTCTTCTTGTATTTGTCTAGACTATCTGCAGTGCTTAGCTCTTCGTGCCTATTGGACACTATCTTTTCTTCTTTGGTATTGCCCTGGACAAACAGGGGGGTCTAGATTTGGCAGCACCATTCTTATTTTTGGAGGTGTCTTGTCTACTTTGTATATTTACGATCTTGCTTTTTACTGTTTCCCATTGGTTTTCCATTGATTTATCCCCTAGCAGTGCTGTCCAGACCACCTCAGCCAAGTCCCTCCTCATTCATGCAAAATTTGCCTTCCCGATATGGTTGTCAACCATCACTTCACCCACTTGCCCTTCTTCATTCCCCAAGGCGAGGTCTGGAATTCTATCCCCTCTTGTTGGGTTCGTCACTAATTGGCTGAAAAAACTTTCCTGGACACAGCTTTCCTGGCTGTTTGAGGGTAAATCCACATCTGGCATGTGGGAGTCTTTTAAGGAACAGTTGTTAGGGCTACAGGACAGGCATGTGCCTGTAAAAAAGAAGGATAGGAAGGGTAGGATTCGAGAACCGTGGATAACCAGGGAAATTGAGGGACTGGTCAAAAAGAAAAGAGAGGCAGCTAAAAACGGAGGGAGCTCTGGAGGAGTACAAAGGAAGTAGGAAAGAACTCAAACGGGGAATTAGAAGGGCAAAAAGGGGTCACGAAATGTCCTTGGCAGACAGAATTAAGGAGAATCCCAAGGCATTTTATTCATACGTTAGGAACAAAAGGGTTGTCAGGGAAAAAAAATCGGACCTCTCAGGGACAAAAGTGGGGAATTATGCTTAGAGCCCAAAGAAGTAGGGGAGATCCTAAATGAATACTTTGCGTCGGTATTCACAAAGGAGAGGGATGTGTTGACTGGGAGTGTCTCGGAGGGGAGTGTTGAACTGTTGGAGAAAATCTCCATTACAAGGGAGGAAGTGTTAGGTTTGTTAGAGAATATAAAGGCTGACAAATCCCCAGGGCCTGATGGAATCTATCCAAGGCTGCTCAGGGAGACGAGAGATGAAATTACTGGGCCTCTGACGCAAATCTTTGTCTCGTCACTGGATGCAGGTGAGGTCCCAGAGGATTGGAGGATAGCTAATGTGGTCCTGTTATTTAAGAAGGGTAGGAAGGATAGCCCGGGTAATTATAGGCCGGTGAGCTTGACATCCGTGGTGGGGAAGTTGTTGGAGAAGATTCTTAGAGATAGGATGTATGCGCATTTAGAAAGGAATAAACTCATTAACGATAGTCAGCATGGTTTTGTGAGAGGGAGGTCATGCCTCACTAACCTGGTGGAGTTTTTTGAAGAAGTGATCAGAATGGTTGACGAGGGAAGGGCCGTGGATGTCGTCTATGTGGACTTTAGTAAAGCGTTTGACAAAGTCCCTCATGGTAGGCTGGTGAAAAAGGTTGGATCTCATGGGATAAAGGGGGAGGTGGCTAGATGGGTGGAGAACTGGGTTGGTCACAGAAGACAGAGGATGGTAGTGGAAGGGTCTTTTTCCGGCTGGAGGCCTGTGACTAGTGGTGTTCCGCAGGGCTCTGTATTGGGACCTCTGCTGTTTGTGATTTATATAAACGATCTGGAAGAAGGTGTAACTGGGGTGATCAGTAAGTTTGCGGACGACACAAAATTGGCAGGACTTACAGATAGTGAGGAGCATTGTCAGAAGCTACAGAAGGATATAGATAGGCTGGAAATTTGGGCAAAGAAATGGCAGATGGAGTTCAATCCTGATGAATGCGAAGTGATGCATTTTGGTAGAAATAATGTAGGGAGGAGCTATACGATAAATGGCAGAACCATAAAGGGTGTAGATACGCAGAGGGACCTGGGTGTGCAAGTCCACAGATCCTTGAAGGTGACGTCACAGGTGGAGAAGGTGGTGAAGAAGGCATATGGCATGCTTGCCTTTATAGGATGGGGCATAGAGTATAAAAGTTGGGGTCTGATGTTGCAGATGTATAGAACGTTGGTTCGGCCGCATTTGGAATACTGCGTCCAGTTCTGGTCGCCACACTACCAAAAGGACGTGGAGGCTTTGGAGAGAGTACAGAGGAGGTTTACCAGGATGTTGCCTGGTATGGAGGGGCTTAGTTATGAGGAGAGATTGGGTAAACTGGGGTTGTTCTCCCTGGAAAGACGGAGGATGAGGGGAGACTTAATAGAGGTGTATAAAATTATGAAAGGCATAGATAGGGTGAACGGTGGGAAGCTTTTCCCCAGGTTGGTGGTGACGTTCATGAGGGGTCATAGGTTCAAGGTGAAGGGGGGGAGGTTTAACACAGATATCAGAAGGACATATTTTACACAGAGGGTGGTGGGGGCCTGGAATGCGCTGCCGGGCAAGGTGGTGGAGGCGGACACACTGGGAACGTTTAAGACTTATCTAGACAGCCATATGAACGGAGTGGGAATGGAGGGATACAAAAGAATGGTCTAGTTTGGACCAGGGAGCGGCACGGGCTTGGAGGGCCGAAGGGCCTGTTCCTGTGCTGTATTGTTCTTTGTTCTTTGTTCACACTGCATGAATTCTACTCCCTCAATGCCCCTTATATTATTTGAATCCCAGTTGAGACTGAGATAGTTAAAATCTCTTTCTATTATTGCCCTCTTGTTCTTACAGGCAGAAATTTGCCTACAAATGTGTTCTTCTATCTCCTTTTCACTCCTAGTATCACCTTTTGTTTTTCCTCCACTGCGATCTCATTTGCTGCAAGGAAATAATGAAGCCTTTCAATAGATTGGCCCCAATTTTCCACTTCTGGGTTGAACTGTTCAATCTTCCCAATTAAAGACATTTTTACATGGTGTATGTACCTTGCTTCTTCAGAATTTTGACGTTGACTCTCCTCCCCCTCTAGCTGCCCCAGTAACTATCAACGGTTGCGATCCCCCAATAACTAACAAAGGTTTGTCCATGTCGCCAGGATAATAACTTTGAAGGTGACTTGTTGTGGCATCAAGTTATGAAGGGTTTATTACCAATAGTATTTGTATATGTACAAGTGATGATCTACAGAATTGCAATATGTATCTACTCTCTTCTCTTCCTGTCTTCAACTGAGGTTCCTCCTCAGCCCAGGACCCGCACCCTTGCACCCGATTGGCTCAACCTCCCGTGCTGTCTCTCCATAGGGCCATGTGGCCCTTAGGGATCACCCCTTAAAGGGACATGCTACCATGCTTTCTCTCTTTGGTCCCCCCCCTCCCCCACCCCCCCAACCCCCCACTCACTGTTTCTCTTAGTTTTTGTCTCTCTCTCTCTGTTTCTCTCTTAACTTCATGCTCTCGATCTCTCTTTCTCTCCCTCCCATTCTCTATTATTCTCTTTCTCTTATTCTCAATCTCTATTTGCCTCTCCCTCTGAGTCTCTCTGAGTCTCTCTCTCTCTCTCTGTCAGAGTCTCTCTGTCTCCCTATCTATCTCTGTCTCTCTCTCTTTCTCTCTGTCTCTTTTTCAGTGTCTCTCATTTTCTCCCTCTCCTTCTCAGTCTCTCTCTCTTAGTCTCTATCTCAATTTCTCTCTCCCGTCCCTCCCTGGCTTTCTCTCTCTCAGTCACTCTCTGGGTGGGATTTTATGGCATCGCTCGAGCGAGACCAGAAATTCCTGCCCAAGGTCAATGGACATTTCCATTGTCTGCCGCTTGCCCGCTCCAATTCTGTGGCAGACGGGATGGTAGAATTCCAGTATCTATCTCTCAGTCTCTTTCTCTCTTGGTCTCTCTCTGCCTCTCTTTCAATCTTTTCCCCCAACTCTCTGTCTCTCCCACTCTCTCTGGCTCTCTGCCTCTCACTCTCTTTCTGGCTAATGGGTGCTATTTTACCATTTTTTTCTAAGTGCTGAACAGGCATGGAACTGGGAGGGTTTCACATCCATTTTTTGGGAGCGTTTCAGGCCCCCCAAATAAGTACTTTGGCTGCAAAATTTTGAGCAAGTCGGTTGCTCACTGCAGAAGCCTGTGGTTGGGGGGTAGAGGGGGTGGGGGTTAACCTGCCCGAAAGCCTGCGAAGAGAGGTAGTGCGCATGTGCAGACCTCTGATGCCGGACATACACATTAGCAGTAGCTGGGGTCTGACAGACAAAAAAAGAGCTGTCAGGTCCCTGCTAGCAATCGCAGAGGCCCACAGCCTGAGATGCAGCCCCCTCCAACTCCCCTGCCGCCCAGACCGAATGCGGACCTCCTCCCTTCCCCACCGATCACAGTCCCGCTGCCCTCCCCCCACCGATAACTGCCGAATGGCGGCGGGCCCCCTCCCCCATTAGACCTGACCCCACTGGCCCTTTCCCTCATTGGCCCCACCCCAACACTGCCTGGTGGGCATTGCGCAGGTGCCAGGCTGGCATTGCTAAGGTGCCAGGGTGGCACTGCCAGTCTGGCACTGCCCAAGGGGCACCCCCCCTCCCTTGCTCTCAGCCTCTCCAGGGGGCCTCAATGGCCTGCGGTTCCACCGGCGAGGGGCATGTCTATTCCTCACCGGACAGAACTTCTCCTGGCAAGGCCATAAAGACAGGCCCGCCCGAACGATTGAACGTCCGGTTCGCTAATCACATTGAAATGTTTATTTTTTTAAATTTCAATAAATTAACCTGCCTTTCGCCCATTTCCGGCGAGAGGTTGACTGTGCCGGAAATCCTATGGTAAAATGGCGCCTCTGCCTCGCGGTCTCTCTGCCTCTGTCTGAAAAGAGAAAGCAGGACTCACAGAGGAGAGAGAGAGTGAGGGAGATGTACGAAGCAGAGAGGAAAAGATGTGAAGGAGTGAGAGAGGGAAGCAGTTGACGTCCTGCTCTCTTTTTTTTCAGTTTGGTTCTTCTGTTTATCTTGTGTATTATTCTATCCTTCTCTCTATCTCCTGTAGGCTGTTGTACAAAGGGTCATTACATCATTGAAGAAGGCCACCTGGTCCATTAAGCCCATGCCAGCTCTCCGCAGGGCAGTGCATTGAGTCCTATCCCACTGTGTTATCTCTGCCTCTCTGCAAGTTTATTTCCCTCAAGGTGGCCATTCCATTTCCTTTCCAAATCCCAGGGTGGTGAACCTGGACACTAAGCAATTCACTCCCGGAAAACTGGACGGACGCAGTGTCAATTGGCAGCTGGCTTTTCATTGCAACTTTTATTTCTGTTGCAGAATGATGCACTTTTGAAAATAGGTATATTATAACTGTTTCCTTATAATTCAAATTGGATTAATTTTCACAATGAAATTCTATTTCAGGACCACATTTCAAATTATTAAGGTTATAAACAATAGTGTTTTTCAAAAAGCTATTTTGGTGATATACAAGATGAGGTAGAGGGACATCCTGAAGGAAAAGAGAGGCTTGTGCTTTGTTCCTGTAAAGACTGATATCAGGAAGCAGGGCTAAGTTTGGGCTCCCAATGGGAGGCGAGCAGGTTACAGGCTTTGGCCATGAGGTCCAGGTTTAAGGCAACTGTTTGTACATGCCAAGGCTAGAGGTATCAAGCACACCAGGACTTGAGCAGAGAACATCAGCCATGTAAGAGAATAAGGCAAAACTGAACTGAGTGCAACATAGATTTACAAGAATGATACCTGGACTCCAGGGATTTTACAAGTTAAGCCTGTTGTCTCTAAACTTAGAAGGTAATGGGGTGATCTGATCAAAGTCTTCAAGATATTAACAAGAAAAGACAGGGTAGATAAAGATAACTATTTCCTCTGGTTGGAGATTCTAGAACGAGAGGGCATAGTCTAAAAGTTCGGACCATACCATTCAGGAGAGATGTCAGGAAGCACTTCTACACACAAAAGTTTGGAACTCTCTCCTACTAATGGCAGTTGATGCCAGATCAGTTGCTAATTTTAAATCTGAGATAAATAAAGTTTTGTTAAGCAAAAGTAATAAGGGATATGGGCCAAAGGCAAGTATATGGAGTTAGGTCACAGATCAGCCATGATCTCACTGAATGGCAGAACAGGCTCAAGGTGCTAAATGGATGACTCATGTTCCTATGTGGATTGAAATCGATTTCAGATAGAGAATGGAGTGCAGAGGGCGTCAATGTGGGGTTGCTACTGCTCCTGTTATCTGATTTTTCCAATTGTTTTTGCAATGAGCAGATCTCTCATCTCTTAGTAGTGAAACCTGAAGATCGATTCACAGCCGAACAAGCTCTGGCACACCCTTTCTTCCAACAGTACCTGGTGGAGGAGGTTCGCCATTTCAGTCCTTTCAGGAAATTTAAGGTAAGGGTTGGGAAAAACTAGCAGACAACAATGTCCAAATCTAGCATTATTGAAACTAGATTATAAGCAATAAATTGTGAATTATCTACACTATTTGGAAAGTTCAATAACCCCAGATTCAAAAAAGGTGCTCTCCACTCAGAAAAAGGAAATGTGCATCTCTACAAACCGTGCACATACTGAGGATAACCCAAAGTGCTTTGCAACAAAATTGAGTACATTTGATGTGTAATCAGTGGTGTAAATGTAGAACATGCGGAGAGCATCTTGGACAGAGCAAGCTCCCACAAACACCAATCAGCTAAATGATCCAATCATCTATTTTCACAGTAATGTTTGAGGAATTAATATCAGCCAAGTCACAAAGAGAAATCCGGCTCTTTCTCAAACAAGTGACATTGGGTCAAATTAAAGAGCTGAGAATTACCATTGGGATTCTGGTGTACATTTAGCCCATTTGCGATGATGTTGCAACTTTGCAAACTTTGTGTTACCTGCTTGTTAGGAAGGTGTCTTCATGCAGTCAGCACTAACAGTGTGATTCACATCACCAACACTGTCACTTCCTAACTATGCTTTTTTGGACCTTTTGAACCAAAGGTAGCATGGCTGCTCAATGTGCTGAATTGTTTTATTCTTTTGTGAGGTCTGAGCGTGGCTGGCAGATCAGCGTTTATCGCCCATCCTTAATTGCCCTTGAGAAAGTGGTGGTGAACTGTCTTCTTGAACCTGCTGCAGTCCATGTGGTGTAGGTACACCCACAGTACTGTTAGGGAGAGAATTCCAGGATTTTGATCCAGCGACAGTGCAGGAACAGTGATATATTTCCAAGTCAGCATAGTGAGTGACTTGGAGGGGAACCTTCAGGTGTTCCAGGGGAACTATGAGGAAGACAAATACAGGTTTAGAATGCAAATCCAGCTTGCTGAATGAGGTGGTGATGTTACTGGACTAGCAAGTGCCAGCCAATGACCATCTCCAACCAGAAAGGATCTAACCATCTCTCCCTGACATTCAGTGGCATGGCTGCTCCTGTTCTTCTAGATGGGTTTGGAAGGTGCTGTCTGAGGAACCTTGGTTAGTTCCTTGTATCTTGTAGATGGTACACACAGGTGTCTCTGTACATTGGTGGTGGTGGGAGTGAATGTTTGTGGAAGAGCTAGCAATCAAGTGGGCTGATTGGTCCTGGATGGTGTCAGGCTCCATGAGTGTTGTTGGAGCTGCAGCCATCCAGGCAAGTGGAGAGTATTCCATTACACTCCTGACATAGACCATAGAACATTACAGCGCAGTACAGGCCCTTCGGCCCTCGATGTTGCGCCGACCTGTGAAACCAATCTAAAGCCCATCTAACCTACACTATCCCAATATCATCCATATGTTTATCCAATGACCATTTAAATGCCCTTAATGTTGACGAGTCCATTACTGTTGCAGGCAGGGCATTCCACGCCCTTACTACTCTCTGAGTAAAGAACCTACCTCTGACATCTGTCCTATATCTCTCACCCCTCAATTTAAAGCTACGTCCCCTCGTGCTAGCCATCACCATCCGAGGAAAAAGGCTCTCACTGTCCACCCTATCTAATCCTCTGATCATCTTATATGCCTCTATTAAGTCACCTTTTAACCTTCTTCTCTCGAACGAAAACAGGCTCAAGTCCCTCAGCATTTCCTCATAAGACCTTCCCACCATATCAGGCAACATCCTGGTAAATCTCCTTCCTATAATGCGGCGACCGGAACTGTACGCAATACTCCAAGTGCGGCCGCACCAGAGTTTTGTACAGCTGCAACATGACCTCATGGCTCCGAAACTCAATCCCTCTACCAATAAAGGCTAACACAGCGTACGCCTTCTTAACAACCCTATCAACCTGGGTGCCAACCTTCAGGGATCTATGCACATGGACACCGAGATCTCTCTGCTCATCCACACGACCAAGTATCTTACCATTAGCCCAGTACTCTGTATTCTTGTTACTCCTTCCAAAGTGAATCACCTCACACTTTTCTGCATTAAACTCCATTTGCCACCTCTCAGCCCAGCTCTGCAGCTTATCTATGTCCCTCTGTAACCTGCAACATCCTTCCGCACTGTCCACAACTCCACCGACTTTAGTGACATCCGCAAATTTACTAACCCATCCTTCTACACCCTCATCCAGGTCATTTATAAAAATAACAAACAGCAGGGGCCCCAAAACAGATCCTTGCGGTACACCACTAGTAACTGAACTCCAGGATGAACATTTCCCCTCAACCACCACCCTCTGTCTTCTTACAGCTAGCCAATTTCTGATCCAAATGGCTAAATCACCCTCAATCCCATGCCTCCGTATCGTCTGCAGTAGCTTACCGTGGGGAACCTTATCAAACGCTTTACTGAAATCCATATACACCACATCAACCGCTTTACCCTTATCCACCTCTTTGGTCACCTTCTCAAAGTACTCAATAAGGTTTGTGAGGCACGACCTACCCTTCACAAAACCGTGTTGACTATCCCTAATCAAATTATTCCTTTCTAGATGATTATAAATCCTATCTCTTATAATCCTTTCCAAAACTTTGCCCACAACAGAAGTAAGGCTCACTGGTCTATAATTACCAGGGTTGTCTCTACTCCCCTTCTTGAACCAGGGGACATTTGCTATCCTCCAGTCTTCTGGCACTATTCCTGTAGACAATGACGACATAAAGATCAAAGCCAAAGGCTCTGCAATCTCCTCCCCAGCCTCCCAGAGAAACCTAGGATAAATCCCATCCGGCCCAGGGGAGTTATCTATTTTCACACTTTCCAGAATTGCTAACACCTTCTCCTTATGAACCTCAATCCTGTCTAGTCTAATCGCCTGTACCTCAGTATTCTCCTCGACAACATTGTCTTTTTCCTGTGTGAATACTGACGAAAAATATTCATTTAGCGCCTCTCCTATCTCTTTGGACTCCACGCACAACTTCCCACTACTGTCCTTGACTGGTCCTAATCTTACCCGAGTCATTCTTTTATTCCTGACATACCTATAGAAAGCTTTAGGGTTTTCCTTGATCCTACCTGCCAAAGACTTCTCATGTCCCCTCCTGGCTCTTCTTAGCTCTCTCTTCAGGTCCTTCCCGGCTAACTTGAAACTCTCAAGTGCCCTAACTGAGCCTTCATGTCTCATCTTTACATAAGTCTCCTTCTTCCTCTTCACAAGAGATTCAACTTCTTTAGTAAACCACGGTTCCCTCGCTCGACCACTTTCTCCCTGCCTGACAGGTACATACTTATCAAGGACACGCAGTAGCTGTTCCTTGAACAAGCTCCACATTTCAATTGTGCCCATCCTCTGCAGTTTCCTTCCACATCCTATGCATCCTAAATCACGCCTAATCGCATCATAATTTCCTTTCCCCCAGCTATAACTCTTGCCCTGCGGTATATACCTATCCCTTTCCATCACTAAAGTAAACGTAACCGAACTGTGGTCACGATCACCAAAGTGCTCACCTACCTCCAAATCCACCACCTGGCCTGGTTCATTACCCAGTACCAAATCCAATGTGGCCTCGCCTCTTGTTGGCCTATCTACATACTGTGTCAGGAAACCCTCCTGCACACATTGGACAAAAACTGACCCATCTAAAGTACTCGAACTAAAGCTTTTCCAGTCAATATTTGTAAAGTTAAAGTCCCCCATAACAACTATCCTGTTACTTTCGCTCCTATCCAGAATCATCTTTGCAATCCTTTCCTCTACATCTCTGGAACTTTTCGGAGACTTATAGAAAACTCCCAACAGGGTGACCTCTCCTTTCCTGTTTCTAACCTCAGCCCATACTACTTCAGTAGACGAGTCCTCATCAAACGTCCTTTCTGCCACTGTAATACTGTCCTTGACTAACAATGCCACACCTCTCCCTCTTTTACCACCTTCCCTGATCTTACTGAAACATCTAAACCCCGGAACCTGCAACAACCATTCCTGTCCCTGCTCTATCCATGTTTCCGAAATGGCCACAACATCGAAGTCCCAGGTACCAACCCATGCTGCAAGTTCACCCACCTTATTCCGGATGCTCCTGGGGTTGAAGTAGACACACTTCAAACCACCTTCCTGCCTGTCGGTACACTCCTGCGATCTTGAAACCTTATTCATACACTCAACCTCCTGTACACTGGAGCTACAATTCAGGTTCCCATCCCCCTGCTGAATTAGTTTAAATCCTCCCAAAGGGCATTAGCAAATTTCCCCCCCCAGGATATTGGTACCCCTGTGGTTCAGGTGTAGACCATCCCGTTTGTAGAGGTCCCACCTACCCCAGAATGACCTGTGCCTTGTAGATGGTGGAAGGCTTTGGGGAGTCAGGTGATGAGTTATCCGCCGCAGGATTCCTAGCCTCTGATCTGCTCTTGTAGCCACAGTATTTATATGGCTAGTCCAGTTCAGTTTCTGGTAACTCCAGGATGTTGATAGTAGGAGATTCAGTCGTGATAATGCCATTGAATTTCAAGGGGCAATTGATCCTCTCTTGTTGGAGATGGTCATTGGCCGGCACTTGCTAGTCCAGGGACATCACCATCTCACCATGATTTAATTTGATTTGATTTATTATTGTCGCATGTCGTCACAGTGAAGAGTATTGATTCTTGCGCACTACACAGACAAAGAATACAGTACATAGAGACGGAAAGGAGAAGGTGCACAATGTAGTGTTACAGTCATAGCTAGGGTGTAGAGAAAGATCAACTTAATATACAGTAGATCCATTCAAACGTCTGATGGCAGCAGGGAAGAAGCTGTTCTTGAGTTGGTTGGTACGTGACCTCAGACTTCGGTATCTTTTTCCCGATGGACGAAGGTTAAAGAGAGAATGTCCGGGGTGTGTGAGATCCTTGATTATGCTGGCTGCTTTTCCGAGGCAGCTGGAAATGGGGACAGAGTCGATGGATGGGAGGCTGGTTTGAGTGATGGACTGGGCTTCGTTCATGACCCTTTGTAGTTTCTTGCGGTCTTGGACAGAGCAGGAGCCATACCAAGCTGTGATATAACAAGAAAGAATGATTTCTATGGTGCATCTGTAAAAGTTGGTGAGAGTCATAGCAGACATGTTGAATTTCCTTAGCCTGCTGAGAAAGCAAAGGCGTTGATGGGCTTTCTTAGCTATAGCGTTGGCATGGAGTGACCAGAACAGGTTGTTGCTGGTCTGGACACCTAAAAACCTGAAGCTCTCAACTATTTCTCCTTCGGTCCCATTGATGTGGACAGAGGCATGCCATCCAATATGCTTCCTGAAGTCGATGACCATCTCCTTCGTTTTGTTGACATTGAGGGAGAGATTATTGTCGTTGCATCAGTTCACCAGATTCGCTATCTCTTTTCTGTACTGTCTCTCGTCATTGTTTGAAATCTGATCCACAATGGTGGTGTCGTCAGCAAACTTGAAAATCGACTTGGACGGGAATTTGGCCACAGTATAGGTGTATAAGGAGTATAGTAAGGGGCTGAGGACACAGCCTTGCAGGGCATGTGTTGAGGATGATAGTTGGGCATGTGTTGAGGATGATAGTGGAGGAGGCGTTGATGCCTATCCTTACTGACTGCGGTCTGTGGATTAGGAGGTTAAGGATCCAGTTGCAGTGGGAGAAGCCGAGCCCCAGGCCATGGAGTTGGGAGATGAGTCTTGTAGGAATAATGGTGTTAAAGGCCGAGGTGTAGCCTATGAATAGGTGGGGCAAGCTGGATTTGCATTCTAAACCTCATTGTCTTCCTCATAGTCCTCCTTAGTGTGCTCCTAGCAAATAGGAAACTCTATTTGTTTCAGTCATGTCGGTCAGGTGTTTAAAGAAGGCTTTCCCCAACAGTCATATCTGTCATTGAGTGTCTTTGAGTCTCTTCATTGAACACTGCCTTCTCCAGCTTCACAGTCTCATTGAACATTGAATACAGGAGTTTGGACGTCTTGTTGACATTGTACAAGACATTGGTAAGGCTACACTTGGAATACTATCGACAGTTCTGGTCACCTTATTATAGAAAGGATATTATTAAACTAGAAAGAGTGCAGAAAAGACTTACTAGGATGCTACCGGGACTTGATGGTTTGAGTTCTAAGGAGAGGCTGGATAGACTGGGACTTTTTTCTCTGGAGCATAGGAGACTTTAGGGTGATCTTATAGGGGTCTATAAAATAATGAGGGGCACAGATCAGCTAGATAGTCAACATCTTTTCCCAAAGGTAGGGGAATCTAAAACTAGAGGGCATAGGTTTAAAGTGAGCGGGGAGAGATACAGAAGGGTCCAGCGTGACAATGTTTTCACTCAGAGGGTGGTGAGTGTCTGGAATGAGCTGCCAGAGGTAGTAGTAGAGGCGGATACAATTTTGTCTTTTAAAAAGCATTTAGACAATTACATGGGTAAGATGGGTATAGAAGGATATGCCAAACGCTGGCAATTGGGACTAGCTTAGTGGTAAAAACTGGGCGGCAAGGATAAGTTGGGCTGAATGGCTTATTTCAATGCTGTAAACCTCTATGACTCTATGGCCAGAATTTTACTGCCACGCCCGCCCGGATTCCGGAATTCTCCGTTGGCATCCAACAGGATTTTATGAGCCTCGCTCGAGCGAGGTCATAAAATCCCACCCTATGACTGTCACTTCATGCACCTCTAAAAAAGTTTCTCCTCATGTCTCCATCCATTTCCCTTAAATCTGTGTCCTCAAATCAGGCCTCTAACTGATGTGGGCAGCCAATGATTAACTCTGACCGCTTGGCTGCTCTCATTATCATGAATAAAGAACGAGTAGCCTGAATTTCCCAGACTATTGTAATTGAGTACAAGAGTTGGGAAATCATGTTGCAGCTATATAAAACCTTGGCTCAGCCGCATTTGGAGTATTGCGTGCAGTTCTGGTCACCACACAACCAGAAGGATGTGGAAGCTTTGGAGAGAGTGGAAAGAAGGTTCACCAGGGTGTTGCCTGGTCTCGAGGGTGTTGGCTACGAGAAGAGGTTGAATAAACTAGGATTGTTTTCACTGGAAAGACAGAGGCTGAGGGGAGACCTGATAGAGGTCCACAAAATGATGAGATGCACAGACAGGGTGGATAGTCAGAGGCTTTTTCCCAGTGTGGAAGCGTCAATTACTAGGGGGCACAGGTTCAAGACAAGGGGGGAAAGTTTAAGGGAGATGTGCGGGGGATGTCTTTTATGCAGAGAGTGGTGGGTTCCTGGAACGTGCTGCCAGAAGAGGTGGTGGAAGCAGGCATATGAGCAACATTTAAGAGGCATCAGGATGGGTACATGAATTGGGAGGGAATCGAGGGATACAGACTGGGTAAGGGCAGAATTTTCTTTTAGTTTAGTTAGAGCATCATGATCAGCACAGGCTTGGAGGGCCGAAGGGCCTGTTCCTGTGCTGTACTTTTCTTTGTTTTCTGTACTATCAACAGCACTGGGCATCGACGTGACTGACCCACACTTCATACAGTAATCACACAATCCTTTGCAGAGGTCAGTCATTTTCTCCATGTGCGGCAGTAGAGAAGCAGATATTCAGCACAGAAAGGTTTTAGTTTGTATGTTGAGCCCTGAGTTCTGTAATGTCCTAACTATGTTAGGGGTTGTGGGTTTTACACAAAAAGGAAAAGATGTGGTTTGCATATACAGATTCAAAGTAACAACAACTGGTTTAATGAGGAGCTGCTCCCTGTACCAGGTAGAAAATGAAACTAAGCAGGAGCCTGTGAAACACCTCAATGACATCACCATCAAATCATGTGACTGGCTCTTAAACTAATCGTGAAACCATTTAAATATATAACAAATTTATTCTGAATTATGTCTTCTAGACTATTATCTGGACTGTACTGGCCTCCGTTCGCATTTATTACAAGTATCGCCGAGCAAAGCCACTCACCAAGCAAGTGCTTATTCGAGACCCTTATGCTATCAAAGGAATTCGTAAAGTGATTGATGGCTGTGCTTTCAAGGTGTATGGACACTGGGTAAAGAAAGGTTTGCAACAGAACAGAGCAGCCTTGTTTGAGAATTCTCCAAAAGCCTTCCTGTTCTCACTAGGCACTGATGGTGATCACATGTCCGAACAGCGGTTGCAATAAATGCTGCCTTTGGCTTAATTGTTAACAATTCTCTGACAATAACCTCTGACCTCACTTCCCTGTTATAATGGGATGGGTTTGGGCGTCATAATCTAACTGCTAATTTTAAACTTGTAGGAAAACAGTTTAGGGCAGTCCTGTAAAAGAGTGAACTATTTAATATGAGGTATCAGTGTGAGTCTGCTGTTCTTTCTGAAGTTGCGCTTTAGTCTTTGTCCACAAGCTTGAGTTGACCTCTGCTCCCCTGAATGAGGCTTCCTTTCTCCTGCTCACTCTATCTCGCTCAATTTCCCATCCTAAAGATCCTTGTCCTCCTCTCAGCCACACTAACCAATCATCCCAAATTTTGCTCTGTTCTGCAATTCTTCCTTCATTCCCACATTGACGTCCATGTCTTCAACTATTGACATTCTGCAAAGTTGTGGCACTCCGTTCCTAAATCCTCCACCTCTCACTTCCTTTAAACTCTCCCTAAAATCGATCTCTTATACCAAAGGGGTGATTTTGCCTTCCTGTCCAGCTGGGGCTCCAGTCATCTAATTGGCCAGCATCTCTGGAAGGTGGGACTTCCTCCTGCGTTGGAGATGGATTAATGAATTCCATCCACCCCCCCCCCCCCCATCCCTGAACATCGAATTATTGTGGTGCAGTCTCTCTCAGCAGCAATGCACTCTCCACTGACTCCTCAGGAACCATGCCATCCCAAACATCCTGGCCCACTTGCCCACTCTCCTGCATTATATACTGGGCTGGGGTCCCTCTCTCCTCCCCTCCCCCACTTTGACATTTGCCCTTGCCTCACCCCACAGCCAGGTAATGGCTGTTCGAGGCAGGAACTCCACCATTGGCTGGCCAGGAAGTACCACCTCCCAGAGTTGCTAACCAATCAAATGGCAGCAGCACTACCACCGGGAGAGCCTGCAGCCAATCCCTGACTGAGAACATGTCTGGAATCATGGAGGTCTCAGTAGGCTCAGGCTGATGGAGTTAGAGTTAGTGTTGACATGGTGGGGAAGGTGTAATGGTGAAATGTGAAGGTGTTGGCCAGAGCTCCAATCAGGGCCATTTGCCTCTATGCCTGATGCCAGCAAGAGCAGTGAAAACAGCAGAGTGTACTACTTGGCACCAGCCCCATCCACCTTGGAGACAATTGCAGTGGGAGCTGCTATTAAATAACGTCTGGGTCTTCATTGGCTCAGGGTCAGTGGGTCTCCCCTTATCCTCCCTGGGCCCAGGTATGTCCAGGGACAGGACACACTTACACCCAGCTTTATAGCTGCCTCATCCCTAGACATATCCAGGATTGTGCCAGAATGTTCTTGAAACTTCTTCCCGGGTGCGAAATCCTTTGTCTTAAATCCTGTGACTCCAGGTTAAAAACAAAAATGCAGCAATGAACTGTCCTGGGTTGTGGGAATGAATAGAGTCTCAGTGCACAGTGTCTGTCCTGTAGCAAATGATTCACACTTTTATTGCATGTACTGCATGGCATAAAAACAGCCTGTTTCTGTTCTGGACACTTAAAGAGAAAATTAAACCATTTTTTGAGGCTGTGTGGAATCTGTCTAATATTTATTCTCAATTGCTAAAATGATATGGAAATGAAACTAAAAGCAGGAGCCTGTGAAACACCACAATGACATCATCATCAAATCATGTGACCAGCTCTTAAAGCAATCATGCAACCACTTAAATATATAACATTCCTCCCCCCCTTTACTTCTGTGGTCATGACCACAAATTACTACAATGTTCTACATAGGATCAATAATACCCTAGACACAGGACTATGTATCGTAATCATTATACACCGTCAATAAGAAATTCAATCAGGAGGACATATATTCCTCTTTGGTTGTGTATGACGTTCTGGACTTTGGCTGTCCCTGAACCTAGAAGTATGATTTGAAACTTCTTCTCTTGGAACTAATTCTATATTACTCTCACATAGTACAGTAGCAAAGACACAATCATCAGGCAACTCAGATTCAACCAAGTCTTCCGTATCAGTGTTCATAACATCAGGGAATAAAGAAGTTGGTACTTCTGGAGATGATTCTGAGAAACCAATTGAAGATGACAACAATTGGTCAGCATGGCATTGCCAAACTAGCTCATTTTCAGTTTGAACCGTGTAAGAAAAAGAACCTGTTTTTGCTAAAACCATGGCTGGCGTCCATTTCTCACTCATGGCATAATTATTCACTAACATACAATCCTGTTGTTGAAATTAGCATTATTTTGCACCCCCCCTTCTTGTCTAGCAACTTGAGACTGATGTTGACAATCTACTCTGAAGTTTCTGGGGATAATAAATCAAACGTAGTGCTCCAACTTTCTCTTTAAGAGTAGTAATGCAGGTGAGCTTTGGGTAGTCATGATGTGGAGATGCCGGCGTTGGACTGGGGTAAACACAGTAAGAAGTTTAACAACACCAGGTTAAAGTCCAACAGGTTTATTTGGTAGCAAAAGCCACACAAGCTTTCGAGGCTCTAAGCCCCTTCTTCAGGTGAGTGGGAATTCTGTTCACAAACAGAACTTATAAAGACACAGACTCAATTTACATGAATAATGGTTGGAATGCGAATACTTACAACTAATCCAGTCTTTAAGAAGCAAAACAATGGGAGTGGAGAGAGCATCAAGACAGGCTAAAAAGATGTGTATTGTCTCCAGACAAGACAGCCAGTGAAACTCTGCAGGTCCACGCAACTGTGGGGGTTACAGATAGTGTGACATGAACCCAATATCCCGGTTGAGGCCGTCCTTGTGTGTGCGGAACTTGGCTATCAGTTTCTGCTCAGCGACTCTGCGCTGTCGTGTGTCGCGAAGGCCGCCTTGGAGAACGCTTACCCGAATATCAGAGGCCGAATGCCCGTGACCGCTGAAGTGCTCCCCAACAGGAAGAGAACAGTCTTGCCTGGTGATTGTCGAGCGGTGTTCATTCATCCGTTGTCGCAGCGTCTGCATAGTTTCCCCAATGTACCATGCCTCGGGACATCCTTTCTTGCAGCGTATCAGGTAGACAACGTTGGCCGAGTTGCAAGAGTATGTACCGTGTACCTGGTGGATGGTGTTCTCACGTGAGATGATGGCATCTGTGTCGATGATCCGGCACGTCTTGCAGAGGTTGCTGTGGCAGGGTTGTGTGGTGTCTTGGTCACTGTTCTCCTGAAGGCTGGGTAGTTTGCTGCGGACAATGGTCTGTTTGAGGTTGTGCGGTTGTTTGAAGGCAAGAAGTGGGGGTGTGGGGATGGCCTTGGCGAGATGTTCGTCTTCATCAATGACATGTTGAAGGCTCCGGAGGTTGAAGTCCAACGCCGGCATCTCCACATCATGACTACCATCGACACCGCAAACTGCCGGCTCCAAGTGGAGAGGATCGCCAAGAAGATCGCGTATATCGACACAGACATCAAGTTTCTACAAAGATGCAAGAAAGCAGACAAGATACCGAAAGGACTACAGATCACGAACCCACTCTGGTCAACCTATAACACAGACTACGCTGAGAGACTTTGCCGTCGCACCTCTCTCACCCTCCTCAACCACCTCATACACCAACTCTACAGCAAACGCCGCAGCCTGGAAACCAAGATAGAGTCCATATTCTCAACTTGCGCTCAGGACGCAGACCAGCTGCGAAACTCTGCCAAGCAGACGAGACAAAGGAACTTCACCATCTACATGCACACCAAGAACAGGAAACTTGAGAAACTCGGCATCACCACCAGCAGCAACCAAGCCTCCCCCGGTACCACAGTAGAAAACAGTACCACTGCAGGGAAGTCCATTGTCAACTTGTCCGACTACACACTTCAACCAGCTGAAATCGAAGTTCTCAGCCGAGGGCTTAATTTTTGCCCCACCACCAAAATAGACCCCATCAGTCTCGCAGCAGACACAGAGGAATTCATCAGGCGAATGAGGCTGCGGGAGTTCTTCCACAAACCCCAAGAGGCCAACAACGAACACAATGAGACAGCCAATGAACCGGAACAGCCGACAGAGAGATCCGCAGTGCATCCGAAGAGGAAAGAGTCGAATTGGACTCCTCCGGAAGGCCGCTGCCCTCGACTTGACATGTATGCCCAAGCCGTCAGGAGGTGCGTCAACACCAAATTCATCAGCCGCACTCACAAGACAGCCCCGAACATCACCCAAGCACAACGCAACGCCATCCACGCTCTCAAGACCAACCGCAACATTGTCATCAAACCAGCAGACAAAGGAGGGGCCATCGTCATACTGAACAGAACGGATTACTGCAAAGAAGTGTACCGACAACTCAACAACGAGGAACACTACAGACAGTTACCTGCAGATCCGACCAAAGAACACACCCGTCAACTCAACACTCTGATCAAGACCTTTGATCCGGACCTTCAGAACACCCTCCGTGCTCTCATCCCACGTACTCCCCGCGTTGGAGATCTCTACTGCCTCCCGAAGATACACAAGGCAAACACACCCGGCCGTCCCATCGTATTGGGCAATGGGACCCTGTGCGAGAACCTCTCCGGCTATGTCGAGGGCATCCTGAAACCCATTGTACAAAGAACCTCCAGCTTTTGTCGCGACACGACGGACTTCCTACAGAAACTCGGCACACATGGAGCAGTTGAACCAGGAGCGCTCCTCGTCACAATGGATGTCTCGGCACTCTACACCAGCATCCCCCACGATGATGGCATTGCTGCAACGGCCTCAGTGCTCAGCGCCAACAACTGCCAGTTTCCAGATGCAATTTTACATCTCATCCGCTTCATCCTGGACCACAATATCTTCACCTTCAACAACCAGTTCTTCATCCAGACACACGGAACAGCCATGGGGACCAAATTCGCACCTCAATATGCCAACATCTTCATGCACAGGTTCGAAGAAGACTTCTTCACCGCACGGGACCTTCAACCGATGCTATACACTAGATACATCGATGACATTTTCTTCCTTTGGACTCATGGTGAACAATCACTGAAACAACTCTATGATGACATCAACAAGTTCCATCCCACCATCAGACTCACCATAGACTACTCTCCGGAATCGGTTGCATTCTTGGACACACGCATCTCCATTAAGGACGGTCACCTCAGCACCTCACTGTACCGCAAGCCCACGGATAACCTCACGATGCTCCACTTCTCCAGCTTCCACCCTAAACACGTTAAAGAAGCCGTCCCCTACGGACAAGCCCTCCGAATACACAGGATCTGCTCGGATGAGGAGGATCGCAACAGACACCTCCAGACTCTGAAAGATGCCCTCATAAGAACAGGATATGGCGCTAGACTCATTGATCAACAGTTCCAATGCGCCACAGCGAAAAACCGCACCGACCTCCTCAGAAGACAAACACGGGACACAGTGGACAGAGTACCCTTCGTTGTCCAGTACTTCCCCGGAGCGGAGAAGCTACGGCATCTCCTCCGGAGCCTTCAACATGTCATTGATGAAGACGAACATCTCGCCAAGGCCATCCCCACACCCCCACTTCTTGCCTTCAAACAACCGCACAACCTCAAACAGACCATTGTCCGCAGCAAACTACCCAGCCTTCAGGAGAACAGTGACCAAGACACCACACAACCCTGCCACAGCAACCTCTGCAAGACGTGCCGGATCATCGACACAGATGCCATCATCTCACGTGAGAACACCATCCACCAGGTACACGGTACATACTCTTGCAACTCGGCCAACGTTGTCTACCTGATACGCTGCAAGAAAGGATGTCCCGAGGCATGGTACATTGGGGAAACTATGCAGACGCTGCGACAACGGATGAATGAACACCGCTCGACAATCACCAGGCAAGACTGTTCTCTTCCTGTTGGGGAACACTTCAGCGGTCACGGGCATTCGGCCTCTGATATTCGGGTAAGCGTTCTCCAAGGCGGCCTTCGCGACACACGACAGCGCAGAGTCGCTGAGCAGAAACTGATAGCCAAGTTCCGCACACACAAGGACGGCCTCAACCGGGATATTGGGTTCATGTCACACTATCTGTAACCCCCACAGTTGCGTGGACCTGCAGAGTTTCACTGGCTGTCTTGTCTGGAGACAATACACATCTTTTTAGCCTGTCTTGATGCTCTCTCCACTCCCATTGTTTTGCTTCTTAAAGACTGGATTAGTTGTAAGTATTCGCATTCCAACCATTATTCATGTAAATTGAGTCTGTGTCTTTATAAGTTCTGTTTGTGAACAGAATTCCCACTCACCTGAAGAAGGGGCTTAGAGCCTCGAAAGCTTGTGTGGCTTTTGCTACCAAATAAACCTGTTGGACTTTAACCTGGTGTTGTTAAACTTCTTACTGAGCTTTGGGTAGCCATGCGAGTAATGATTCTACAAGATGCCAAAAAGCTATTTACAGAACGTGATAATGAATCTTACTCTCTTGAAACTTTCAAAGAATGTGTCAAGGATTGTACAAATCTTTCATATAATCCATTGGTTGAATGATGATAAGGTGCAGATTTTATGTAGAATCATAGAATAGAATCACACAGTTCAGACAAGGCCCTTCGGTCCATCAAGTCTGCACTGACACGTGAGAGATACCTACCTCCCATCTAATCCCATTTACAAGCACTTGGCCCATAGCCTTGAATGTTATAACATGCCAAGTGCTCATCCAGTTACTTTTTAAAGGATGTGAGGCAACTCACCTCATGATGATATGCTGAATACAATTCACTTTGAGATAATAGATAATACTTTGAACCAGTAGAAATGGCAGAGGTGCTTAATGAGTATTTTGCCTCGGTTTTCACAGAGGAGAAGGACATGGGTGGATGTACTGTGGGCTTGCGGTGGACTGAAAAGATTGAGTATGTGGACTTTAACAAAGAGGTTGTGCTGGAATCTTTGAATGGCATCAAAATAGATAAGTCGCCGGGTCCGGATGGGATGTACCCCAGGTTACTGTGGGAGGCGAGATTGCAGAGCCTCTGGCGATGATCTTTGCGTCGTCGATGGAGACGGGAGAGGTGCCGGAGGATTGGAGGATTGCGGATGCGGTTCCTATTTTCAAGAAGGGGAATAGGGATAGCCCAGGAAATTACCGACCGGTGAGTCTAACCTCAGTGGTTGGTAAGCTGATGGAGAAGATCCTGAGGGACAAGATTTATGAGCATTTAGAGAGGTTTAGTATGCTCAAGAATACTCAGCATGGCTTTGTCAAAGGCAGATCGTGCCTTACGAGCCTGGTGGAGTTCTTCGAAAATGTGACTAAACACATTGACGAGGGGAAAGCGGTAGATGTGGTTTATATAGATTTTAGCAAGGCGTTCGATAAGGTCCCCCATGCAAGGCTTCTAGAAAAAGTGAGAGGGCATGGGATCCAAGGGGCTGCTGCCCTGTGGATCCAGAACTGGCTTGCCCAAAGGAGGCAGAGAGTGTGTATAGATGGGTCTTTTTCTAATTGGAGGTCGGTCACCAGTGGTGTGCCCCAGGGATCTGTTCTGGGACCATTGCTGTTTGTCATTTTCATAAATGACCTGGATGAGGAAGCGGAGGGATGGGTTGGTAAGTTTGCCGACGACACGAAGGTTGGTGGGGTTGTGGATAGTCTGGAGGGATGTCAGAAGTTACAGAGGAACATAGATAGGATGCAAGACTGGGCGGAGAAGTGGCAGATGGACTTCAACCCAGATAAATGCGTCGTGGTCCATTTTGGCAGGTCGAATGGGATGAAGGAGAACAATATAAAGGGAAAGACTCTTAGTACGGTAGAGGATCAGAAGGACCTTGGGGTCCGGGTCCATAGGACTCTAAAATTGGCCCCGCAGGTGGAGGAGGTGGTTAAGAAGGCGTATGGTGTGCTGGCCTTCATCAATCGAGGGATTGAGTTTAGGAGTCCGGGGATAATGATGCAGCTATATAAGACCCTCGTCAGACCCCACTTGGAGTACTGTGCTCAGTTCTGGTCGCCTCATTACAGGAAGGATGTGGAGAAGATTGAAAGGGTGCAGAGGAGATTTACAAGGATGTTGCCTGGATTGAGTGGCATGCCTTATGAGGATAGGCTGAGGGAGCTCGGTCTTTTCTCCTTGGAGAGACGTAGGGTGAGAGGAGACCTAATAGAGGTATATAAGATGTTGAGAGGCATAGATCGGGTGGACTCTCAGAGGCTTTTTCCCAGGGTGGAAATGGCTGCTACGAGAGGACACAGGTTTAAGTGCTGGGGGGTAGGTACAGGGGAAGTGTTAGGGGAAAGTTTTTCACACAGGGTGGTGGGCGAGTGGAATCGGCTGCCGTCAGTGGTGGTGGAGGCAAACTCAATAGGGTCTTTTAAGAGACTCCTGGATGAGTACATGGGACTTAATAGAAACATAGAAAAACTACAGCACAAACAGGCCCTTCGGCCCACAAGTTGTGCCGAACACATCCCTACCTTCTAGACCTACCTATAACCCTCCATCCTATTAAGCACCATGTACTCATCCAGGAGTCTCTTAAAAGACCCTATAATAGGATGGAGGGTTATAGGTAGGCCTAAAAGGTAGGGATATGTTAGGCACAACTTGTGGGGCCGAAGGGCCTGTTTTGTGCTGTAGTTTTCTATGTTTCTATGTTTCCATAATCCTCAAAGTCTTGTGAGGTAAATTGTGAGCCATTATCACTTACAATCTGTTCCGGTTTACCAAATTCTGCAAACGTTTTGTCAAGTTTTCTCTGTTTTGCTGAGATGTAGGAAATCTAATGGTAACTTCTGGTCATTTTGAGCGTACATCAATTATGACTAAGAACAAGTAACCCTCAAACAGACCAGCAAAAGCGACATGCAATCACTGCCATAGCATTTGAGGCCACTCTCAAGAGTGTAAAGGAGACAATGGTGGTGTATTTCTTATTCGTGCACAGGGTTGACACTGTCCCACATTTTCTTCAATCTGAGCATCCAGACCCGGCCACCAAAAATAACCACGTCCTAATTCCTTCATCCGGACTATACCAGGATGTCCTTCATGTAGCTGTTCAAGAACTCTTCCACGCAGACTAGGAGGAATGATCACTCAGATTCCCCACAATAGACACCCAGCTTGGATGGTCAACTCAAGCTTTCTTGACACTTCAACTCAGGGTGTGGACGATGCATTCCAGCTATTGTTCCTTTCAATACATTTCCATCACCTTTCCTATCACGGGATCATTTCTGGTATGTCTCTGAACTTGAGAAGCTGTCACAGGCGATTGATCTATTAGCAAAAAATAAAGAATAGTCGCAAAACTAGTTGGAGGCATCTGCTCATGAGGTAAAGATAAGTGTGATAATGCATCAGTATTAGCATGGCACTCTGATTGGCGATACTTTATATCATAAGAGTGTGCAAATACGATCAGGCACCATCTTTGAAATCAGCTAACAATGATATGTCTTTATACGGCCCAAAAATAATAGTAAAGGGTTAATGACCAGTCAATAATGTGAAATGATAACCAAATAAATAACGATAAAACCCTCTTATGCAAAAAATTATACTCAATACTTCCTTTTCTAGTTGAGCAGTGTCGGATTCAGCACGAGTCAGACTGTACAAAGCGAAAGCTATTGGTTGTTCTTCTCCCAAAGGCATTCTATGTGAAATGATTGCCCCTACTAAAAGCCAGGAGCTCTGACACAAATGTTTAATTCCTCGCTGGCCGTGGGGGAAGTCATGATGTGGAGGAAGTGCCAGAGGACTGGTGAATGTGGTTCCACTTTTCAAGAAGAGTGCTGGAGATGAACCAGGAAATTACAGACCGGTGAGTCTCATGTCAGTGGTAGGAAAACTATTTGAGATAATTCTGAAGGAGAGAATTAATCTCCACTTGGAGAGGCAAGGTTTGATCAAAGATAGCTTTGTCAGAGGGAGGTCATGCCTAATGAATTTGATTGAATGTTTCGACGAGGTAACCGGATGTGTAGATGAGAGTAGTGCAGTTGATGTAGTTTATATGGATTTCAGCAAAGCCTTTGGTAAGACTTTGAGACTGACAATGTAATGTGATCAAGTGGATTCAAAATTGACTAAGTGGTTGGAGACAGAGGGTGATGGTAGAAAGAAGTTTGTGTTCCTGGTGCACAGTTGTATACCACAGGACTCAGTGCTAGGCACCTTATTGTTTGATATATATAAAGGCAATAAAGATGAGAAGTTGGGTAGGGGGGGCGGGGAGGGGATGATAAGTAAGTTTGAGGATGACATGCAGATTGGCAGGGTGACTGTTATGATCCTCACTAATATTGCATACGAGTGGGTCCCAAGACCCAGAAAGGTAACTTGGAAATATTGGTTCTTGGTGTGTGTGTTTTTGTAAGATGTGAGAAGCGATGTACAACCCAGTGAGGACCAGCCCAATTGTTGTTTGAACAATTAATAAATAATATTTATTAACTTAGAAGAAAAACACACGACAAGGACTGTGATACTCTACAGCACCTCAGTATACTGAGGATTACACACACATAATTTTATATGAAATTAACCCATGATCCCCAGCTACCTATGTTACCTGAACTCTAAGATACCCATTTCAAAACAACATCCAATATTGAGTAAGTTCATGAGTTGAATCCAGTATAATTAGCACACCAGGTTAAGGTGGCCAGCAAGGATATGTGCTCCCTCCTTTGGAAGTCAGCTAGGTCTGGGGACTTTCTGTGCCTCGAGTTAAAGACAGAAAGAAAGATTCTTTAAACCGTACTTAACCCTTTCCTTTCCATGCTTAATGGAGTCATAGAGGTTTACAGCATGGAAACAGGGCTTCGGCCCAACTTGTCCATGCAGCCCTTTTTTTTAAACCCCTAAGCTAATCCCAATTGCCTGCATTTGGCCCATATCCCTCTATACCCATCTTACCCATGTAACTGTCTAAATGCTTTTTAAAAGGCAAAATTGTTCCCACCCCTACTGCTACTTCGGGCAGCTTGTTCCAGACACTCACCACCCTCTGTGAAAAAATTGCCCCACTAGACACTTTTCTATCTCTCCCCTCTCATCTTAAACCTATGCCCTCTAGTTTTAGACTCCTCTACCTTTGGGAAAAGATATTGCCGATCTCGCTGATCTGTGTCCCTCATTATTTTATAGACCTCTATAAGATCACCCCTCAGCCTTTTATGCTCCAGAAAAAAAAGTCCCAGTCTATTCAGCCTCTCCTTATAACTCAAACCATCAAGTCCCGGTGGCATCCTAGTAAATTTTTTCTGCACTCTTTCTAGTTTAATAATATCCTTTCTACAATGTGACCAGAACTGTATACAGTATTCTAAGTGTGGCCTTACCAATGTCTTGTACAACTTCAACAACTCCTGTATTCAATGTTCTGACCAATGAAACCAAGTGTGCCGAATGCCTTCTTCGCCACTCTGTCCATCTGTGACTCCACTTTCAAGGAGCTATGAACATGTACCCCTAGATCCCTTTGTTCTGTAACATTGAATACAGGAGTTAAATGTCCCTTCACAAGAGCTCCTCTATATACCACCTTCTGGCCGCAGTAACTGCACCTATGCAAGTGTTACCTGCAACTGCCAATCACCTTTGCCACTCTGCTGCCCTCACCTGGACACTTACCTTCACATGAAGAAGGAAGCTGTCTCCCAGAAATCCACCTTCTGGTCACAGTGACAGCACCTTTGCAAATGTTACCTACAACTACCAATCGCCTTTGCCGCTCTGCTGCCCTCACCTGGACACTTGCCTTCACACGAAGAACAAAGGTGTTTCCCAGAAATCCGCCTTCTGGTCACAGTGACTGCACTTATGCAAATATTACCTGCAACTGCCAATCATCTTCACCACTCTTCTGCCCTCACCTGGACACTTGCCCTCACACAAAGAAGGAAGGCATCGCCTGGAAATCCACCTTCTGGTCGCAATGACTGCGCCTATGCAAATGTTACCTGCAACCGCTAATCACCTTTGCCGCTCTGCTGCCCTCACCTGGACACTTGCCTTCTCACGAAGAAGGAAGATGTCTCCCGGAAATCCACCTTCCCTGCTTTTGTAATCTATGCCTCAATTGATAAAGGCAGTGTCCCACAAGTGGACACTTGTTTCCAGTCACTAAAGCAGCCTTCTATTATCACCCTCCGTCTCCTACAACTGAGTAAGAAGTTTAACAACACCAGGTTAAAGTCCAACAGGTTTATTTGGTAGCAAAAGCCACACAAGCTTTCGGAGCTCCAAGCCCCTTCTTCAGGTGAGTGGGAATTCTGTTCACAAACAGGGCATATAAAGACACAAACTCAATTTACATGAATAATGGTTGGAATACCAATAATTACAGCTAACCAAGTCTTTAAGATACAAAGAAGGTGAGTGGAGAGAGCATCAAGACAGGCTAAAAAGATGTGTATTGTCTACAGACAAGACAGCCAGTGAAACTTTGCAGGTCCAGGCAAGCTGTGGGGGTTACAGATAGTGTGACATGAACCCAATATCCCGGTTGAGGCCGTCCTCGTGTGTGCAGAACATGGCTATCAGTTTCTGCTCAGCGACTCTGCGCTGTCGTGTGTCGTGAAGGCCGCCTTGGAGAACGCTTACCCGAATATCAGAGGCCGAATGCCCATGACTGCTGAAGTGCTCCCCAACAGGAAGAGAACAGTCTTGCCTGGTGATTGTCGAGCGGTGTTCATACTTTATCAAAGCATACGAGCATCCACTTTATCAAATTGTGAATTTACCTTCTTTACAAGTCTCCATGTGGGACCTTGTCGAAGGCTTCATTTCTTTCTCTTTTTGAGGGATTCTATTCAAGTTGGGGAAATTTGGAGAATCTATTTCAACTTGTATGGACATTTTCTGGAGCCCATTTACTGGCCTGGCTTTGGCCTTGTTATCCTCAAGCAGCTTGGTCTGCCCCATCCTTTTGGACCTCCTGACCTTCTCCAGATTTCTGTCCTTCTGCAGGTTTCTGCTTGGCTTCCCTTCTTTTGTTGGCTAACCCCTGTCTGACAACCAAATCATTCACAAGGGGAAAACTGATTCCTGCTCCTGGTAGCTTTGGGACAAGTTGTAATAGATCATTTATTTTCAAAGAATCTTGTATTTCTCGATTGAAGTTGCCTTCACCACTCTCTCAGACAGTGCATTCCAAACCATTCACTGTATGAAGTTTTTTTCTCATATTGTTTTTGCTTCTTTTATCAATGACCTTCAGTCTGTGGCCTCTGGGCCTCAACCCTTGTGCCAACAGGAATAGTTTCTGCCTCTCTACCCTGTCCAGACCCCTCATGGTTTTGAATACATCAATCCAATCTCCTCTCAGCCTTCTCTTCTCCAAGGGAAACAGTACCAATGTCTCCGATCTACTTTCAGAACCTGGGATTGTTTTCATAAATCTCTTCACTACTCTCTCTAATGCCTTCAGATTCTTCCAAAATGCAGCACCCTAAGCTATTCACTGTACTAAAGCTGTGGTCTAACCATTGTCATATAAAAGCTCAGAATAACTCCCTGCTCCTGTACTCTATGCCCCTATTAATAAAGCCTAAGATCGTGTATGTGTTACTAACTGCTCTCAAACTGTCCTGCCAACTTTAATGACATAGGCACATACATCTTATACATATTTACATACCAACGTCCCTCTGTTCCTGCACCCCTTTTAGACTAATATTCTTTACCTTATACTGTCTCTCCATATTCTTTCTATCAAAGTGCACCCATCCACTCATGCCACCAGCTTGTCTCCTTTTGGAGCTCCACACTGCCACACTGTCCTCCTCACAGTTTACAATATTTTAAAGTTTTGGATCAACTGCATGGAGTATAATTTTGAAAAGGTGAGAAAATGTGAAATTGTCCATTTCGACAAGAAGAATAAAAAGCATATTATCTAAATGGTGAGAGATTGCAGAGCTCTGAGATGCAGAGGATCTGGGTGTCCTCGTGCATGAATCACAAGGGGTTAGTGTGCAGGTGCAGCAAATAATTAGGAAAGCTAATAGAATATTATCATTTATTGAGGGGAATTGAATACAAAGGTAGAGAGGTTCAGTTGTACAGGGCACATCTGGAGTATTGTGCACAGTATTGGTCTCCTTATTTAAGGAAAGGGGCGGCACGGTAGCATAGGGGCGGCATGGTAGCATAGTGGTTAGCACTGCTGCCTCACAGCTCCAGTGACCTGGGTTCGAATCCTGGCTCGGGTCGCTGTCTGTGTGGAGTTTGCACATTCTCCCTGTGTCTGCGTGGGTTTCCTCCGGGTGCTCCGGTTTCCTCCCACAGGGCAAAGATGTGCGGGCTAGGTTGATTGGCCATTCTAAATTGCCCCTTAGTGTCCCGGGATGCATAGGTTAGAGGGGTTAGTGGGTAAATATGTCGGGATATGTGGATAGGGCCTGGGTGGGATTATGGTTGGTGCAGACTCGATGGGCCGAATGGCCTCTTTCTGCACTGTAGGATTCTATGATTCTATGTAAATTTGTTAGAAGCAGTTCAGAGAAGGTTTACTAGACTAATACCAGCAATGGGTAGGTTATCTTATGAGGAAAGGATAGACAGGCTGGATTTGTATCCAATGATGTTTATAAGAGTAAGAGGTGATTTGATTGAAACATACAAGATCCTGAGGGGTATTGACAGGATGGATGTGGAGAGGATGTTTCCTCTTGTGGGAGAATCTAGAACTCAGGGTCACTGTTTAAAAATGGAGATGTGGAGATGAGGCAAGAGGTTTCCTCTCAGAGTAAATCTTTAGAATCCTCTTATTAAAAAGGCAGTGGGAGCAGAATCTTTGAATGCTTTTAAGGCAGAGCGAGATAGATTCTTGGTGAGGGGGGGTGATTTGTTATTGGAGTAGGTGGAGTACAGATTTGAGGTTAAAATCAGATCAGTCATGATTTTATTGAATAGCGGAGCAGGCTCGAGGGGCTGAATGGCCTACTATTCCTTGTTCATATCTTCATAAAACTTGAAATTGTTTCCTGTACACCAGAATTTATATCAATATATATCAGGAAAAGCAAGGGTTCCAATCCCAGCTCCTGGGGAACTCTATTATAAATATTCCTCAACATTAAAAATATCCATGTTTCCTGTCACTCAGCAATTTCATACAGGAGTATTCTGCTGCAGCACAAAGGTGAGAACAGTACAGCACAGGAAACAGGCCCTTCGGCCCTCCAAGCCTGTGCCGCTCCTTGGTCCAACTAGACCAATCGTTTGTATCCCTCCATTCCCAGGCTGCTCATGTGACTATCCAGGTCAGTCTTAAACGATGTCAGCGTGCCTGCCTCCACCACCCTACTTGGCAGCCCATTCCAGGCCCCCACCACCCTCTGTGTAAAAAACATTCCTCTAATATCTGAGTTATACTTCGCCCCTCTCACCTTGAGCCCGTGATCCCTCGTGAACGTCACTTCTGACCTGGGAAAAAGCTTCCCACCGTTCACCCCATCTATCCCCTTCATAATCTTGTACACCTCTATTAGATCTCCCCTCATTCTCCGTCTTTCCAGGGAGAACAACCCCAGTTTACCCAATCTCTCCTCATGGCTAAGACCCTCCATACCAGGCAACATCCTGGTAAACCTTCTCTGCACTCTCTCTAACGCCTCCACGTCCTTCTGGTAGTGCGGCGACCAGAACTGGACGCAGTACTCCAAATGTGGCCTAACCAGCGTTCTATACAGCTGCATCATCAGACCCTGTCCTATAAAGGCAAGCATACCTTTTCGAATTTCGAAGGATGACTTTTTGTGCAGTGAGTATTGTCCCTGCTTCTGAACCAGAAGCTCCAGGGTTGAGTCCCACCCCAGGGCATGATGGTGCAATCATAACATGGCCAAACAGGTTGGGTGTTACATATTTATTTGTTCTTTCATGGGGATGTGGGCGTTCCTGGCTGGGCCAGCATTTATTGCCCATCTCTAGTTGCCCTTGAGGTGATGGTGAGCCACCTTCTTGAACTGCTGTGGTTCATGGGCAGTTAAAATCCTTTAAACACAAGCCACTGACAGGGCCTAGAGTGGTCAACATGTTGCAGAAACAAAGTGAAGCTTCTCCCATCACTATCCTTAGCTCCAGATTACAACATGCATGGAAAAATGTAGGTTACCACAGAAACATGGACTGTAATACACCACAATCAGCTTCCATCATAAATCTGAGTGCTGCTTAGGCCGAGGCTTTGAGTTCCAATGTTGAAAGGGGCTTTAAGCCCCTAAATTAGAAGGATTTCTACCCGGAGGAGTGGCAGTGGACTATGGAGGATAAACCTGCAGTCCTTCCTCAGAATGACAACATTTATGCTCCTCCCTCTACCTGTCAGCCAGCCGAGTCTGCTACAGCCCAGGCTGGGATGGTGCAGTGTGACGCCAGGCTCCCCAGGCCCAGAGCTGCTCAGGGCAGCACAGTGGTTAGCACTGCTGTCTCACAGCGCCAGGGACTCAGGTTCAATTCCAGTTTGGGTAACTGTCTGTGGGGAGTTTGCACCTTCTCCCCGTGTCTGCATGGGTTTCCTCCAGGTGCGCTGGTTTCCTCCCACAGTCCGAAAGATGTGCTGGTTAGGTGCATTAGCCATGATAAATTTTCCCTCAGTGTACCCAAACAGGCACTCCCAGATTGGAGTGTGGCGACATTGGGGATTTTCACAGTAACTTCATTGCAGTGTGAATGTAAGCCTGCTTGTGACTCTAATAAATAAACTTTAAGGTCGCTCTGCCAGGCCCAGGCCAAGCTGCTCTAGGTGCTCTCCCAGGCTCGGAGCTGCTCCTGGTCACTCTCCCAGACTCAGAGCTCTCCAGGTCACTCTCCCAGGCCCAGAGCTGCTCCAGGTCACTCTCCCAAGCCGAGCTGCTCTAGGTCACTCACCCAGGCCCAGAGCTCTCTAGGTCACTCTCCCAGGCCCAGAGCTCTCTAGGTCACTCTCCCAGGCCCAGAGCTCTCTAGGTCACTCTCCCAGGCCCAGAGCAGATCCAGGTTTGTCTCCCAGGCCCAGAGCTGCTCCAAATCGCTCTCCCAGGCCAAGCTGCACCAGGTCGCTCTCCCAAGCCCAGAGCTCTCCAGGTCATTCTCCCAGGCCCAGAGCTCTCCATGTCACTCTCCCAGGCCCAGAGCTCTCCAGGTTACTCTCCCAGGCACAGAGCTGCTTAAGGTCACTCTCCCAGGCCCAGAGCTCTCGAGGTCACTCTCCCAGGCCATCTGCAGTCTCAATTGAAGATCATCAGTGTTCCACCAGCCATGCTGCAGCCACTGGGGTAACAGTTCATCAGAATGGGGGAGTGGTCCGGGCACAATGGAAGACATAGGGAGGTCCTGTGGCGCAGAGGTAACGCACTGTCACAAGACCATGAGCTCAGTGTGCAGGTTTGAGGGGTAATGTCACTGGACTTGTAATCCAAAGACTCAGGGTAATGCTCTGGGGATCCAGGTTCAAATCTCACCATAACAGATGAAACTTAAATGCAATAAAAATCTGGAATTAAAAGTCTAATGATGAAACCATTGTCAATTGTCATAAATGCGCAGATAAATGCATCGTGGTCCATTTTGGCAGGTCGAATGGGATGAAGGAGAACAATATAAAGGGAAAGACTCTTAGTACGATAGAGGATCAGAAGGACCTTGGGGTCCGGGTCCATAGGACTCTAAAATTGACCCCGCAGGTGGAGGAGGTGGTTAAGAAGGCGTATGGTGTGCTGGCCTTTATCAATCGAGGGATTGAGTTTAGGAGTCCGGGGATAATGATGCAGCTATATAAGACCCTCGTCAGACCCCACTTGGAGTACTGTGCTCAGTTCTGGTCGCCTCATTACAGGAAGGATGTGGAAAAGATTGAAAGGGTGCAGAGGAGATTTACAAGGATGTTGCCTGGATTGAGTGGCATGCCTTATGAGGATAGGCTGAGGGAGCTCGGTCTTTTCTCCTTGGAGAGACGTAGGATGAGAGGAGACCTAATAGAGGTATATAAGATGTTGAGAAACATAGATCGGGTGGACTCTCAGAGGCTTTTTCCCAGGGTGGAAATGGCTGCTACGAGAGGACACAGGTTTAAGGTGCTGGGGGGTAGGTGCAGGGGAAATGTTAGGGGGAAGTTTTTCACACAGAGGGTGGTGGGCAAGTGGAATTGGCTGCCGTCAGTGGTGGTGGAGGCAAACTCAATCGGGTCTTTTAAGAGACTCCTGGATGAGCACATGGGACTTAATAGGATGTAGGGTTATAGGTAGGCCTAAAAGGTAGGGATATGTTCAGCACAACTTGTGGGGCCGAAGGGCCTGTTCTGTGCTGTAGTTTTTCTACGTTTCTAAAAACCTTTCTAGTTCATTAATGTGCTTTAGGGAAGGAACTCTGCCATCCTTTCCTGGTCTGGCCTACGTGTGACTCCAGATCCACAGCAGTGTGGTTGACTCTCAACTGCCCTCTGAAATGGTCACTCAGGTTCAAGGGCAATTAGGGATGGGCAATAAACACTAGCCCAACCAATGACGCCCACATGAATGAATAATAAAGGATCCAATGCCAGGAATTGTTGGAAGAAGCCTTTATTATGCAGTTCAATGGACTGAATTAGCTCAGGAATTCTTTCCCACTATTCCCGTGTGTGTGTTTGTGTGTGTGTCAAGATACAAAAACAATGGAAGACACAAAGAGAATACTCAAGTCAGTTTTCCTATTTTCCTATTTGCATTACATAATGAGTTCATTTATAAACTTGTACATTTTGTAGTGCTGTGTAGTTGCGGTTGTGATTATGCCTCCTTGATGATTTTATCATGCTGCTGAGCTGCTGGTGCACCAGGAGATAAATGGCAGTGGGGCTTGTGCAGCAAGTACAAACTTCTCCCAATCCTCATTCCTGCTCAGCTGATTACTGGAGGATTTCTCTAGGCTGATCCAGTCAGCTCAATGCCAGTAGCATGCTCTGTAAAGGTCCTTGTGCTAGCAGGCCTTTCACTGTAGGCTGGCTCTGCAAAGATCAGGGGCACAAGTCATGTTTTCTGTTGTCCAACAGCCAGTATTTGACTTGCTGATTGAAATGCAGGTGGAACAGAGGACTGCCACAATATGGATGAGTCAGACTGCTCAGGATAACAGCTATTTCCTACATATAGAACTGCCGGTGGCAACGCTCCAACTGCACCTTGAATGGATGTCTTTTGGTCCAGATGAAATTATATGAACTTAGTCAATGGTATGATGCCAGGAATCCAAGTACAGTGTCAGATGCTCTCGATCTGCTCTATGGAAGATAGAATGATACAGGGGAAGGAGTGAGAAAGATAGGGGAGTCTAAAAATAGAGGGCACACGTTTAAGGTGAGAGGGGAGAGATACAAACGGGTCCAGAGGGGCAATTATTTCACATAGAGGATGGTGAGTGTCTGGAACAAGCTGCCAGAGGCAGCAGTAGAGGTGGGTACAATTTTGTGTTTTGAAAAGTATTTAGACAGTTACATGGGTAAGATGGGTATAGAGGGTTATGGGCCAACTGCAGGCAATTGGGACTAGCTCAGTGGTTAAAAAAAAGGGCAGCATGGAAAAGTTGGGCCGAAGGACCTGGTTCCATGATGTAAACATCTGACTCTATGAGGTGACACTGTTCCTCTATGAGCCTCAGTGATCTTTCTTATATAACACCGCACTGCAAACTGTGAGATGTTGTTTGTACTTAATACAGTGTGATGATACTGTTCTATTTTCTTATACTTTATGTTTGAGATGGTGCTACTTTAAGGGGCAGAGTTTTGTTACAAGAGTCAGTTTGCCTGGAAAGCTGGAGACTTATTTTAGTCATGTAAGTGTTTATAGAACATAGAACATTACAGCGCAGTACAGGCCCATCGGCCCTCAATGTTGCGCCGACCTGTGAAACCAATCTAAAGCCCATCTAACCTACACTATCCCAATATCATCCATATGTTTATCCAATGACCCTTTAAATGCCCTTAATGTTGATGAGCCCACTACTGTTGCAGGCAGGGCATTTGACAAGGTGCCTCACGGGAGACTGCTGAGTAAAATAAGGGCCCATGGTATTCGAGGCAAGGTACTAACATGGATTGACGATTGGCTGTCAGACAGAAGGCAGAGAGTTGGGATAAAAGGTTCTTTCTCAGAATGGCAACCGGTGACAAGTGGTGTCCCGCAGGGTTCAGTGTTGGGGCCACAGCTGTTCTCTTTATATATTAACGATCTAGATGACGGGACTGGGAGCATTCTGGCCAAGTTTGCCGATGATACAAAGATAGGTGGAGGGGCAGGTAGTATTGAGGAGGTGGGGAGGCTGCAGAAAGATTTAGACAGTTTAGGAGAGTGGTCCAAGAAGTGGCTGATGAAATTCAACGTGGGCAAGTGCGAGGTTGTACACTTTGGAAAAAAGAATAGAGGCATGGACTATTTTCTAAACGGTGACAAAATTCATAATGCTAAAGTGCAAAGGGACTTGGGAGTCCTAGTCCAGGATTCTCTAAAGGTAAACTTGCAGGTTGAGTCCGTAATTAAGAAAGCAAATGTAATGTTGTCATTTATCTCAAGAGGCTTGGAATACAAAAGCAGGGATGTACTTCTGAGGCTTTATAAAGCACTGGTTAGGCCCCATTTGGAGTACTGTGAGCAATTTTGGGCCCCACACCTCAGGAAGGACATACTGGCACTGGAGCGGGTCCAGCGGAGATTCACACGGATGATCCCAGGAATGGTAGGCCTGACATACGATGAACGTCTGAGGATCGTGGGATTATATTCATTGGAGTTTAGGAGGTTGAGGGGAGATCTGATAGAAACTTACAAGATAATGAACGGCTTAGATAGGATGGACGTAGGGAAGTTGTTTCCATTAACAGGGGAGACTAGGACGCGGGGGCACAGCCTTAGAATAAAAGGGAGTCACTTTAGAACAGAGATGAGGAGAAATTTCTTCAGCCAGAGAGTGGTGGGTCTGTGGAATTCATTGCCACAGAGGGCTGTGGAGGCCGAGACGTTGAGCGTCTTCAAGACAGAAATTGATAAATTCTTGATTTCTCGAGGAATTAAGGGCTATGGGGAGAGAGCGGGTAAATGGAGTTGAAATCAACCATGATTGAATGGTGGAGTGGACTCGATGGGCCGAATGGCCTTACTTCCGCTCCTATGTCTTATGGTCTTATGGTCTTATTCCACGCCCTTACTACTCTCTGAGTAAAGAACCTACCTCTGACATCTGTCCTATATCTATCACCCCTCAATTTAAAGCTATGTCCCCTCATGCTAGCCATCACCATCCGAGGAAAAAGGCTCTCACTGTCCACCCTATCTAATCCTCTGATCATCTTGTATGCCTCTATTAATCTTAGATTAGGGCGGCGCGGTAGCACAGTGGTTAGCACTGCTGCTTCACAGCTCCAGGGACCTGGGTTCGATTCCCGGCTTGGGTCACTGTCTGTGTGGAGTTTGCACATTCTCCTCGTGTCTGCGTGGGTTTCCTCCGGGTGCTCCGGTTTCCTCCCACAGTCCAAAGATGTGCGGGTTAGGTTGATTGGCCAGGTGAAAAAAAAAATTGCCCCTTAGAGTCCTGAGATGCATAGGTTAGAGGGATTAGCGGGTAAAATATGTAGGGGTAGGGCCTGGGTGGGATTGTGGTCGGTGCAGACTCGATGGGCCGAATGGCCTCCTTCTGCACTGTAGGGTTTCTATGATTCTATGATTAAGTCACCTCTTAACCTTCTTCTCTCTAACGAAAACAGCCTCAAGTCACTCAGCCTTTCCTCATAAGACATTCCCACCATACCAGGCAACATCCTGGTAAATCTCCACTGCACCCTTTCCAATGCTTCCACATCCTTCCTATAATGCGGCGACCAGAACTGTACGCAATACTCCAAATGCGGCCGGACCAGAGTTTTGTACAGCTGCAACATGACATCATGGCTCCGAAACTCAATCCCTCTACCAATAAAAGCTAACACACTGTACGCCTTCTTAACAACCGGCACGGTAGCACAGTGGTTAACACTGCTGCTTCACAGCTCCAGGGACCTGGGTTCGATTCCCGGCTTGGGTCACTGTCTGTGTGGAGTTTGCACATTCTCTTCGTGTCTGCGTGGGTTTCCTCCAGGTGCTCCAGTTTCCTCCCACAGTCCAAAGATGTGCGGGTTAGGTTGATTGGCCATGCTAAAATTGCCCTTAGTGTCCTGGGATGCGTAGGTTAGAGGGATTAATGGGTAAATATGTAGGGATGTGGGGATAGGGCCTGGGTGGGATTGTGGTCGGTGCAGACTCGATGGGCCGAATGGCCTCTCTCTGTGCTGTCGGGTTTCTAAGATTCTAAGAGGAGCCCTATCAACCTGGGTGCCAACCTTCAGGGATCTATGCACATGCACACCGAGATCTCTCTGCTCATCCACACTACCAAGTATCTTACCATTAGCCCAGTACTCTGTATTCTTGTTACTCCTTCCAAAGTGAATCACCTCACACTTTTCCGCATTAAACTCCATTTGCCACCTCTCAGCCCAGCTCTGCAGCTTATCTATGTCCCTCTGTAACCTGCAACATACTTTCGCACTGTCCACAACTCCACCGACTTTAGTGTCATCCGCAAATTTACTAACCCAGTCTTCTACGCCCTCATCCAGGTCATTTATAAAAATGACAAACAGCAGTGGCCCCAAAACAGATCCTTGCGGTACACCACTAGTAACTGAACTCCAGGATGAACATTTCCCATCAACCACCACCCTCTGTCTTCTTACAGCTAGCCAATTTCTGATCCAAACCGCAAAATCACCCTCAATCCCATGCCTCCCTATTTTCTGCAATAGCTTACCGTGGGAACCTTATCAAACGCTTTACTGAAATCCATATACAACACATCAACTGCTTTACCCTCATCCACCTCTTTGGTCACCTTCTCAAAGAACTCAATGAGGTTTGTGAGGCACAACCTACCCTTCACAAAACCGTATTGACTATCCCTAATCAAATTGTTCCTTTCCAGATGATTATAAATCCTATCTCTTATTATCCTTTCCAAAACTTTGCCCACAACAGAAGTAAGGCTCACTGGTCTATAATTACCAGGGTTTTCTCTACTCCCCTTCTTGAACAAGGGGACAACATTTGCTATCCTCCAATCTTCTGGCACTATTCCTGTAGACAATGACGACATAAAGATCAAAGCCAAAGGCTCTGCAATCTCCTCCCTAGCTTCCCAGAGAATCCTGGGATAAATCCCATCCGGCCCAGGGGACTTATCTATTTTCACACTTTCCAGAATTGCTAACACCTCCTCCTTATGAACCTCAATCCCGTCTAGTCTAATACCCTGTATCTCAGTATTCTCTTTGACAACATTGTCTTTTTCCTGAGTGAATACTGACGAAAAATATTCATTTAGCGCCTCTCCTATCTCTTCGGACTCCACGCACAACTTCCCATTACTGTCCTTGACTGGCCGTAATCTTACCCTAGTCATTCTTTTATTCCTGACATACCTATAGAAAGCTTTCGGGTTTTTATGGGTTTTTGTTTACTGGGATTTTAGACTAGATATAGAGTCATATGGTTAATAGGAGATAAACTTGCAGGGAAATGAAAATCGTTTGATTTTCATTTTAAAATAGAGGAGTTGCTGCCTGGAGCTGGTACAAGAAAGAATTTTCTCTCTGTCTCTCCAGAGGTTTTGTGAAAACTCCAAGGCCATTAATCTACATTATAATTAGTTACAAAATAATTAGCTTTAAAGATGGGTTTAAGTCTGTGAGATTAACAGTTCAAAATTGTATCTTGTCATGTGTAAGTATTTGCTATTGTTGAACTGTGTTCATAAAATCTACAGTGAAGGAGAGGCCTTTCAGCATACCAAATCTGCACCGACACCTAATCCCATCTCCAGCACTTGGCCCATGGGCTTGAATGTTGTCGTGCCAAGTGCTCATCCAGGTACTTTTTAAAGATATGAGGCAACTCGCCTTGACCACCCTCCCAGGCAGCGCATTCCAGACTGCCACCACCCTCGGGTTAAAAAGGTTTTTTACTCATATTTCCCCTAAACCTCCTGCCCCTCACCTTGAACCTATGTCTCCTCGTGACTGACCCTTCGACGATGGGGAACAGCTGCTCCTTATCCACTCTGTCCATGTCCCTCATAATCTTGTACACCTCGATCAGGTCGTCCCTGCTCCAATGAAAACAACCCAAGCCTATTCAACCTCTCTTCATAAGTTAAATGTTCAATTCCAGCCAGCATCCTGGTGAATCTCCTCTGCGCCCCCTCCAGTACAATCACATCCTTCCTATAATGTGGCGACCAGAACTGCATACAGTACTCTGGTTGTGGCCTCACCAAAGTTCCATACAACTTCAACATGACTTTGTTGCTTTTGTATTCTGTGCTTCGAATGATAAAGGCAAGTGTCCCATATGCCTTTTTCACCTCCCCACTAACATGCCCTTCTGCCTTCAGAGATCAATGGACAAAAACGTCAAGGTCTCTGTTCCTCAGAACTTTCTAGTGTCATGCCATTCATTGAATACACGGAGCCCTGCGGAACACCACAAGAAACAGCTTTCCATTCGCAAGGGCAGCCATTGACCAATTGCCCTTTCTTTACTGTTACCAAGCCAACTTTGGATCCAATTCACCACATTATCCTGTATCCCATGGGCTTTTGCTTCTTTGCCCAGTCTGCCATGTGGGACCTTGTCAAACGCCTTACTAAAATGTATGTACACAACATCCACTGCACTATCCTCATCAATCCTCCTTGTCACTTCCTTAAAAAATCTGATCAAATTTATAAGGCATCACAGAATACTACAGTGCAGTCAAGGCCCTTCGGCCCATCAAGTCCGCACCACGCATGAAAGGCTCGGACCTGCCCACCTAATCCCACTTGCCAGCACTTGGCCCATAGCTTTGAATGTTATGACATGTCAAGTACTCATCCAGGCCTTCACCACCCTCCCAGGCAGTGACCTTCCCTAACAAAGCCATGCTGACTATCCCTGATTAGTCCATGCCTTTCTAAGTGATATTTTATCCAATCTCTCAGGATTGATTCTAACAATTTCCCACTACTGAAATAAGACTAACTAGCCTATAATTGTTTGGCATTTCCTTTGTACCCTTTTTAAACAACAGAACCATATTTGCATCCCTTCAGTCCTCTCCTATTTCTTGTGTAATGGCATCTTGAGTGGATTATCAAGTACTCAATTGTACTGGCAAGTATTATTTAAATGTTAAGAAAGTTTCTGCCTCTACCACTGTTGCCAGCAGTGAGTTCCAAATCTCCACCACTCTCTGAGTGAAGTGATTTCCTCTCAAATCGTCATTAAACCTTTAACCCAGATCTATGTCCCCTGGCTTACGGAGCCCTGAACCAGGACCTTTCTATCCACTGAACAACTTCAATTTAATCTCTGTTTAACATAATTTTCCCCCAGATATTAAAACATTTCGAAACTTGAATGCATTAAAGCTCTTCTATGAAATAATTTTCAATTTTAATCTGCTTTATAAAATTATGAAAAGGGTAATGCCCATTTGCAGAAACATAATCGAATTGTGCACTGTTTAAGTATTCCAGCCCATCGCTCTTCCTGTATATTCTTCAAAATGTGTACCATTTCTGAAGTGTTTTTTAGAGTTCCGTTTTCAGTTTTCCTTTTTGTTTTTGCTGAGATGGAATTTTGCTTGTAGCACATCGAAATCCCAGGTTATCAGAAGCCGAGTCTGGAGTGTTTCCCATTCTAGAGACAAGCACAGCAAATTAGCTCTCTGCTACTTTGCTTTATTTTTAATGTTTGATGTAATGTATTTGCAGTTTGGGTCAGCGAGCATGATTCAGCTGATGAATGTGGTTAATTAAACTGCACATCAATGTTCCCTTTAGAATGTTCTTGTTCGGTGTCGGTAGTTTTTGCAATGTGTGCTTGGCTAGATATGAAACAAGTCCTGAAAGATACCTTACAACTACTGCACATGCACAGAAACACCAGCAGAGGTAACACCTCAAATCCATGTGGTTCACTTATTGCTGCCCACACTGATCATTGGCTGCACCCCACCTAGGGAGACCTTGGTGTTGGGAGGATATGTCGCTACTTAAAGGCAGTGTGTACCTCTTAAAGGGCTGGTATATCTGGCTGGAAGAATTGTTATGCTAAGTGACACTGAGAATGTTGACGCTGTGAGACAACTGACAACATTCTCAGCTGCTGGTGTGGAGGCCGAGGTGCAGCCAGTGGAGAAGAAGGGCAGCATGGTGGCACAGTGGTTAGCACTGCTAACTCACAGCGCCAGGGACCCAGGTTCGATTCCCGGCTTGGGACACTATCTGTGTGGAGTTTGCACATTCTCCCTGTGTCTGCGTGGGTTTCCTCCGGGTGCTCCGGTTTCCTCCTACAGTCCAAAGATGTGTGCGTTAGGTGGATTGGCCATGTTAAATTGCCCCTTCGTGTCAGGGGGACTAACTAGGGTAAATGCATGGGGATAGGCCTGGATGGTATTGTGGTTGATGCAGACTCGATGGGCTGAATGGCCTCCTTCTGCACTGTAGGGATTCTATTCTATTCTAAGATGAGACATCTGCTGTCAGGGGCAGGAAGCTGTCTGGGAAACTAATGAGGAGGTGGTGGGAAAACATTGGCAACAAGTTCAATGCCAGATGTCAGTGTTAACAGTCTTGCCTGAGTCAGGTGGTCGAGAGTTCAAAGCCATTTAACCAATCAGGTGTTGGTGAAACATTAAATAGCATTGTTTTGAAGAGCAAAGAAGCTATCCCCAGTCTCTGGCCAACATTCATCCTTCAACCAACATCAGAAACAAGTTATCTGATCATTATCACATTGTTTTCTGTGAAATCTTACTATCTCCAAATTGGCTGCCATATTTAACAATGTTGAAACAGTGAATCCCCATCAAATTTATGTCACGGGGCTAAGACCTCACTCTATAAAATATATACTTCATGTATCATTTAGAAAATTAAATAAAACTCAATAAAGGTTTTAAACTGACTGGAGTTATGGTTGGCTCTGACCACAAGCAATGGAAAGCCGAGTTGAGATTCAGTTATCCTTTTAACTATAAAAGGGCAGTTAGAGCAGTGGTATGCTCCTCCTGCCAGATGTGGGAAATCAGGGAGCAATCTAGTCTCTCTGAAAACTTTGTCTGCAGGAAGTATATCCAGCTGTAGCTCCTCACAGATCGCATTGTTCAGTTGTAGCGGCAGCTGGTTGCACTGCGGAGCCTACAGGGGGCAGAGAGTATGATAGGAACTAATTATATGGAGGTTATCACACCAAAGGTTCAGTCAGATAGATGGGTGACTACCTGGAGAGGCAGGCAGGTAGTGCAGGAGTCTCCTGTGGCTATTCCCCTTTCAAACAGGTATACTGTTTGGGATACTGTTGAGGGGGATAGCCTCTCAGGGGAAAATATCAGCAGCAGCCAGGGCAATGACACCACACCTGGTCCTGCTGTAGAACAAGGTCGGGCAAAGAGCAAGCAAGCAATAGTAATAGGAGACTCACTAGTTAAAGGTACAGACAGGCGTTTCTGTGGCCACAATCAAGACTCCAGGATGGTGTGTTGCCTCCCTGGTGCCAGAGTCAAAGACGTCTCTGAGCGGTTAAAGGATATTCTTAAAGGGGAAGGGGAGCAGCCAGAAGTTGTTGTACACATTGGTACCAACGCCATAGGTAGGAAAAAGGATGAGGTCTTGAAGTGTGAATATAGAGTTAGGCAGAAGACTCACGGGTAGTAATTTCAGGACTACTGCCGGTACCATGTGACTGCGAAAGTAGGAATAGGAAGATTAGGCAAATGAATGTGTGGCTTGAGAGGGGCAGGGATTTAGATTTGTGGATCATTGGGATTTCTTCTGGGGTAGCGATGGCCTGCTCAAGAGGGACGGGTTACACCGGAACTGGAGGGGGACTAATATGCTGGCGGGGAGATTTCCGAGAACCACTCAGGAGGGTTTAAACTAGTTTGGCAGTGGTTGAGGACAGCCAGGAAGTTAAAGAGAGCACATTAAATAGTAAAAACAGTATCAGTAATCCTAGTACTAGACAGGTCAGGCAAGAGCAGGGCAGAGAGAAAGGGAAGTCTACACTGAACTGCATTTATTTCAATGCAGGAGGCCTGACGGGCAAGGCAGATGAACTTAGGGCATTGGTGGATACATGGGACTAGGATATTATAGCTATTACTGAAACATGGCTGACGGAGGGACAGGACTGGCAACTCAATGTTCCAGAGTACAGATGCTATAGGAAAGACAGAACAGGAGGTAAGAGAAGAGGGAGAGTTGTGTTTTTGATTCGGGAGAACATCACAGCAGTACTGAGAGGGGATATTTCTGAGGGTTCTCCTACTGAGTCTATATGGGTAGAACTGAGAAATAAGAAAGGGGAGATCACTGATAGGATTGTACTATAGGCCCCCAAATAGTCAGCAGGAAATTGAGGAACAAATATGTAAGGAGATTACAGATAACTCAAAAAAAAGGGTGGTAATAACAGGGGACTTTGGTAAGTGGGAGTTAAGGTAAGGTAATAGTAGGGGACGTCTGGGAAGTGGGAGGCTTTTAAAAGTGTGTTAACCAGGGTTCAGAGCAAGCACATTCCTTTTAGGGTGAAGAGCAAGGGTGGTCGAAGTAGGGAACCCTGATGAATCGAGATATTGAAGCCCTGGTCAAGAAGAAGAAAAAGGCATATGAAATACATAGGTAGCTAGGATCAAGTGGATCCCTTGAAGAGTATAGAGGGTGTCCATAAGACCATAAGACACAGGAGCAGAATTAGGCCACTTGGCCCATTGAGTCTGCTTCACCATTCAATCATGGCTGATATTTTTCTCAACCCCATTCTCCTGCCTTTTCCCCATAACCCATAATTTTTTGGAGGGTTTAAAAGTAGGCCGCACTTTTGAGCGGGCAGCGTCGTTAGCGGGCAGCAGAGTGAAAGCTGTAGGGCTTTGGCTCACAGGGCTTAGGCAGAAAGGGCGAGCAGGGGTGAGTTAATTCATTTTTTGCTGTTTCTACCTGGTACTGGCAAGGTATCTAGAGAGGATGGGTGTGCAGGCAGTGCAATGTTCCTCTTGCACTATGTTCGAGGTGAGGGACGACGTCAGTGTCCCTGCTGATTATACCTGTGAGAAGTGCATCCATCTGCAGCTCCTCCAAAACCGTGTAAGGGAACTGGAGCTGGAGTTGGAGGAACTTAGGATCATTAGGGATGCAGAGATGGCCATAGACAGAAGCTTCAGGGATACAGTTACTCCGCGGAATGAAAATAGATGGGTGACGGTGAGAGGGGCTGGGAAGAAGCAGTCGGTGCAGGGATCCCCTGTGGTCGTTCCCCTTAGCAACAAGTATTCCGCTTTGGATACGGTTGAGGGGGACGACATACCAGTGGTGAGCCGCAGTGAGAGGATCTCCGGCACTGAGTCCGTCCCTGTGGCTCAGGAGGGTAAGGAGGAGAGCGGGAGGGCAATAGTTATTGGGGACTCGTTAGTTAGAGGGATAGATAGGAGGTTCTGTGGCAGCAAAAGAGACTCGAGGATGGTTTGTTGCCTACCGGATGCCAGGGTCCGTGACGTCTCGGACCGTGTTTTCCGGATTCTTAAGGGGGAGGGGAAACAGTCACAAGTCGTGGTACACATTGGTACCAACGACATAGGTAGGAGAAGGGACGGGGATTTAAAACAGGAATTTCGGGAGTTGGGCTGGAAGCTGAGAGCAAAGACAAAACATGTGGTCATCTCTGGTACGCTACCGGTGCCACGTGATAGCGAGTTGAGGAACAGGGAGAGAGTGCACTTAAACATGTGGTTGCAGGGATGGTGCAGGAGGGAGGGTTTCAGATACGTGGATAATTGGAACACGTTCTGGGGAAGGTGGGACCTCTACAAACAGGATGGGGTGCACCTGAACCAGAGGGGGCACCAATATCCTGGGAGGGAAATTTGCTACGGCTCTTCAGGGGGATTTAAACTAATTTGTCAGGGGAGTGGGAAAAGGAGTTGTAGTCCGGAAGTCAGTGTTGAGGGTGGTGAGGTATTGGGGAAGGTATCAAGGTCAAGGGTGGGTACCGGTAGACAGGAAGGTGGGTTGAAGTGTGTCTACTTCAATGCAAGGAGCATCCGGAACAAGGTGGATGAACTTGGGGCGTGGATTGCTACTTGGGACTACGATGTTGTGGCCATTACGGAGACGTGGGTAGAACAAGGACAGGAATGGTTGTTGGACGTTCCGGGGTATAGATGTTTCAGTAAGTGTAGGGAAGCTGGTAAAAGAGGTGGAGGAGTAGCATTGTTAATCAAGGATAGTTTAACGGCTGCGGAAAAGCACTTTGAGGGGGATATGCACACTGAGGTAATATGGGCTGCAGTTAGAAACAGGAAAGGAGCGGTCACGTTGTTAGGAGTTTACTATAGGCCCCCAAATAGTAATAGAGATGTGGAGGAAGAAATTGCTAAGCAGATTATGGATACGTGTGGGGGTCACAGGGTAGTTGTCATGGGGGACTTTAACTTTCCAAATATTGATTGGAACCTTTGTAGGTCAAATAGTTTGGATGGGGCACTTTTTGTGCAGTGTGTGCAGGAGGGTTTCCTGACACAATATGTGGATAGGCCGACAAGGGGTGAGGCCACATTGGATTTGGTACTGGGAAATGAACCGGGCCAAGTGTTAGATTTGGTTGTGGGAGAGCACTTTGGAGATAGTGACCACAATTCGGTGTCTTTTGTTATTGCAATGGAGAGGGATAGGGCCGGACGGCAGGGCAAGGCTTACAATTGGGGGAGAGGTAATTATGATGCGATTAGGCAAGAATTAGGGGGCATAAGATGGGAACAGAAACTGTCAGGGAAAGGCACTGATGAAAAGTGGAACTTTTTCAAGGAACAAATACTGGGTGTCCTTGATAGGTATGTCCCTGTCAGGCAGGGAGGAAATGGCCGAGTGAGGGAACCGTGGTTCACAAAAGAGGTGGAATGTCTTGTGAAAAGGAAGAGGGAAGCTTATGTAGGGATGAGGAAACAAGGTTCAGATGGCTCGATTGAGGGTTACAAGTTAGCAAGGAATGAGCTGAAAAAGGGGCTGAGGAGAGCTAGGAGGGAACATGAGAAGTCCTTGGCGGGTCGGATCAAGGAAAACCCCAAGGCTTTTTACTCTTATGTGAGGAATAAAAGAATGACCAGGGTGAGGTTAGGGCCGGTCAAGGACAGTGGTGGGAACTTGTGTATGGAATCAGTAGAGATAGGCGAGGTGATGAATGAATACTTTTCTTCAGTGTTCACCAAGGAGAGGGGCCATGTTTTTCAGGAAGAGAAGGTGTTACAGGCTAATAGGCTGGAGGAAATAGATGTTCGGAGGGAGGATGTACTGGCAGTTTTGAATAAACTGAAGGTCGATAAGTCCCCTGGGCCTGATGAAATGTATCCTAGGATTCTTTGGGAGGCGAGGGAAGAGATTGCAGAGCCTTTGGCTTTGATCTTTGGGTCCTCACTGTCCACGGGGATGGTGCCAGAGGACTGGAGAGTGGCAAATGTTGTTCCTCTGTTTAAGAAAGGGAATAGAAATGACCCTGGTAATTATAGACCGGTTAGTCTGACTTCGGTGGTTGGTAAATTGATGGAAAAGGTCCTTAGGGATGGGATTTACGACCATTTAGAAAGATGCGGATTAATCCGGGATAGTCAGCACGGATTTGTGAAGGGCAAATCGTGCCTCACAAATTTGATAGAATTTTTTGAGGAGGTAACTAGGTGTGTTGATGAAGGTAGGGCGGTTGATGTCATATACATGGATTTTAGTAAGGCGTTTGATAAGGTCCCCCATGGTCGGCTTATGATGAAAGTAAGGAGGTGTGGGATAGAGGGAAAGTTGGCCGATTGGATAGGTAACTGGCTATCTGATCGAAGACAGAGGGTGGTGGTGGATGGAAAATTTTCGGACTGGAGGCAGGTTGCTAGCGGAGTGCCGCAGGGATCGGTGCTTGGTCCTCTGCTCTTTGTGATTTTTATTAATGACTTAGAGGAGGGGGCTGAAGGGTGGATCAGTAAATTTGCTGATGACACCAAGATTGGTGGAGTAGTGGATGAGGTGGAGGGCTGTTGTAGGCTGCAAAGAGACATAGATAGGATGCAAAGCTGGGCTGAAAAATGGCAAATGGAGTTTAACCCTGATAAATGTGAGGTGATTCATTTTGGTAGGACAAATTTAAATGTGGATTACAGGGTCAAAGGTAGGGTTCTGAAGACTGTGGAGGAACAGAGAGATCTTGGGGTCCATATCCACAGATCTCTAAAGGTTGCCACTCAAGTGGATAGAGCTGTGAAGAAGGCATATAGTGTGTTAGCTTTTATTAACAGGGGGTTGGAGTTTAAGAGCCGTGGGGTTATGCTGCAACTGTACAGGACCTTGGTGAGACCGCATTTGGAATATTGCGTGCAGTTCTGGTCACCTCACTATAAGAAGGATGTGGAAGCGCTGGAAAGAGTGCAGAGGAGATTTACCAGGATGCTGCCTGGTTTGGAGTGTCGGTCTTATGAGGAAAGGTTGAGGGAGCTGGGGCTGTTCTCTCTGGAGCGGAGGAGATTGAGGGGAGACTTAATAGAGGTTTATAAAATGATGAAGGGGATAGATCGAGTGAACGTTCAAAGACTATTTCCTCGGGTGGATGGAGCTATTACAAGGGGGCATAACTATAGGGTTCATGGTGGGAGATATAGGAAGGATATCAGAGGTAGGTTCTTCACGCAGAGAGTGGTTGGGGTGTGGAATAGACTGCCTGCAGTGATAGTGGAGTCAGACACTTTAGGATCATTTAAGCGGTTATTGGATAGGCACATGGAGCACACCAGGATGGTAGGGAGTGGGATAGCTTGATCTTGGTTTCAGATGAAGGTCGGCACAACATCGTGGGCCGAAGGGCCTGTTCTGTGCTGTACTGTTCTATGTTCTATGTTCTAACCCCTGTGTCAGCGTAGAGTTGAGAGAGACATCAGGAAGGCAAAAAGGAGACACAAGATTGCTTTGGCAGACAAGGCAAAGGAGACTCCAAAGAGCTTCTACAAATATATAAAGGGCAAAAGAGTAACAAGGGAGAGAGTAGGGCCTCTTAAGGATCAACAAGGTCATCTATGTGCAGATCCACAAGAGATGGGTGAGATCCTAAATGAATATTTCTCATCAGTATTTACTGTTGAGAACGGCATGGATGTTAGGGAACTTGGGGAAATAAACATTGATAACTTGAGGAGTGTACATATTACAGAGAAGGAGGTGCTGGAAGTCTTAAAGCTCTTCAAGGTAGATAAATCCCTAGGACCTGATGAAGTGTATCCCAGGACGTTGTGGGAGGCTAGGGAGGAAATTGCGGGTCCCCTCGCAGATATTTGAACCATCGACAGCCACAGGTGAGGTGCCTGAAGATTGGAAGGTGGCAAATGTTATGCCTTTGTTTAAGAAGGGCTTCATGGAAACGTCTGAGAACTACAGGCCATTGAGCCTAACGTCTCTAGTGGGTAAGTTGTTAGAAGGTATTCTGAGAGACAGGATCTACAGGCATTATGGAGGCAAAGACTGATTAGGGGCAGTCAGCATGGCTTTGTGAGTGGAAAATCATATATCACAAATTTGATTACGTTTTTTGAAGGAGTAACCAAGAAGGTAGATGAGGGCAGTGCAGTTGATGTTGTCTACATGGACTTTAGCAAGGCCTTTGACAAGGTACCGCATGGTAGGTTGTTGCATGACTTAAATCTCATGGGATCCAGGGTGAACTATCCAATTGGATACAAAATTGGTTTGATGACAGAAGACAGAGGGTGGTTGTAGAGGGTTGTTTTTCAACTGGAGGTCTGTGAACAGCGATGTGCCTCGGGGATCGGTGCTGCATCCACTGTTATTTGTCATTTATAGTAATGATTTGGATGGGAATTTAGGAGGTATGGTTAGTAAGTTTACAGATGGCATCAAGATTGGTGGCATAGTGGCACTCACTTGATGAAGGAGCAGCGCTCCGAAAGCTCGTGATTCCAAATAAACCTGTTGGATTTTAACTTGGTGTTGTGACTTCTTACTGTGCCACCCCAGTACAACGCCGGTATCTCCACATCATGGTGGCATCGTGAACGGTGAATAACGTTATCTAGGATTGTAACGGAGTCTTGATCAATTGGGCCAGTGCGCTGACGAATGGCAGATGGAGTTTAATTTAGATAAATGCAAGGTGATGCATTTTGGTAGATCGAACAAGGGCAGGACTTACTCAGTTAATGGTAGGGTGTTGAGAACAAACAGATTAGGGCTACAGTTATAGTGGAGTGGAGTCACAGATGGACAGGGTGGTGAAGAAGGCATTGGGTTTATTGGTCAGAACATTGAATACAGGAGTTGGAACATCTTGTTGAAGTTGTACAAGACATTAGTAAGGCCACACTTGGAATACTGTGTACAGTTCTGGTTACCCTATTATAGAAAGGATATTATTAAACTAGAAAGAGTGCAGAAAAGATTTACTAGCATGCTACCACGACTTGATAGTTTGAGTTATGAGAAGCTGGATAGACTGGGACATTTTTCCCTGGAGCATTTGAGGCTGAGGGGTGATCTTATAGAGGTCTACAAAATAATGAGGGGCATAAGAAAGGGAATAGAAATGACCCTGGTAATTATAGACCGGTTAGTCTTACTTCGGTGGTTGGTAAATTGATGGAAAAGGTCCTAAGGGATGGGATTTACGACCATTTAGAAAGATGCGGATTAATCCGGGATAGTCAGCACGGATTCGTGAAGGGCAAGTCGTGCCTCACAAATTTGATAGAATTTTTTGAGGCGGTAACTAAGTGTGTTGATGAAGGTAGGGCAGTTGATGTCATATACATAGGTTTTAGTAAGGCGTTTGATAAGGTCCCCCATGGTCGGCTTATGATGAAAGTGAGGAGGTGTGGGATAGAGGGAAAGTTGGCCGATTGGATAGGTAACTGGCTGTCTGATCGAAGACAGAGGGTGGTGGTGGATGAAAAATTTTCGGATTGGAGGCAGGTTGCTAGCGGAGTGCCACAGGGATCAGTGCTTGGTCCTCTGCTCTTTGTGATTTTTATTAATGACTTAGAGGAGGGGGTTGAAGGGTGGATCAGTAAATTTGCTGATGACACCAAGATTGGTGGAGTAGTGGATGAGGTGGAGGGCTGTTGTAGGCTGCAAAGAGACATAGATAGGATGCAAAGCTGGGCTGAAAAATGGCAAATGGAGTTTAACCCTGACAAATGTGAGGTGATTCATTTTGGTAGGACTAATTTAAATGTGGATTACAGGGTCAAAGGTAGGTTTCTGAAGACTGTGGAGGAACAGAGAGATCTTGGGGTCCATATCCACAGATCTCTAAAGGTTGCCACTCAAGTGGATAGAGTTGTGAAGAAGGCCTATAGTGTGTTAGCTTTTATTAACAGGGGGTTGGAGTTTAAGAGCCGTGGGGTTATGCTGCAACTGTACAGGACCTTGGTGAGACCACATTTGGAATATTGTGTGCAGTTCTGGTCGCCTCACTATAAGAAGGATGTGGAAGCGCTGGAAAGAGTGCAGAGGAGATTTACCAGGATGCTGCCTGGTTTGGAGGGTAGGTCTTATGAGGAAAGGTTGAGGGAGCTAGGGCTGTTCTCTCTGGAGCGAAGGAGGCTGAGGGGAGACTTAATAGAGGTTTATAAAAAGATGAAGGGGATAGATAGAGTGAACGTTCAAAGACTATTTCCTCGGGTGGATGGAGCTATTACAAGGGGGCATAACTATAGGGTTCATGGTGGGAGATATAGGAAGGATATCAGAGGTAGGTTCTTTACGCAGAGAGTGGTTGGGGTGTGGAATGGACTGCCTGCAGTGATAGTGGAGTCAGACACTTTAGGAACATTTAAGCGGTTATTGGATAGGCACATGGAGCACACCAGGATGATAGGGAGTGGGATAGCTTGATCTTGGTTTCAGATAAAGCTCAGCACAACATCGTGGGCCGAAGGACCTGTTCTGTGCTGTACTGTTCTATGTTCTATAGATCAGCTAGATAGTCAATATCTTTTCCCAAAGGTAGGGGAGTTTAAAACTAGAAGGCACAGGTTTAAGGTGAGAGGGGAGAGATACAAAAGGGTCCAGAGGGGCAACTTTTTCACACAGAGGGTGTGAGTGTGTGGAATGACTTGCCAGAGATATTTGTAGAGGCGGGTTCAATTTTGTCTTTTAAAAAGCATTTAGACAGTTACATCGGTAAAGAACAAAGAACAGTACAGCACAGGAAACAGGCCCTTCGGCCCTCCAAGCCTGTGCCACTCCTTGGTTCAACTAGACCAATCGTTTGTATCCCTCCATTCCCAGGCTGCTCATGTGACTATCCAGGTAAGTCTTAAACGATGTCAGCGTGCCTGCCTCCACCACCCGACTTGGCAGCGCATTCCAGGCCCCCACCACCCTCTGTGTAAAAAACGTCCCTCTGATATCTGAGTTATACTTCGCCCCTCTCACCTTGAGCCCGTGACCCCTCGTGATCGTCACCTCCGACCTGGGAAAAAGCTTCCCACTGTTCACCCTATCTATACCCTTCATAATCTTGTATACCTCTATTAGATCTCCCCTCATTCTCCGTCTTTCCAGGGAGAACAAGCCCAGTTTACCCAATCTCTCCTCATAGCTAAGACCCTCCATACCAGGCAACATCCTGGTAAACCTTCTCTGCACTCTCTCTAACGCCTCCATGTCCTTCTGGTAGTGCGGCGACCAGAACTGGACGCAGTACTCCAAATGTGGCCTAACCAGCTTTCTATACAGCTGCATCATCAGACTCCAGCTTTTATACTCTATACCCCGTCCTATAAAGGCAAGCATACCATATGCCTTCTTCACCACCTTCTCCACCTGTGTTGCCACCTTCAAGGATTTGTGGACTTGCACACCTAGGTCCCTCTGTGTTTCTATACTCCTGATGACTCTGCCATTTATTTATAACTCCTCCCTACATTATTTCTTCCAAAATGCATCACTTCGCATTTATCCGGATTAAACTCCATCTGCCACCTCTCCGCCCAATTTTCCAGCCTATCTATATCCTGCTGTATTGCCCGACAATGCTCATCGCTATCCGCAAGTCCAGCCATCTTCGTGTCATCCGCAAACTTGCTGATTACACCAGTTACACCTTCTTCCAAATCATTTATATATATCACAAATAGCAGAGGTCCCAGTACAGAGCCCTGCGGAACACCACTGGTCACAGACCTCCAGCCGGAAAAAGACCCTTCGACCACTACCCTCTGTCTCCTATGGCCAACACAGTAAGAAGTTTAACAACACCAGGTTAAAGTCCAACAGGTTTATTTGGTAGCAAAAGCCACACAAGCTTTCGGAGCTCTTAGCCCCTTCTTCAGGTGAGTGGGAATTCTGTTCACAAACAGAGCTTATAAAGACACAGACTCAATTTACATGAATAATGGTTGGAATGCGAATACTTACAACTAATCAAGTCTTTAAGAAACGAAACAATGTGAGTGGAGAGAACATCAAGACAGGCTAAAAAGATGTGTATTGTCTCCAGACAAGACAGCCAGTGAAACTCTGCAGGTCCACGCAACTGTGGGAGTTACAAATAGTGTGACATGAACCCAATATCCCGGTTGAGGCCGTCCTCGTGTGTGCGGAACTTGGCTATCAGTTTCTGCTCAGCGACTCTGCGCTGTCGTGTGACGCGAAGGCCGCCTTGGAGAACGCTTACCCGAATATCAGAGGCCGAATGCCCGTGACCGCTGAAGTGCTCCCCAACAGGAAGAGAACAGTCTTGCCTGGTGATTGTCGAGCGGTGTTCATTCATCCGTTGTCGCAGCGTCTGCATAGTTTCCCCAATGTACCATGCCTCGGGACATCCTTTCTTGCAGCGTATCAGGTAGACAACGTTGGCCGAATTGCAAGAGTATGTACCGTGTACCTGGTGGATGGTGTTCTCACGTGAGATGATGGCATCTGTGTCGATGATCCGGCACGTCTTGCAGAGGTTGCTGTAGCAGGGTTGTGTGGTGTCTTGGTCACTGTTCTCCTGAAGGCTGGGTAGTTTGCTGCGGACAATGGTCTGTTTGAGGTTGTGCGGTTGTTTGAAGGCAAGAAGTGGAGGTGTGGGGATGGCCTTGGCGAGATGTTCGTCTTCATCAATGACATGTTGAAGGCTCCGGAGGAGATGCCGTAGCTTCTCCGCTCCGGGGAAGTACTGGACAACGAAGGGTACTCTGTCCACTGTGTCCCGTGTTTGTCTTCTGTGGCGCGTTGGAACTGTTGATCAATGAGTCTAGCTCCATATCCTGTTCTTATGAGGGCATCTTTCAGCGTCTGGAGGTGTCTGTTGCGATCCTCCTCATCCGAGCAGAGCCTGTGTATACGGAGGGCTTGTCCGTAGGGGATGGCTTCTTTAACATGTTTAGGGTGGAAGCTGGAGAAGTGGAGCATCATGAGGTTATCCGTGGGCTTGCGGTACAGTGAGGTGCTGAGGTGACCGTCCTTAATGGAGATGCGTGTGTCCAAGAATGCAACCGATTCCGGAGAGTAGTCTATGGTGAGCCTGATGGTGGGATGGAACTTGTTGATGTCATCATAGAGTTGTTTCAGTGATTGTTCACCATGAGTCCAAAGGAAGAAAATGTCATCGATGTATCTAGTGTATAGCATCGGTTGAAGGTCCCGTGCGGTGAAGAAGTCTTCTTCGAACCTGTGCATGAAGATGTTGGCATATTGAGGTGCGAATTTGGTCCCCATGGCTGTTCCGTGTGTCTGGATGAAGAACTGGTTGTTGAAGGTGAAGATATTGTGGTCCAGGATGAAGCGGATGAGATGTAAAATTGCATCTGGAAACTGGCAGTTGTTGGCGCTGAGCACTGAGGCCGTTGCAGCAATGCCATCGTCATGGGGGATGCTGGTGTAGTGTGCCGAGACATCCATTGTGACGAGGAGCGCCAAGCCAGTTCTCCACCCATCTAGCCACTTCTCCTTGTATCCCATGAGCCTTAACCTTCTTAACCAACCTGCCATGTGGGACTTTGTCAAATGCCTTACTGAAATCCATATAGACGACATCCACGGCCCTTCCTTCATCAACCGTTTTTGTCACTTCCTCAAAAAACTCCACCAAATTTGTAAGGCACGACCTCCCTCTTACAAAACCATGCTGTCTGTCACTAATGAGATTGTTCCGTTCTAAATGCACATACATCCTGTCTCTAAGAATCCTCTCCAACAACTTCCCTACCACGGATGTCAAGCTCACCGGCCTATAATTTCCTGGGTTATCCCTGCTACCCTTCTTAAACAACGGGACCACATTCGCTATCCTCCAATCCTCAGGGACCTCACCCGTGCCCAAAGAAGCGACAAAGATTTCCGTTAGAGGCCCAGCAATTTCATCTCTCGTCTCCCTGAGCAGTCGAGGATAGATGCCATCAGGCCCTGGGGCTTTGTCAGTTTTAATGTTCCCTAAAAAACCTAACACTTCCTCTCTTGTAATGGAGATTTTCTCTAACGGGTCAACACCTCCCTCCGAGACACTCCCGGTTAACACGCCCCTCTCCTTCGTGAATACCGGTGCAAAGTATTCATTTAGGATCTCCCCTATTCCCTTGGGTTCTAAGCATAATTTCCCTTCTTTGTCCCTGAGAGGTCCAATTTTCTCCCTGACAACTCTTTTGTTCCTAACGTATGAATAGAATGCCTTAGGATTCTCCTTAATCCTGCCTGCCAAGAACATCTCGTGACCTCTTTTTGCCCTTCTAACTCCCCGTTTGAGCTCTTTCCTACTCTCTCTGTATTCCTCCAGAGTTCCATCTGTTTTCAGTTGCCTGGACTTAACGTACGCCTCCCTTTTCATATTAATCAGATCCTCAATTTCCCTGGTTATCCACGGCTCTCGAATCCTACCTTTCCTATCTTTCCTTTTTACAGGCACATGCCTATCCTACAGCCTTATCAATAGTTCCTTAAAAGACTCCCACATGCCAGACGCGGACTTACCCTCGAACATCCTCTCCCAATCAACATCCACCAATTCCTGCCTAATCCGGCTATAGTTAGCCTTCCCCCAATTTAGCACCCTGCCCGTAGGACAGCACTCATCCTTGTCCCTTACTATCCTAAAGTTAACAGAGTTGTGGTCACTATTTGCCACATGTTCCCCTACCGAAACTTTGACGACCTGACCGGGCTCATTTCCCAGAACTAGGTCCAGTATAGCTCCCTCTCTAGTCGGGCTATCTACATACTGTTCCAAAGAACCTTCCAGTACGCATTTTACAAATTCCTTCCCGTCCGGACCCCCAGCTCTAAGCACTTTCCAGTCTGTGCCAGGGAAATTAAAGTCCCCCACTACAACAACCCTATTTTTTCTGCACCTATCCAGAATCTCCTGACATATTCTTTCCTCCACTTCCCGTGGGCTGTTGGGTGGTCTGTAGTACACCCCCAGCATTGTGACTGCACCCTTCCTGTTTCTGAGTTCCACCCACAGATTGATTGATATAGAGGGATATGGGCCAAGCGCAGGCAATTGGGACTAGCTTAATGGTAAAAACTGGGTGGCATGGAAAAGTTGGACCGAAGGGCCTGTTCCCACACTGTAAACCTCTATGACACTGTGGCTCAAACAAAAGGAACTTACTGGCATTCAGAGAAGCTAACACCCTGTTATCTCTGAGGGGATGCTAACAACCCAGTGAGCTGCAGAAGACCAACATCCAAGGGAATTACACATTTGCCATTTATATTTCTTAAGTCTGGCCTGGTCAAGAGACTTATAGTCCACGAGGACAATGGGCCCTGAACATCCTTGGAAATTCCTCATGGCTGGAACATTAAGAATCTCAAGAATCTAGGCTAAGGAATGGAGATCCTGTGTAAAAGCCAAGGTGCAGAGGTGGGAGTCACATAACCCCCCCCCCCAACAGACCAGTGGCATCTGTCTTATTAATTACCTTGTGGAGCTGCAAAGCCTAGACTGCCATCTTCCAATAAGCAAGCAGCACCTCAGAGAAAGGGTTGAATGTTTTGGCCCTATCTACGCTGTTTCCACTGGAACTTGTGTACCATCGCCCACAGTCTCGTTGTGGAAACCATTTCAATCGGAAAATTGGATTACCCAGCACCAGTCTCAGCCTGCTGACCTCTCTGCAGGAACACACCATCGGACTTTAGATTCCGAACTCTGCCCTCACAGGTCTTTGTCGTGTATCTCATTCTTTCCTTTATCCCTCTTCCACTGCATGAATGCAAAAGAGAGGAACATTATGAACTCTCTTCCTGCATTTTGAGGGGTGTGCAACATAAACTAACCCCTTAAATTACACTAGCTTGAGTTTGCTGTGGGGTGATTAATAGAAATTGGATCACACCAAAACTCAGGGGCTGGGAAATACTCCACCACTTATAAAGGGAGAAATCAAAACTAAAACACGTTTCTATTTATGGATGGATGGAGAGAAAAGAATCGGGGTTGTTTAAATTAAACCTCTTCCTGTCTGTAACAAGTATATAATTTGCTGTGAAGCAGTTGAGAAGTCCTGAGATTCTGAAAAACCCAAGAGAAATGGGAGTTTGTTTCCCTAAGGCTTTATGCCTCCCTTCCATGTTCAACCCTTTACTTCTCGGAGTCCTTACTCAGCCCCAATCTCTCTGCAAAATGCCATCCAGGTCTACAGCTGACCTCTGGAATTACTCAGATGTATACACATTCAGGCAGAGGGACACAACACGAACCAGAGCACTAATGTAAGAGACATCTGCCTGGATAGGCACAATCTCCTACAGAACTGGCACTCTGCAGGTAGCTGCGTGGTACGCCCAATGTCGTGCCATCTTCTCCTTATAACCCCTCTCTGTGATCCCTTGGCCTACTCCTGAACCAGGAGGAGCTATCTGCCTAGGCCCTTCCTCAGTGCTCTGCTCAATATCAAAGTAGTCTATTCCCATTCTCACTCCCTCGGCTGCTGGTAGTTTGTTCTGCAGGGCGTCTTCTATAAAGCTCTGCTTCATAGGTCATGCCAGCAATCTCAAGTTCCTCTCCAAACTCCAAACTTTCAGCACCAGCAATGACAACTCTGTGCCACTGGTTGACTGTGATATTCCACCTTTTATGCGAGTTGACTAGTGCCTCCATTAGCCCTGATGGCTCCCCACTGACTGCACACCAGGTTCGCAGGTAAGATCGAGGGCCACCTTCCAAGAACCCGATTTTCAAATCATACTCACATTTGTGCCGGCAACTGAAAATCCAGATCACTGAATATAAAAGCAGGGATGTTACATTGAATTGTTATGAAGCTCTGCTACAACTGGAGTATTGTGCCCAATACTGGAATCCATTATTAAAGAGGAGATAGCAGGGCATCTGGATAGAAATGGTTCGATCAATCAGACGCAGCATGGATTCATGAGGGGAAAGTCGTGCTTGACGAACATGTTGGATTTTTATGAAGATGTGACTAGGGCGGTTGATGGAGGAGAACCGGTGGATGCAGTGTTTTTGGATTTCCAAAAGGCGTTTGATAAGGTGCCCCATAAAAGGCTGCTGAAGAAGATTAGGGCACACGGAGTTGGGGGTAGTGTGTTAAAGTGGATTGGGGACTGGCTATCCGACAGGAAGCAAAGAGTCGGAATAAATGGGTGTTCTTCCGGTTGGAGGAAGGTAACTAGTGGCGTGCCGCAGGGATCGGTACTCGGGCCGCAACTGTTTACCATTTATATAGATGATCTGGAGGAGGGGACGGAGTGTAGGGTAACGAAGTTTGCAGACGACACAAAGATAAGTGGAAAAGTGAATCGTGTGGAGGACGGAGAAGATCTGCAGAGAGATTTGGACAGGCTGAGTGAGTGGGCGAGGATATGGCAAATGGAGTATAACGTTGAGAAATGCGAGGTTATACACTTTGGAGGAAATAATAACAAATGGGATTACTATCTCAATGGAAACAAATTAAAACATGCTACCGTGCAAAGGGACCTGGGGGTCCTTGTGCATGAGACGCAAAAGCCCAGTCTGCAGGTACAACAGGTGATCAAGAAGGCAAATGGGATGTTGGCCTATATTGCGAAGGGGATAGAGTATAAAAGCAGGGATGTCTTGATGCACCTGTACAGGGCATTGGTGAGGCCGCAGCTGGAATACTGTGTGCAGTATTGGTCCCCTTATATGAGGAAGGATATATTGGCATTGGAGGGAGTGCAGAGAAGGTTCACCAGGTTGATACCGGAGATGAGGGGTTTGGATTATGAGGAGAGATATAGAATTATATTAATTAATTATTATCCTATAGATAAGGAATGTAAACAGGGTAAGAGGGAGGTTAGACGAGTGATGGAGAAGGGAAGTGCTCAGGCTGAAGGTCTGAGATGTGTCTATTTTAATGCCAGGAGTGTAGTGAATAAAGTGGATGAGCTTAGAGCGTGGATTGCTGCTTCGAATTGTGATGTGGTGGCCATTACGGAGACTTGGATGTCTCAGGGACAGGACTGGGTGCTTCAGGTGCCGGGTTTTAGATGTTTCAGGAAGGACAGGGAGGGAGGCAAGAGAGGGGGGGGAGTGGCACTGTTGATCAGGGATAGTGTCACGGCTGTAGAGAAGGTGGACGCCGTGGAGGGATTGACTACGGAGTCTCTGTGGGTGGAGGTTAGGAACAGGAAGGGGTCGGTAACGTTGCTGGGTGTTTTCTATAGGCCGCCCAATAGTAACAGAGATGTTGAGGAGCAGATGGGGAAACAGATCCTGGAGAGATGTAGGAATAACAGAGTTGTCATGATGGGAGATTTTAATTTCCCAAACATAGATTGGAATATCCCTAGGGCTAGGGGTTTGGATGGAGAGGAGTTTGTTAGGTGTGTCCAGGAGAGTTTCCTGACACAGTTTGTGGATAAGCCTACTAGAGGAGAGGCTGTACTTGATCTGGTGCTGGCTAATGAACCTGGACAGGTGGAGGATCTCTCGGTGGGTGAGCATCTTGGGGATAGCGATCATAATTCTATCTCCTTCACGATAGCATTGGAAAGAGATAGGATCAGGCAGGCTAGGAAAGTGTTTCTCTGGAGTAAAGGGAAATACAGTGTCATCAGGGAGGAAATTAGACGGGTAAATTGGAAGGAGGCATTCTTGGGGAAAAGTACCGAAGGAAAGTGGAGGATTTTCAAGGAATGTTTGTCTGGAGCTCTGCATGACAACGTTCCGATGAGACAGGGGGGTGTTGGTAGGGTACGGGAACCGTGGTGCACGAAGGTTGTGATGAACCTGGTGAATAAGAAAAGAGAGGCGTACAGAAGGTTCAGAGAGCTAGGAGGTGTTAAGGATTTAGAGGAGTATACGGGATGTAGGAAGGAGCTTAAGAAGGAAATTAGGAGAGCGAGAAGGGGTCATGAGAAGGCCTTGGCGGGTAAGATTAAGGAGAATCCCAAGGCTTTCTACAAATATGTCAAGAGTAAAAGGATGAGATGTGAAGGCATAGGACCCTTAAAAGGTGAAGGGAGAAAAGTTTGTGCGGAACCGTTAGAAATGGCGGAGCTGCTTAATGAATACTTTACCTCGGTATTCACGGTGGAAAGGGATCTGGGTGGTTGTACTGCTGGTTTGCGGTGGACAGAAAGGATCGAGCATGTGGACATAAAGAAAGAGGATGTGTTGGAACTATTGAATGGCATCAAGGTTGGTAAGTCGCCGGGACCGGATGGGATGTACCCCAGGTTACTGTGGGAGGCGAGGGAGGAGATTGCGGAGCCTTTGGCGATGATCTTTGCATCGTCGATGGAGACGGGAGAGGTTCCGGAGGATTGGAGGATTGCAGATGTGGTCCCTATATTCAAGAAAGGGAACAGGGACAGCCCGGGAAATTACCGACCGGTGAGTCTAACCTCAGTGGTTGGTAAGTTGATGGAGAGGATCCTGAGAGACAGGATTTATGATCATCTAGAGAAGTTTAGTATGATCAAAAGTAGTCAGCACGGCTTTGTCAAGGGCAGGTCGTGCCTTACGAGCCTGGTTGAGTTCTTTGAAAATGTGACCAAACACATTGACGAAGGAAGAGCGGTGGATGTGGTCTATATGGACTTCAGCAAGGCGTTCGATAAGGTCCCCCATGCAAGACTTCTTGAGAAAGTGAGAGGGCATGGGATCCAAGGGGCTGTTGCCCTGTGGATCCAGAACTGGCTTGCCTGCAGAAGGCAGAGAGTGGCTGTGGAGGGGTCTTTCTCTGCATGGAGGTCAGTGACCAGTGGAGTGCCCCAGGGATCTGTTCTGGGACCCTTGCTGTTTGTCATTTTCATAAATGACCTGGATGAGGAAGTGGAGGGATGGGTTGGTAAGTTTGCTGACGACACCAAGGTAGGTGGTGTTGTGGATAGTTTGGAGGGATGTCAGAAGTTGCAGCGAGACATAGATAGAATGCAAGACTGGGCGGAGAAGTGGCAGATGGACTTCAACCCGGATAAGTGTGTGGTGATCCATTTTGGCAGATCCAATGGGATGAAGCAGCAGTATAATATGAAGGGTACCATTCTTAGCAGTGTAGAGGATCAGAAGGACCTTGGGGTCCGGGTCCATAGGACTCTTAAATCGGCCTCGCAGGTGGAGGATGCGGTCAAGAAGGCGTACGGCGTACTGGCCTTCATTAATCGAGGGATTGAGTTTAGGAGTCGGGAGATAATGCTGCAGCTTTATAGGACCCTGGTTAGACCCCACTTGGAGTACTGCGCGCAGTTCTGGTCACCTCATTACAGGAAAGATGTTGAAGCCATTGAAAGGGTGCAGAGGAGATTTACAAGGATGTTGCCTGGATTGGGGGGCATGCCTTATGAGGATAGGTTGAGGGAGCTTGGTCTCTTCTCCCTGGAGAGACGAAGGATGAGAGGTGACCTGATAGAGGTTTACAAGATGTTGAGAGGTCTGGATAGGGTCTCAGAGGCTATTTCCAAGGGCTGAAATGGTTGCTACGAGAGGACACAGGTTTAAGGTGCTGGGGGGTAGGTACAGAGGAGATGTCAGGGGTAAGTTTTTCACTCAGAGGGTGGTGGGTGAGTGGAATCGGCTGACGTCGGTGGTGGTGGAGGCAAACTCGTTGGGGTCTTTTAAGAGACTTCTGGATGAGTACATGGGATTTAATGGGATTGAGGGCTATAGATAGGCCTAGAGGTGGGGATGTGATCGGCGCAACTTGTGGGCCGAAGGGCCTGTTTGTGCTGTGGCTTTCTATGTTCTATGTTCTATGAGAGGCTGAGGAGATTGGGTTTGTACTCGTTGGAGTTTAGAAGGATGAGGGGGGATCTTATGGAGACTTATAAGATAATGCGGGGGCTGGATAGGGTGGAGGCGGAGAGATTCTTTCCACTTAGTAAGGAAGATAAAACTAGAGGACACAGCCTCAAAATAAAGGGGGGTCGGTTTAAGACAGAGTTGAGGAGGAACTTCTTCTCCCAGAGGGTGGTGAATCTCTGGAATTCTCTGCCCACTGAGGTGGTGGAGGCTACCTCGCTGAATATGTTTAAAGCGCGGATGGATGGATTCCTGATCGGTAAGGGAATTAAGGGTTATGGGGATCAGGCGGGTAAGTGGTACTGATCCACGTCAGATCAGCCATGATCTTATTGAATGGCGGGGCAGGCTCGAGGGGCTAGATGGCCTACTCCTGCTCCTATTTCTTATGTTCTTAATTCTGGTCACTATACTTTAGGAAAGATGTGAGGACCTTTGAGAAGGTACAGAACAGATTTACCAGAATAGTTGAGGGATGAGGTATGTTAGCACCAAGGTTAGGTTGGTAAAGCTGGGGTTGTTTTCCTTGGAGCAAAAGGAAATGAAGGGTGATCAGATTGAGATATAAAGTTAAAGTTTATTTATTAGTCACAAGTAAGGCTTACATTTACACTGCAATGAAGTTACTATGCCTGTTCAGGTCAATGCACCTAACCAGCATGTCTTTCAGACTGAGAGAGGAAACCGGTGCACCCGGAGGAAAGCCACGCAGACATGGGGGGAACGTGCAAATTCCACACAGTGGTTGGGGGGGAGGGGGGGGCACTGTGACTTGCCTTAGGTAGGGCAAAGAACCCAGGGAGAGTTAATGGCCTAAATGTTGCTGTGTAGGGCACAATTTCAAAATCTGAAGAGGACACAACACTCAGAAACATTGTGAACTGTGAGGAGGATGGTGATAGGCTCCAAGAAGACAAAGTAGGATGGGCAGACACATGGCAGATGAATTTTAATAGAGAGAAGTAGGGAGTGGTACAATTCGTTAGAAAGAATAAGGAGAGTGTAATTCTAAAGAGGATGCAGGAACAGAGGCCAGAGACATAAATGCACAAACCGTTGAAGGTAGCAGGTCAGGTTGAGAAATCAGTGAATAAGGCATGTTGTATTCTGGGCTTTTAAAATAAAGGCATAAAGTAAAAAAAATCAAGGATTTGGTGAACCTTTATAGATCACTGATTCAGCCTCAAAGAGAACATTGGCACTGCACTTTAGGAAAGACATGAAGGCTTTAAGGAGGGTGGAGAAAGACTTACAGGGATGTTTTCTAGGATGACAGAATTCTGTCATTTGTATAAATTGAATACGAAAAGGTTAATATGAGCCTCGCTGAGTTACTCTTGCAGGGAGTTGGTACAGACTTTCTGTGCAGTTACTTTTCTACCATTATATTAGTTGGCATGAAAAAAGAGGGTTAAAAAAATAAAGAACCAAAAAAAATGTAAATAAATGGAACAGAAAAACTGTCCTGAGAATGGAGTTTTACCTGCTGGTAACCCGTGCTTTATGATTGAACAATCCATCTGTACTGTCGATCCAGGAAGATCCACGCAGAACATACATTTTCTGAGCATTAGTCTTTACAGGGAGGTCTGGTGGAGCATATTCAGAGTCTGTCCATTCCCATACATTTCCCAGCATGTCATAGAGGCCTGAGCAGAGAGCACAACCAAACCATATCTTCAGTGCAAATAACAAGTTCAATCTCAATTATCTATATTTCAATGAATCTGCCACAAAAGATCATAGACACACAAATATTTTCCAGTTAGATCAATGTTATTTTTTGCAAAAATTCAATTCAAAACTGCGTGATCTCACTTTCTACATGAAAATACTTAATGTAACCTCAGGGATGTTACCCTCTTTGTGCAGTGTGGAACTACGTTATAAACCTGCCCAGAAACAATGTATTTGCAGCAATAACCAAAATAAAAAACGCTGGAAAATCTCAGCAGGTCTGGCAGCATCTGTAAGGAGAGAAAAGAGCTGACGTTTTGAGGCCTGATGACCCCTTGCAGCAATAACCTGCATTTCATTTAGAAAATGTCTCATGATCGGAGAGGGGAGAGATAGTCAGAAGAGAAGAAAACAATGAAATAGATAAAACAAGCAACTAGTCACGGTGGGAAAGTTCAAATCATAGAAATCATAGAAACCCTACAGTGCAGAAGGAGGCCATTCGGCCCATTGAGTCTGCACCGACCACAATCCCACCCAGGCCCTACCCCCACATATTTTACCCGCTAATCCCTCTAACCTACGCATCCCAGGACTCTAAGGGGCAATTTTTTTTTTTTAACCTGGCCAATCAACCTAACCCGCACATCTTTGGACTGTGGGAGGAAACCAGAGCACCCGGAGGAAACCCACGCAGACACGAGGAGAATGTGCAAACTCCACACAGACAGTGACCCGAGCCGGGAATCGAACCCGGGACCCTGGAGCTGTGAAGCAGCAGTGCTAACCACTGTGCTACCGTGCCACCCCTGGGAGAGATCAATGACTTGTTGGAAACAACTGTTTTCGTTCCAATTTTCTTTTTAAGGTGATTGATATCTTAGAAACCCTACAGCACAGAAAGAGGCCATTCGGCCCATCGAGTCTGCACTGACCACAATCCCACCCAGGCCCTACCCCCATATCCCTACATATTTACCCACTAATCCCTCTAACCTACGCATCCCAGGACACTAAGGGCAATTTTTTAGCGTGGCCAATCAACCTAACTCGCATATCTTTGGACTGTGGGAGGAAACCGGAGCACCTGGAGGAAACCCACGCAGACACGAGGAGAATGTGCAAACTCCCTGATATTGATAGCACAGCACAGAAGCTGCATAGGCCATGGTGGTAGATTCTTACCATAGTTATTCTGTGGTTGAAATGCATTTACAGGAGACACACCATGATAACCATCTTCTGCTGTGTCCTGATCTGGAAATTTTCCCTGTGAAAGACATATCCAGAAACAACACAATGAGAAAAGATTAGTGGGTAACATATTATAAACATATAAATAATAAAAAGATAGTCAAGAATGGGAATGAAGAGACTGAAAAAGAAATCTTTTGAAGGCAGAAGGCCTCGCTGAAGTAGTAACTGAGCACTTTGTGTCTGTCTTCATTACAGATGCTGTCAAGGAGGAGGCAGTAGAGAAACTGGATAGGATAAGAACAGAGAGAAAGGGGAGACTTAAAAGGTTGACAGTCCTCAAAGTAGGAAAGTTTTGATGCCATGGTGACTGCACAGGGAGCTATTGTCTCCCAGGCTTTTGTTTATTCATAAAGTGCAGTTTCAAAGAACAAAGAACAAAGAACAGTACAACACAGGAAACAGGCCCTTCGGCCCTCCAAGCCTGTGCCGCTCCTTGGTCCAACTAGACCAATCGTTTGTATCCCTCCATTCCCAGGCTGCTCATGTGACTATCCAGGTAAGTCTTAAACGATGTCAGCGTGCCTGCCTCCACCACCCTACTTGGCAGCGCATTCCAGGCCCCCACCACCCTCTGTGTAAAAAACGTCCCTCTGATATCTGAGTTATACTTCGCCCCTCTCAGCTTGAGCCCGTGACCCCTCGTGATCGTCACCTCCGACCTGGGAAAAAGCTTCCCACTGTTCACCCTATCTATACCCTTCATAATCTTGTATACCTCTATTAGATCTCCCCTCATTCTCCGTCTTTCCAAGGAGAACAACCCCAGTCTACCCAATCTCTCCTCATAGCTAAGACCCTCCATACCAGGCAACATCCTGGTAAACCTTCTCTGCACTCTCTCCAATGCCTCCACGTCCTTCTGGTAGTGTGGCGACCAGAACTGGACGCAGTACTCCAAATGCGGCCTAACCAGCGTTCTATACAGCTGCATCATCAGACTCCAGCTTTTATACTCTATACCCCGTCCTATAAAGGCAAGCATACCATATGCCTTCTTCACCACCTTCTCCACCTGTGTTGCCACCTTCAAGGATTTGTGGACTTGCACACCTAGGTCCCTCTGTGTTTCTATACTCCTGATGACTCTGCCATTTATTGTATAACTCCTCCCTACATTATTTCTTCCAAAATGCATCACTTTGCATTTATCCGGATTAAATTCCATCTGCCACCTCTCCGCCCAATTTTCCAGCCTATCTATATCCTGCTGTATTGCCCGACAATGCTCTTCGCTATCCGCAATTCCAGCCATCTTTGTGTCATCCGCAAACTTGCTGATTACACCAGTTACACCTTCTTCCAAATCATTTATATATATCACAAATAGCAGCATACAAATTTCAGCATACATGCCTTTTCCTTGCAGAGCAGCCTGACTGATCAGAGCCAACTTGCCAACCAATCAGTATCCCTTTTTGCATGCAGCATAAATTTTTGTTCTCCTTGAAATTTGGTACCTGAATCCCCTGATGAGTACAAGATGAAAAGCTTCAACATGTCTTTTTTTCAGCAATATTCAAGCTCTGTACTACCCAGCGACTATTCAAACTTTCTTAGAAACTCAGTGAGAATGCACAACTTGCTGCAGATTCCAGTCTGTACACAGTTAACTTCTGGGTGCTACGATTGGTGTCATTCTTGACAGGAGAGCAAAACAATCAGTCAGGGTTCACACACTCCTGGAGGTTATCCAAGAACCCCTTTGCTTGCACAGGGATTCGTGTCAGCGGTGCTCCTCTCTGCAATCAAATATGCTCATCACCTCGACCGACATATGTCAAATAGCAGCTTGCCTGAGATACTAGAGGCTGCTGTGACCTCAGCAAGAGTTACCAACTTCAGGAGAGGCAGGTGTTCTATCATCAACTTTAACATGCTGCAGGTCGTAGTATACACTTGCTATAATCCAACTATAATCAAACTGTTTAAAGTACACTACCTGCCAGAGATTTGTGCGATTTGACTGAAACTTGTTGCCCCATGGATATGTTCTACCTGAAAGCAGAAAAAATGTTTTGTATTAAAAAGCAAAATTAACAGAAGCCCCTTTTTGCTACGCACACTTTTATTACACCAAGCAATCCACAATGTTGAAGGAAAAGGAGAGATAAAGCAATGTGGAAATGGCTTAACAGTTGGGCTCTGTGCAGCTGCTCATGTGGAGAATAAACAGTAACACAGACTGGTGGCTATGCCAAACACTTTCATATAAAACAGTCAGAAACGGGAAAATTCATAACGGGGAAAAAAGAAATGGCTGAGGAATTAAATTTGTCTTCACAAAGGAAGACATGAATCATGTGCTGAGAGAACCATGTTTTGGTGAGGAGCTGAAGGAAATAGGCATTAGTAGCATTGAAGGGAGATTTAAAGAATAGGTTTAGAGGGAATAATATCATTGGTTTAGGTGCCTGTGTAACAATTTATATTCATAGGTACCTGTATAGCAATAAATAGTATATAATATGAATTTATTGTTATACAATCACAGAAGGCATGCATGTAAGCTCCACCATGTTAAACAGAAGTACATAATATTAAAAGACACAAAATGGATACTAGCTGGGTTAGCCACATTCCTGAACACAATTAGCTGGGAAAATCATAAGCTTGTGTACAACAGCAGGGAAAGCTGCTATTCTTATCTGTTTTTGGATACACGAAAACAAGCTTAATCATATGCCTGTTATTTAAGGGAGTAAATTCGTTCATGGGTAGCTAGGCTGGAGCAGTCTCCCAGGCCCACAGGGTTGTAAGCTCAAGGACTCAAAATGAGAGAAAAGAAGATAACATTAATAAGGTACGATGAGAATCGTGTCCATGAGATTACGAGCTGAACATGCACAAGCCCGCCTTTTTCATTGCATATGAGACTAATGTATGTAATCTGTAATCAATATTATTGGATGAGGTCCAGCCGTGATGGGCTATGTAGATGTTTGAAAAATGTATAAGAATGGATGTTTTTCCTGTGTTCGTCGGAGAGAGAGGCACTGGGTTTTAACAGAAGCCATCTCCCCGCCGGCAAAAATAAACCATTTGATGCAAGGACCAACCCTGAGCGTTGAGTGATTTCTTTGAGATTCTCTTCCGCTAACAGTAGAGACATGGTTTTGGGCAAACTGATGGGATTGAAGGTGGATAAATCTCCAGATCCTGATCACCTACATCCCAGAGCACTTAAGGAAGTGGTCCTGGAAATAGCAGATCCATTGGTGGTTATTTTCCAAAATTCTTTGGACTCTGGAATAGTTCCTACAGATTGGAGCGTAGCTAATGTAAGCCCATTATTCAAAAAGGGAAGTAGAAAGAAAATGGGGAACTATAGTAACTAAAATAAGCGCACGGGTACGGCAGGCAGTAAAGAAGGCAAATGGTATGTTGACCTTCATAGCGAGAGGATTTGAGTGTAGGGATAGGGATCATTTAATCATAGAATCCCAGTACAGAAGGCGGCCATTTGGCCCATCAAGTCTGTACCGACCACGGCCTACCCAGGCCCTATTGCCGTAACTCCACACATTACCCTACTAATCTGCCTGACACTAGGGTCAAGTTAACATGGCCAATCAACCTAACCCGCACATCTTTGGAGTGTGGGAGGAAACCAGAGCACCCGGAGGAAACCCATGCAAATACAGGGGGAAAGTGCAAACTCCACAGAGACATGACCCGAGGCTGGAATTGAACCTGGGACCCTGGCGCTGTGTGGTAGCAGTGCTAACCACTGTGCCATCGTGCCGCCAATGTTTTGGTGCGATTGTATAGGGTGTTGCTGAGGCGACACCTGAAGTATTGTGTGCTGTTTTGTTGTCCTTATCTGAGGAAGAATGTCCTTGCTATAGAGGGAGTATGGCGAAGGTTTACCAGGCCGATTCCTGGGAAGGTAGGTCTGTCATATGAGGAGAGACTAAATTGATTAGGATTATATTCATTGGAGTTTAGAAAAGGGATCTCATAGAAACTTATAAAATTCTAACAGAGTTAGACAGGGTAGATTCAGAAAGAATGTTCCCAATTGTGGGGGAGTCCAGAACTAGGGGTCACAGTTTGTGAGTAAGTTAGAACAGTTAGAACTGGGGTGAAGAGAAATTTCTTCACCCAAAGGGTGGTGAATGTGTGGAATTCACTACCACAGAATGTGGTTGAGGCCAAAACGTTGTCTGATTTCAAAAATAAATTAGACATAGCTCTTGGGGCTAAAGAGATCAAGGGATATGGGAGGAAGGACGGATCAGAATATTGAATTCAATGGTCAGCCATGATCAAGATGAATGGCGGAGCAGTCTTGCAGGGCTGAATGGCCTACTCCTGCTTCCAGTTTCTATGAAATGGTCAAAGGTTTCAGGTTTCTGGTTGTCCAGATCACCAACAACCTGTCCTGGTCCCCCCACACTGACGCTATAGTTAAGAAAGCCCACCAATGCCTCTACTTTCTCAGGAGGCTAAGGAAATTTGGCATGTCCACTATGACTCTCACCAAATTTTACCAATGCACCATATAAAGCATTCTTTCTGGTTGTATCACAGCTTGGCACGGCTCCTGCTATGTCCAAGACACAGAGAAACTACAAAGGGTCATGAACGAAGCCCAGTCCATCACACAAACCAGCCTCCCATCCATTGAATCTGTCTATACTTTCCCTGACTCAGAAAAGCAACCAGCATAAACAAGGACCCCACACACCCTGGACATACTCTCTTTCACCTTCTTCCCTCAGGAAAAAGATACAAAGGTCTGAGATCACATACCAACCGATTTAAGAACAGCTTATTCCCAGCTGCTATCAGACTTTTGAATGGACCTACCTCACATTAAGTTGATCTTTCTCTACACCTCGGCAATGACTGTAACACTACATTCTGCACTCTCTCTTTTCCTTCTCCCCTATGTACTTTATGAAAAATATGCTTTGTCTGTATAGTGCGCAAGAAACAATACTTTTCACTGTATACCAATACATGTGACAATAATAAATCAAATCAAATCAAAACCAACTCGGTATTTAATTTGAAGTGGAAAGTTTACAAGATTGCTGGGAGATGGTAGGGCAGGAAGGTTTGATTGGATAGTGTTTGGGTCAAACAGTTGTAAACTGTGCTGTGTAATTCTATGATCTGAAGCTTGGTGTAAAGATATGTATTTCAATGTTGTCATCTGATCACTGATGTACCTGGAGAAAGGATGAGCAGCTGATCGAGAAGAGAAACTCTGATATTAGTGGTGTGTAATCATACCTTCAAGACCCCCTCGAGCAGCAAACTCCCATTCTTCCTCAGTGGGCAATCGCATCCCTTTCCACTTACAAAAGGCTTTGGCATCAGCCCAGCTCACCTGCACCACAGGATACTGCAGTTTCCCTATAATTCCAGAGCCAGGGCCTGCTGGCTTAAAGTGATTATTAAATAGTCTGATTATTAAGTGGTTTGGTTGTGAATTATGCATACAATTTCCGAACTTAAAGTAAAATCACACAATTGGTTAAATATTTAAAAAGTCATGTCCAACTCCACCTTCCCAAAATCACCATTGTGTTATCGGTGGTTATTGATGCGTGTTCAAAATCTAAACCAATCAATTCTTAATGAAGAATAACCAGAATAGAGCAAATGCACAGAGGTAGAGAAGCTGGGTTGACCAAGGATGCAGAGACACCTGAGGTTCGATCCATTCCCTTCCTTGGGTAGTTGGCAATACCTGATGAAACAGGTCCCTGCCAGAGCTGCATCATAGAATGTGTTCTCGACTCAAACTCTTCCTGCAACAAGTTTCCAAAATACATTCACCCATCATGGGTGACAGCAGCAAACAATGTGTGAGACTAACACTTGCTCTACATGTCTGGAGCTGACTTTCACCAACTGCTTGATTCAGATCAGTTCAGTGTGTACAAATGGATAGAGTGCTGTCAATCTCAAAATTCATTTCCTCAGGAAGCCGATACTTAAGAAGATATAATAGGCTGAACATTGTCACGAGCATTGGGACTATTTCTAGGTCTGGATCCTGCTCGTGGCTTTCACATTCAGCACCCAATTCATGTTTCAGAGCTCAGGGCAGTGAGGCCCACTGCAAGACTGAGACCCTGAGACCCAATAGCTATTTGAGGCATGTCTCCAACAATTCCATATACAATCATCAGAATGTGAGATGGGAAGGCAGCCTTTGACATTTTCTACTCGTACCCATTAAATATCCTTCATTTGTAACACAAGAGTGGATTTTAAGGTTTCTGGTGGGGTGAGGAAGGTGGAATGGGAAGTGTTTGGTAGACTTCCCACACCGTTTCTGCACAGTGAATCAAGTGTCACTAGCTAAGTCAGGGCTACCTAGCAAGAAGGCTGGCCATTTAGCACCGGAAGGGGTACATTGTTCAGTGGAGGGCAGGGACAGGGAGTTAGTCGTGGCCACCCATTGAAAAGTATGCTGGAATTGGGTTGGTCGCACCTTCTCAAGAAATGCTCATTTGGTGACAGCACTCTTTGAAGTGGACACTGAAGCAGCAACAGCTGAGAGCAGCTTTTTCCATCGTGGTGACTATTGTGCCAGCAGAGTCTCATTCAGGATCCTTACCTGAGCACTCCTGTCCCATTTTCCCTTCTGAATAAGATATGTTCAAAAAGTCAGATTCTACACTTTAACAAAATTTATCTTAATATCTGAAAAACCATCTGACTATTTCCTGGACTTCTGCTTCAAATCCTCACCACTTCTTGCATTTGCCAGGCCAAATGGTGGGGCTCAGACCTTGGGCAGCGCATGCTTTGATCATGACTTCCTATTAATCTGCGGACTCATCCTGAGATGGTCATCAGAAGATGTGGCTTGTTTCATTCATTCATCTCTACAAAGAGGTGATCGTCTCTCTCCTGAGAGGGCCTCCCCTCTCTGGAGCACCAGGCTGTGTATGGAACAGCAGATGATGATTACTGAACATAGAACATAGAACATAGAACATTACAGCGCAGAACAGGCCCTTCGGCCCACGATGTTGCACCGACCAGTTAAAAAAAAAACTGTGACCCTCCAACCTAAACCAATTTCTTTTCGTCCATGAACCTATCTACGGATCTCTTAAACGCCCCCAAACTAGGCGCATTTACTACTGATGCTGGCAGGGCATTCCAATCCCTCACCACCCTCTGGGTAAAGAACCTACCCCTGACATCGGTTCTATAACTACCCCCCCTCAATTTAAAGCCATGCCCCCTCGTGCTGGATTTCTCCATCAGAGGAAAAAGGCTATCACTATCCACCCTATCTAAACCTCTAATCATCTTATATGTTTCAATAAGATCCCCTCTTAGCCGCCGCCTTTCCAGCGAAAACAATCCCAAATCCCTCAGCCTCTCCTCATAGGATCTCCCCTCCATACCAGGCAACATCCTGGTAAACCTCCTCTGCACCCTCTCCAAAGCCTCCACATCCTTCCTGTAATGTGGGGACCAGAACTGCACACAGTACTCCAAGTGCGGCCGCACCAGAGTTGTGTACAGTTGCAACATAACGCTACGACTCCTAAATTCAATCCCCCTACCAATAAACGCCAAGACACCATATGCCTTCTTAACAACCTTATCTACTTGATTCCCAACTTTCAGGGATCTATGCACACATACACCTAGATCCCTCTGCTCCTCCACACTATTCAAAGTCCTCCCGTTAGCCCTATACTCAACACATCTGTTATTCCTACCAAAGTGAATTACCTCACACTTCTCCGCATTAAACTCCATCCGCCACCTCTCGGCCCAACTTTGCAACCTGTCCAAGTCTTCCTGCAAACTACGACACCCTTCCTCACTGTCTACCACACCACCGACTTTGGTGTCATCAGCAAATTTGCTAATCCACCCAACTATACCCTCATCCAGATCATTAATAAATATTACAAACAGCAGTGGCCCCAAAACAGATCCCTGAGGTACACCACTTGTAACCGCACTCCATGATGAATATTTACTATCAACCACCACCCTCTGTTTCCTATCCGCTAGCCAATTCCTGATCCAATTTCCTAGATCACCCCCAATCCCATACATCTGCATTTTCTGCAGAAGCCTACCATGGTGAACCTTATCAAACGCCTTACTAAAATCCATATATACCACGTCCACTGCCTTGCCCCCATCCACCTCCTTGGTCACTTTCTCAAAAAACTCAATAAGGTTAGTAAGGCACGACCTACCTGCCACAAAACCATGCTGACTATCACCTATCAATTCATTACTCTCCAAATAACTATAAATCCTATCCCTTATAATTTTTTCCAACATCTTGCCGACAACAGAAGTGAGACTCACCGGTCTATAATTCCCGGGGAAGTCTCTGTTCCCCTTCTTAAACAATGGGACAACATTCGCTAACCTCCAATCTTCTGGTACTATACCAGAGGCCAACGACGACCTGAAGATCAGAGCCAGAGGCTCTGCAATCACTTCTCTTGCCTCCCAGAGAATCCTTGGATAAATCCCATCCGGACCAGGGGATTTATCTATTTTCAGACCCTCCAGAATATCCTGCACATCCTCCTTATCAACTGTAATACTGTCTATTCTACTCCCTTGCAACCCAGTGTCCTCCTCAGCTATATTCATGTCCCCTTGCGTGAACACCGAAGAGAAATATTGGTTCAATGCTTCACCAATCTCCTCCGGTTCCACACATAACTTCCCTCTGCCATCTATAACTGGCCCTAAACTTGCCCTAACCAACCTTCTGTTCTTGACATACCTATAGAACGCCTTAGGATTCTCTTTAACCCTATCCGCCAAAGTCTTCTCATGTCCCCTTTTAGCCCTTCTAAGCTCGCTCTTCAACTCCCTCTTAGCCAATCTAAAGCTTTCTAGTGCACTACCCGAGTGCTCACGTCTCATCCGAACATAAGCCTCCTTTTTCTTTTTAACCAACAAAGAAACTTTTTTGGTGCACCACGGTTCCCTAGCCCTACCAATTCCTCCTTGCCTGACAGGGACATACCTATCACAGACTCGCAGTAGCTGCTCCTTGAAAAAACTCCACATGTCGGACGTTCCCAGTCCCTGTAATCTCCTAGTCCAACCTATGTTTCCTAATTCTCTCCTAATAGCCTCATAATTACCCTTCCCCCAGCTAAAACCATTGGCCCGAGGTTCATGCCTATCCCTTTCCATCACTAAGGTGAACGTAACCGAATTGTGGTCACTATCACCAAAATGCACACCAACTTCCAAGTCTAGCACCTGGTCTGGCTCATTTCCCAGCACCAGATCCAATATAGCCTCACCTCTAGTTGGCCTGTCTACATACTGAGTCAAAAAACCTTCCTGCACGCTTTGAACAAAAACTGACCCCTCTAACGAGCTAGAGCTATAACAATTCCAGTCAATATTAGTCAAGTTAAAATCCCCCATAACAATTGCCCTATTACTTTCACTCCTAAGCAGGATTGACTCCGCAATCCTTTCCTCAACCTCTCTAGAACTTTTAGGAGGTCTATAAAAGACTCCCAACAGGGTGACCTCTCCTCTCCTATTTCTAATCTCCGCCCATACTACCTCAACAGATAAGTTGTTCATTTTCAGTATTACTGAGGCGTAGGCTTGGAAATTTGCAAGAGAAACAACTGTGATGTGAGAAAAAGCTTTTTCACACAGCGAGTAGTTGGGGTCTGGACTGTCTGGAAGTGTGCTAGAGGCAGGTTCAATCGAGGTTTTCAAGAGGGAATTAGATGATTATTTGAATAGAAACAAGCATCAAAGTCAATCTGCTGAGTGATGGCCCTGGGAGATGCATGGCTCTCATTGTAATGCATCTCAGCCTCTGTTGGTGGATTTCTTATTGGGGTCATTAGCCATCTGTTCAGCAGTTATCCTGTCTCCAAGAAGCCAAACCTCCAAAGTTCTGCTGAACAGAACAACTGTGGCACTTGGGAATGTCTAAGATGGAAGAGTCTGACTATTGCAGGAAAACAACACAAGCCTGCATGATTCTTTGACATTGGTTTCACACAGTTGGACAAAGATCGAATTGAAAACCTTTAAGGCTGGCCCAGTGGAACATTGATGGCCACGTGTGTGCAATCTATCACACCTTGAACTCTGGCGAATCCAGCAATATATACAAAGCCTCTGGCTCTTTTAGCCTGATTCAAGTCATCAGTGGCGAAGGAGATAGAGTCATTTGCCCACCTAATCATTGCATCCATGTGACCAGAAGCTTGGCTCTCTGGGGAGATGAAGCTTATACTGGTGCTTTGAGAGCTGAAGGTAATTTAACCTTTACCTGTCAACTCTCTATGCGGACTGGCTGTGTGTGTGGCTGCGTGTGTCCAAGTATGTCCTAGACCAATATTGTAAAATTAAATAAGGGCAGTTATGAGGGCATGAAAGTGGAGCTAGCTAAAATGAACTGACAAATATGTTCAAAAGCTAGAAAAACAGGTGTTCAGTGGCAGGCATTTAAAGAGATATTTCAGAATACACAGAATAGACACATTTCTGGGAAAGAAAATTCCAAGGGGAGGGCCCATCATCCGTGATTCACTAAAAAAGTAAAGACAGTATTAAACTTAAAGAGGTATTTGTACAAAGACAAGTAGCAAGTCAGAAGATTGGAAAGAATATTTAAAAAAATCAAAGAATGACAAAAAGATTGATAAGGAGGGAAAAATTAAGAGTATGAGAGAAAGCTCACCAGTAGTAAAGATGGACAATATGTATTTCTATTGATATTTAAATAAACTAAGAGTTAACAAAGTGAGCAAGCTCCTATAAAAAGTGTGTCTGGGGAATTGATAATGAGAAGTAGGCTATGGCAAATTATTTAAACAAGTATATTGCATTGGTCTTCACTTCAGGACACTGGTAACATCCCAGAAAAAGTTGTAAGTCAGGAAGTGGAAGGGAGGTTGATTGGCCATGCTAAAATGACCCTAGTGTCAGGGAAGTTAGCAGGGTAAATGTATGGGGTTGCAGGAATAGGGCCTGGGTGGGATTGTGGTCAGTATAGACTCGATGTGCCGAATGGCCTCCTTCTGTACTGTAGGGATTCTATGAGGGAGGAACTCGGGAAAATTACAATCACCGGACAGTGGTATTGAGCAAACTGTTGGGTCTGTGGGCTGACAAATCCCCAGGTCCACCCTAAGGTCTTGACAAAAGTGGCTAATGAGATAGTTGATGCACTGGTTTTAATTTTCCAAAATTCCCTAGATTTGAGGAAGGTTCCATTTGATTGGAGGATAGCAAATGTAACTTTATTCAAAAAGAGAAGTAGACAGTAAGCAGGGAACTATAGGCCAGTTAGCCTTACATCTGTCAAAGGGAAAATGTTTGAAGGCATTACTCAAGATGTTATAGCAGGGCATTTGGAAAATTCAAGGTGATCAGGCAGAGTCAACATAGTTTTGTGGAAGAGGAATCATGTTTTAAAAATTTATTGGAGTTCTTTGAAAGAGTCATGTGTGCTGTGGATAAAAGGGAACTGGTGGATGTACTGTACTTAGATTTCCAGAAGGCATTTGATAAGGTGCCACATCAAAGGTTATTGAGGAAAATAAAAACTCAAAATATAGTGGGTAAGAAGACACTGGCATGGATTGAAGATGGGCTCGCTAACAGGAAAGAGTTGGCATTAATGGAAATTTTATGATTAACAGGATGTGATGAATGGGGTGCCACAGGAGGCAGTTTTAGGGCCTCAACCTTTAGAATTTATATAAAGTACTTGGAGGAAGAGACTGAAAATATGGTTGCTAAATTTGCTGACCACCCGAAGATAGGTAGGATAGTAAATTGCGAAGCGGACATAAGGACGGTACAATGGAAGATAGATAGGCAAAGTGAGTAGGCAAGACTTTGGCAAATAGAATATAGTGTGGGCAAATGTGAAATTGTTCATTGTCGTAGGAAGAAAGAAATAGTGAGAGATTGCAAAGTTCTGAGTTGCAGAGTGATCTGGGTGTCCTTGTGCATGAATCACAAAAGGTTACCATACAGGTACAAGTAATTAGGAAAGCTAATAGATGTTATGTTGCGGTGCCCCACAAGGCTGTGTCCTCAGCCCCTTACTATATTCCTTATGCACCTATGACTGTGTGGCCAAATTCCCCTCCAACTCAATTGCCAAGTTTGCTGGTGACACAACCTTAGTGGGTCGGATCTCAAACAACGATGAGACAGAGTACAGGAAAGAGGCAGAGAATCTGGTGAAATGATGCGATGACAATAGACTCTCCAACAATGTAAGCAAAATGAAGGAGATAGTCATCGACTTCAGGAAGCATAGTTTCTTTCACTCTCTCTTTCTTTCTATCAACGGGGTTGGAGTGGAAATTGTCAAAAGCTTTATATAAGAACTAGGAGCAGGAGTAGGCCATCTGGCCCCTCGAGCCTGCTCCGCCATTCAATAAGATCATGACTGATCTTTTCATCGACCCAATTCCACTTACCCGCCTGCTCACCATAACCCTTAATTCCTTTACTGTTCAAAAATGTATCTATTCTTAAAAACATTCAATGAGGTAGCCTCAACTGCTTCACTGGGCAGGGAATTTCACAGATTCACAACCCTTTGGGTGAAGAAGTTCCACCTCAACTCAGTCCTAAATCTCCTCCCCCTTATTTTGAGGCAATGTCGCCTAGTCCTAGTTTCACCTGCCAGTGGAAACAACCTCCCTGCTTCTATCTTATCTATTCCCTTCATAATTTTATATGTTTCTATAAGATCTCTCCTCATTCTTCGGAATTCCAATTTTAGGTTTCTAGGTGTCCAGATCACAACCTGTCTTAGTTCCCCCACTCCAACGCTATAGTTAAGAAAGCCCACCAACGCCTCTAATTTCTCAGGAGACTGAAGAAATTTGGCATGTCTGCTATGACTCTCACCAACTTTTACAGATGCACCACGGAAAGCATTCTTTCTGGTTGTATTACAGTTTGGTATGGCTCCTGCTCTGTCCAAGATGCATAGAAACTACAAAGGGTCGTGAACAAAGCCCAGTCCATCACACAAACCAACCTCCCATCCATTGACACTGTCTACACTTACCACTGCCTTGGAAAAGCAGCCAGCATAATCAAGGACCCCACACACCCTGGGCAAACTCTTTTCCACCTTCTTCCATCGAGGAAAAAGATACAAAAATCTGAGGTCACGTACCACCGACTCAAGAACAGCTTCTTCCCTGCTACCATCAGACTTTTGGATGGACCTACCTCATATTAAGTTGATCTTTCTCTACAACTTAACTATCATTGTAACACTACATTCTGCACCCTCTCCTTTTTTTCTCAATGTACAGTATGCTTTGTCTGCATAACGTGCAAGAAACAATACTTTTCACTGTATACTAATAAATGTGACAATAAATAAATCAAATGTTTTATTTTGAGGGAAATTCAATTGAAAAGTAGGAAGGTTATGCTTCAGTTGTACAGGACATTGGCGAGACCACATCTGGAATACTGTATACAGTATTGATCATCTTATTTAAGGAAAGATACTCCAAGTTCAGAGGTTTACTAGACTAAAGCAAGAATGGTTGGGTTGTCTGGTGAGGAAACTTTGGAGGCTAGGCTTGTATCCACGGGGTTTAGAACAGTAAGAGGTGACTTGATCAAAACCTTTAAGGTCCTGAGGTATCCTGATAGAGTGGATATGGAGAGGATGTTTCCTCTTGTCAAAAATCTAGAACTAGGGGTCACAGTTTAAAAATAAGGGGTCACTCATTTAAGACAGAGATAAGGAGAATATTTTTCTCTCAGAGTGGTGAATGTCTGAAACTCTCTTCCTCCAAAGGTAGTGGAAGAAGAGTATTTGAATATTTTTAAGGCAGGACTAAATAGATTCTTGATTGATAAAATAGTGCAAGATTATCTGACGTAGGTAGTAACGTGGGGCTGAAGTTACAATCAAGTCAATCTAGAACAAGGTGACCTGTAAGCAAGAAATCTTTCACAGAAGCTACCAGTACAGGTAGGACAATAAAGTAAGGGACAGAAAGCAAGTCCCAGAAGTTTCAGAGACTAGCAAGTGTAAAGGGGAGGCCCAGGACAACTGAAGTCAAAGGGACAAAAGAACACTCTCTCTCGCACACACACTCTCTCTCTCTCTCTGTGAAAGGGCGTTTGACAAAGTTCCACATGGGATCTTGGAGATCTGTAGCTAGTGGTGTTCCGCAGGGATCGGTGCTGGGACCTCTGTTCCTTGTGGTATATATAAATGATCTGGAGGAAAATGTGGGTGTCTGATTAGTAAGTTTGTGATGACATGAAGATTGGCGGAGTTCCTGATCGTGCTGGGGACTGTCAGAGAATACAACAGGGTATAGATAGATTGAGGACTTGGGCACAGAAATGGCAGATGGAGTTTAATCCAGACAAATGTGAAGTGATGCATTTTGGAGGATCAAATTTATGTGTGAATTATACTATAAATGGCAGAACCCTTAGGAACATGAACATACAGAGGGATCTGGATATGCAGGTTGTAGAAAGATAGAAAAGAAAAGGGCTACTATAAGATTGGCAGACTCTGCTAGGGTTTTTGTTGAACCAACTTAGATGTAGATTCATTTCAAATCAATGGGAAGCAAGTCTGTTAGTAATTATAATGAAATATTTTAAATACTGTAGTTTTAAAGGTACATGTACATAGAACAGAGAACAGTACAGCACAGAACAGGCCCTTCGGCCCACGATGTTGTGCCGAGCTTTATCTGAAACCAAGATCAAGCTATCCCACTCCCTATCATCCTGGTGTGCTCCATGTGCCTATCTAATAACCGCTTAAATGTTTCTAAAGTGTCTGACTCCACTATCACTGCAGGCAGTCCATTCCACACCCCAACCACTCTCTGCGTAAAGAACCTACCTCTGATATCCGTCCTGTATCTCCCACCACGAACCCTATAGTTATGCCCCCTTGTAATAGCTCCATCCACCCGAGGAAATAGTCTTTGAACGTTCACTCTATCTATCCCCTTCATCATTTTTTGCACCTCTATTAAGTCTCCCCTCAGCCTCCTCCGCTCCAGAGAGAACAGCCCTAGCTCCCTCAACCTTTCCTCATATGACCTACCCTCCAAACCAGGCAGCACCCTGGTAAATCTCCTCTGCACTCTTTCCAGCGCTTCCACATCCTTCTTATAGTGAGGTGACCAGAACTGCACACAATATTCCAAATGTGGTCTCACCAAGGTCCTGTACAGTTGCAGCATAACCCCACGGCTCTTAAACTCCAACCCCCTGTTAATAAAAGCTAACACACTATAGGCCTTCTTCACAGCTCTATCCACTTGACTGGCAACCTTTAGAGATCTGTGGATATGGACCCCAAGATCTCTCTGTTCCTCCACAGTCTTCAGAACCCTACCTTTGACCCTGTAATCCACATTTAAATTTGTCCTACCAAAATGAATCACCTCACATTTATCAGGGTTAAACTCCATTTGCCATTTTTCAGCCCAGCTTTGCATCCTATCTATGTCTCTTTGCAGCCTACAACAGCCCTCCACCTCATCCACTACTCCACCAATCTTGGTGTCATCAGCAAATTTACTGATCCACCCTTCAGCCCCCTCCTCTAAGTCATTAATAAAAATCACAAAGAGCAGAGGACCAAGCACTGATCCTTGCGGCACACCGCTAGCAACCTGCCTCCAATCCGAAAATTTTCCAATACCTTTAATTAGTCCATATACATAAATATATTTTCTATACATTTTTAGAAATTAATAAACAAAGAAACTTTGATACACAGTTACAGAGTGCCCTTTTGATACCAAGCATATGTTAGATACATTCCTTTAAAACACTCAACTGTTGGAATCACAAGGCCATAAAGGAGACTTAATTGCTTCACCAGACACCTTATCAGAAACAACTGATACAAGAGTGAGTTTTAATGAAGCTGCCTTCACAGTTTCTAATCAAAACAGAGTCAGAAAGATATTAGTGTCTTCGCTAACAAAAGAGTTATGGTAGGGGACTTAGTGGGAACTGACAAGAATTAATGGTAACATAATGAAACCCCTTGAAACTGTAGGTAGTGATAAAAGCTCAGTCACTGAATTGATAAGCAATGTAGAACATAGAACATTACAGCGCAGTACAGGCCCTTCGGCCCTCAATGTTGCGCCGACCTGTGAAACCAATCTGAAGCCCATCTAACCTACACTATTCCAATATCATCCATATGTTTATCCAATGACCATTTAAATGCCCTTAATGTTGACGAGTCCACTACTGTTGCAGGCAGGGCATTCCACGCCCTTACTACTCTCTGAGTAAAGAACCTACCTCTGACATCTGTCTTAGATCTATCACCCCTCAATTTAAAGCTATGTCCCCTCGTGCTAGCCATCACCATCCGAGGAAAAAGGCTCTCACTGTCCACCCTATCTAATCCTCTGATCATCTTGTATGCCTCTATTAAGTCACCTCTTAACCTTCTCTCTAACGAAAACAGCCTCAAGTCACTCAGCCTTTCCCCATAAGACCTTCCCACCATCCCAGGCAACATCCTGGTAAATCTCCTCTGCACCCTTTCCAATGCTTCCACATCCTTCCTATAATGCGGCGACCGGAACAGTACACAATACTCCAAGTGCGGCCGCACCAGAGTTTTGTACAGCTGCAACATGACCTCATGGCTCCGAAACTCAATCCCTCTACCAATAAAAGCTAACACACTGTACGCCTTCTTAACAACCCTATCAACCTGAGTGCCAACTTTCAGGGATCTATGCACGTGGACACCGAGATCTCTCTGCTCATCCACACTACCAAGTATCTTACCATTAGCCCAGTACTCTGTATTCTTGTTACTCCTTCCAAATGAATCACCTCACACTTTTCTGCATTAAACTCCATTTGCCACCTCTCAGCCCAGCTCTGCAGCTTATCTATGTCCCTCTGTAACCTGCAACATCCTTCCGCACTGTCCACAACTCCACCGACTTTAGTGTCATCCGCAAATTTACTAACCCAGCCTTCTACACCCTCATCCAGGTCATTTATAAAAATGACAAACAGCAGTGGCCCCAAAACAGATCCTTGCGGTACACCACTAGTAACTGAACTCCAGGATGAACATTTCCCATCAACCACCACCCTCTGTCTTCTTACAGCTAGCCAATTTCTGATCCAAACTGCAAAATCACCCTCAATCCCATGCCTCCCTATTTTCTGCAATAGCCTACCATGGGGAACCTTTGTGAGGCTGCTATCAAAAATAGATGGTAGTCATGATGTGGAGATGCCGGCGTTGGACTGGGGTAAACACAGTAAGACGTCTTACAACACCAAGTTAATGTCCAACAGGTTTATTTGGTAGCCTTTGTGTCTGTGCCTTGTTTGTAATCAGAACTCCCACCCACCTGACAAAGGGACAGCCTGTTCTGAAAGCTCGTGGCTTTTGCTACCAAATAAACCTGTTGGACTTTAACCTGGTGTTGTTAGACTTCTTACCATCAAAAATAGAGACATGATGTCTGACTAAGAGACTAGAGGACGGGCTTAGGGATGATATATTGGGGTACCATGAGGTATTGTGATCTCATAGGTCAGGGTGGTTCAGTATTTTTTCTATTGGATCAATATGTAAAGTATGTCATTTGTAACACTTTTGATTGGATTGTGCCCAACTGACTGTGAACTGCAGAATTGTATAAACCAGGATAATTTTCTTTGTCCGTTGGAGTGGTGTCCCGACCCATTGTGTCAGGAACTGATCCCCTTGCTAGCAAGTAAAATAAAGACAATCTGTCGGTTAAGTATCTTGTGTTAATGTGTGTTTGTGTTCAAGTCAAACTCGGAAGTTGAGATTTCGACAAGGTCCACAGTTCCCTAAAAGTGGCAACACAGGTGGCCAAGATGATTAAGAAGGCATATGGCAAGCTTGCCTTCATCGGCCGGGGCACTGAGTACAAGAATTGGGAAATCATGTTTCAGCTATATAAAACCTTGGCTCGGCCGCATTTGGAGTATTGCGTGCAGTTCTGGTCACCACACTACCAGAAGGATGTGGAAGCTTTGGAGAGAGTGCAAAGAAGGTTCGCCAGGATATTGCCTGGTGTCAAGAGTGTTGGCTATGAGGAGAGGTTGAATAAATTAGGATTGTTTTCATGGTAAGATGGAGGCTCAGGGGAGACCTGACAGAGGTCTACAAAATTACGAGAAGCATATACAGGGTGGATAAAAGAGGCTTTTTCCCAGTGTGAGTGTCAATTACAAGGGGGCACAGGTTCAAGTTGAGACGGGGAAAGTTTAAGGGAGATGTGCAGGGGAAGTTTTTCACACAGAGTGATGGGTGCCTGCAATGCACTGCCAGAGGAGGTGATGGAAACAGGCACATTCGCAACATTTAAGAAGCATCTGGATGGTACTTGAATTGGGAGGGAATAGAGGGATACGGTCCAAATAAGGGCAGAAGGCTTTTTTCTAAGTTTAGTTAGAGCATCATGATCGGCTCAGGCTTGGAGGGCCAAAGGGCCTGTTCCTGTGCTGTACTTTTCTTTTTTCTTTGTCCACTGAGGAGACTTCCAGAGATTCATGACTCTCAGGGGGAAAAAATTATCTTTATCTCTTATTAAATGAATGACTCTTATTTTTATAAACACTGACTCTTAGTTCCAGATTCTCTGACAAGACAAAAAAATCCTCTCCACATCCAACATGTCAAGATCCCTCAGGATCTTAGACGTTTCAATCAAGTCACCTCTTGCTCTTCTAAACTCTAGTAACTACAAACCTAGTTTGCTCAACATTTCTTCATAAGGCAATCCACCCATTCATGATATTAGCTTATCAATCTTCTCTGACTGCTTCTAACTGCCCCTGTCTACATCAATGGGGACGGAGTAGAAATAGTCAAGAGTTTCACGTTTTTAGGTGTCCAGATCACCAACTGGTCCTGGTCCCTCCATGCCGACGCTATAATTAAGAAAGTGCACCAACGCCTCTAATTTCTCAGAAGACGAAGGAAATTTGGCATGTCCACTATGACTCTCACCAACTTTTACAGATGCACCATAGAAAGCATTCTTTTTGGTTGTATCACAGCTTGGTATGGCTCCTGCTCTGTCTAAGACCACAATAAACTACAAAGGGTCATGAATGAAGCCCAGTCCTCCACTCAAACCAGACTTTCATCCATTGAGACTGTCTATACTTTCCGCTGCCTTGGAAAAGCAGCCAGCATAATCAAGGACCCCACACACCCCGGACATATTCTCTTCCACCTTCTTCTATCTGACAAAAGATACAAAAGTCCAGGACACATACCAAATGACTCAAAGAAGACCTTCTTCCCTGCTGCCATCAGACTTTTGAATGGAACTACCTCATATTAAGTTGACCATTCTTTACATCCTAACTATGACTGTAACAGTACATTCTGCACCCTCTCCTTCAGTATGCTTTGTCTGTATAGAACATAGAACAGTACAGCACAGAACAGGCCCTTCGGCCCACGATGTTGTGCCGAGTTTTATCTGAAACCAAGATCAAGCTATCCCACTCCCTATCATCCTGGTGTGCTCCATGTGCCTATCCAATAACCGCTTAAATGATCCTAAAGTGTCTGACTCCACTATCACTGCAGGCAGTCCATTCCACACCCCAACCACTCTCTGCGTAAAGAACCTACCTCTGATATCCGTCCTGTATCTCCCACCACGAACCCTATAGTTATGCCCCCTTGTAATAGCTCCATCCACCCGAGGAAATAGTCTTTGAACGTTCACTCTATCTATCCCCTTCATCATTTTATACACCTCTATTAAGTCTCCCCTCAGCCTCCTCCGCTCCAGAGAGAACAGCCCTAGCTCCCTCAACCTTTCCTCATATGACCTACCCTCCAAACCAGGCAGCATCCTGGTAAATCTCCTCTGCACTCTTTCCAGCGCTTCCACATCCTTCTTATAGTGAGGTGACCAGAACTGCACACAATATTCCAAATGTGGTCTCACCAAGGTCCTGTACAGTTGCAGCATAACCCCACGGCTCTTAAACTCCAACCCCCTGTTAATAAAAGCTAACACACTATAGGCCTTCTTCACAGCTCTATCCACTTGACTGGCAACCTTTAGAGATCTGTGGATATGGACCCCAAGATCTCTCTGTTCCTCCACAGTCTTCAGAACCCTACCGTTGACCCTGTAATCCACATTTAAATTTGTCCTACCAAAATGAATCACCTCACATTTATCAGGGTTAAACTCCATTTGCCATTTTTCAGCCCAGCTTTGCATCCTATCTATGTCTCTTTGCAGCCTACAACAGCCCTCCACCTCATCCACTACTCCACCAATCTTGGTGTCATCAGCAAATTTACTGATCCACCCTTCAGCCCCCTCCTCTAAGTCATTAATAAAAATCACAAAGAGCAGAGGACCAAGCACTGATCCTTGCGGCACACCGCTAGCAACCTGCCTCCAATCCGAAAATTTTCCATCGACCACCACCCTCTGTCTTCGGTCAGACAGCCAGTTACCTATCCAATCGGCCAACTTTCCCTCTATCCCACACCTCCTCACTTTCATCATAAGCCGACCATGGGGGACCTTATCAAACGCCTTACTAAAATCCATGTATATGACATCAACTGCCCTACCTTCATCAACACACTTAGTTACCTCCTCAAAAAATTCTATCAAATTTGTGAGGCACGACTTGCCCTTCACGAATCCGTGCTGACTATCTCGGATTAATCCGCATCTTTCTAAATGGTCGTAAATCCCATCCCTAAGGACCCTTTCCATCAATTTACCAACCACCGAAGTAAGACTAACCGGTCTATAATTACCAGGGTCATTTCTATTCCCTTTCTTAAACAGAGGAACAACATTCGCCATTCTCCAGTCCTCTGGCACCATCCCCGTGGACAGCGAGGACCCAAAGATCAACGCCAAAGGCTCTGCAATCTCATCCCTTGCCTCCCACAGAATCCTAGGATACATTTCATCAGGCCCAGGGGACTTATCGACCTTCAGTTTATTCAAAACTGCCAAGACATCCTCCCTCCGAACATCTATTTCCTCCAGCCTATTAGCCTGTAACACCTTCTCTTCCTCAAAAACATGGCCCCTCTCCTTGGTGAACACTGAAGAAAAGTATTCATTCATCACCTCGCCTATCTCTACTGACTCCATACACAAGTTCCCACTACTGTCCTTGACCGGCCCTAACCTCACCCTGGTAGCACAAGAAATAATACTTTTCACTATATACTAATACATAGAAACCATAGAAACCCTACAGTGCAGCAGGCCATGTGACATTAATAAATTAAATCAAATCAAATCAAATAACGCACTTACATCTCTCCATAAATAAATTGGCCAACACTGTACACAGTACTCCAAATGTGGTCTTACTCATGCCCTGTATAACTGAACCATAACCATCCCCCTTTTGTAATCAATTTTCCTCACAATAAACAATAATATTCTCTCAGCTTTCCCAATTACTTGCTGTACCTGTTACTAGCCTTTTGTGAATTATGCACTAGGATACCCAGATCTCTCTGCACTTGTTGGTCTTGCAATCAAAATTTAGGGAGCTTGGTAGAAAATTCGTAAGCAGGATCCATGTCTGGATCACTCCCAGGGCCACATGAAAACGAGTAGAGAAATAGAAGGATAACAGATGAATGCATGGCAGGAAAGATGGTGCAGGAGGGAGATTCCTGCAACACTGGGACCGGGGATGGCATCTGTACTGTCCAGATGTGTTGCACCTGAACAGAGCTCGGTCTAAGATTCTGAGTTTTGCCAGTCTGTTGGGAGATCTTTAACTCAGCAGCGGTGTGGGAACCAGGAGAGAATATTAGAGAGGAAAGCAGGATGCACCAAATACTGGAAAAAGACAGATATCACTAGTATAGAGAATAGTAAGTTAATAAGTGGAGTTGGAGTGAGGGAGTCTAAATCAGTGTTACTCTGCATGTATGTGAATGCAGGAAGTACAATGAATAAGATTGGGGAACAACAGTTGCAGATTGTGATGTGAAAATATGATGGTATGGCAAAAACAGAGACCTGGCTCAAGGGAGAGAGAGCAGCTTACATGTATTATTTTATACTAGGTATAAAGTGTTCAGAAAAGAAGGAAAAAGACGGGTGGGTGTTGGTATTGGTTAAGGAGAGCATTGCAGTACTGGAGAAAGAGGATGTCCCAGAGAGTCCATGGACAGAATCAATTTTGCTGGAGCTAAGGAACAAAAAGGGAGCAATTACATTGCTCAGTGTAGTCTACAGGTCACTAACTAGTGAGAAGAATGTAAAGGAACAAATCTGCAGGGAAATTACAGAGAGATGCAAATATTATCATATTTTAATGGAGGACTTAACTACCTGAATGCAGACTCGGGTAATTTTAGTGGAATGGATGGAGAGGGGCAAAGTTCATAGATTGTATTCAGGAACATTTGTATGCGCCCAATTCAACAAGAAAGCATACACGAGATGGGCCAAGTAGATCAATTGTCAGTGAGGGAATATTTAGGAGACAGTGATCATTGGATCATTAAATTTAGGATAATAGTAGAAAAGGACAATGGAAAATCCAGAGTAAGAATAGTTAACTGGGGGAGAGTTGACTTCAACAGGGCAAAAACAGACTGGAATGAATGATTGGCAGGAAAAACTGTAGCTGAACAATGAGCTACCTTCAAAAATTAAATGGTTCAGGCACAGTCATAGTCAGGAAGAACCAGAATGAAAAGGGGAAATCACATTTAACTAACTTTTTGATGAGGTAACAGAAAGTGTCGATGAGGGTAACGCTGTTGATGTGTACGTGGACTTTCAGAAGGCATTTGCTACAGCGTCACACAACAACTTATGAGAAAAGTTATAGCTCATGGAATAAAATGACAGTAGCAACATGGATACAAAATTGGTTGAATAATAAAACAGAGTAAAGATCAATGGATATTTTTTGGACTGGAAGAAGGTTTGAAGTGAAGATCTCCAGGAGTCTCTTTCTTTTCCTGAAATATTAATGATCTCAATCTTGGTGCGCAGGGGACAATTTCAAAGTTTTCAGATGACACAAAAATTTGGAATTATTGTAAACTGAGAACATTGCAGAACTTCAAAAGGGCATTGACAAGTTGGTGGAGTGGGCAGATAGGTAGCAGATGAAGTTCAACGTGGAGAAATGTGAGATGATGCATTTTGGTAGGAAGAACATGGAGACAATATAAAACAAAGCGTAAAATTCCCGAGGGCGTACAGGAGCAGAGAGAGCTGAGTGTATTTGTGCATAGATCATTGAAGGACAGATAGAGATCAGTTAATAAAGCATACAATATTGTGAGCTTTATTAATAGCGGCATAGAATACAAGATCATGGAGGTTATGCTGAACTGATACAAGACACTAGTTAGACCTCAGTTCTGAGCGCCATATTAAAGAAGGATGTGAACACATTGGACAGAGTGCAGAAGAGGTTTGCATGAATGGTTCCAGGAATAAGACACTTAGGTTATGAGGATAGATTGGAGAGGTTGGGGCTGTTCTCCTTGAAGATAAGAAGGCTAAAAGGGGATTTGATAGAGATGTTCAAATTCATGAAGAGGCTGGATAGAGTAGAAAGGGAGAAACTGTTCCTGCTCGTAAAAGGATCAAGAAGAATGAGAGGGAGCAGATTGAAAGTGATTTGAAAAAGAAGCAAATGTGATGTGAGAAAAAACTTCCCCCCTCGGGTTTCTGTGTCAGTGTGTCCCCTCCCCCTTGCGTTTCTGTGACAGTGTCCCTCGCTCCTTCTCGGGTTCCTGTGTCAGTCTCTACCTCTTCTCCTCGGTTTCTGGGCCAGATTTCTCCCCTCCCTCTCGGGCTTCTGGGACAGTGACCCCCCCCCCCTTCCCCTCGGGTTTGTGTGTCAGTGAGCCCCCGCTGAAACCTCGGGTTTCTGTGTCAGTGTCACCCCCACCCCCTCGGGTTTCTGTGTCAGTGAGCCCCCTCCCCCTCGGGTTTGTGTGTCAGTGAGCCCCCTCCCCCTCGGGTTTGTGTGTCAGCGTCGCCCCTCCCCCTCGGGTTTGTGTGTCAGCGTCGCCCCCTCCCCCTCGGGTTTCTGTGTCAGTGAGCCCCCTCCCCCTCGGGTTTGTGTGTCAGCGTCGCCCCCTCCCCCTCGGGTTTGTGTGTCAGCGTCGCCCCCTCCCCCTCGGGTTTCTGTGTCAGTGTCCCCCCCTCCCCCTCGGGTTTCTGTGTCAGTGTCCCCCCCTCCCCCTCGGGTTTCTGTGTCAGTGTCACCCCCTCCCCCTCGGGTTTCTGTGTCAGTGTCACCCCCTCCCCCTCGGGTTTCTGTGTCAGTGTCACCCCCTCCCCCTCGGGTTTCTGTGTCAGTGTCAACCCCTCCCCCTCGGGTTTCTGTGTCAGTGTCGCCCCCTCCCCCTCGGGTTTCTGTGTCAGTGTCGCCCCCTCCCCCTCGGGTTTCTGTGTCAGTGTCCCCCCCTCCCCCTCGGGTTTCTGTGTCAGTGTCCCCCCCTCCCCCTCGGGTTTCTGTGTCAGTGTCCCCCCCTCCCCCTCGGGTTTCTGTGTCAGTGTCACCCCCTCCCCCTCGGGTTTCTGTGTCAGCGTCGCCCCCTCCCCCTCGGGTTTCTGTGTCAGTGTCCCCCCCTCCCCCTCGGGTTTCTGTGTCAGTGTCACCCCCTCCCCCTCGGGTTTCTGTGTCAGTGTCCCCCCCTCCCCCTCGGGTTTCTGTGTCAGTGTCCCCCCCTCCCCCTCGGGTTTCTGTGTCAGTGTCCCCCCCTCCCCCTCGGGTTTCTGTGTCAGTGTCACCCCCTCCCCCTCGGGTTTGTGTGTCAGCGTCGCCCCCTCCCCCTCGGGTTTCTGTGTCAGTGTCCCCCCCTCCCCCTCGGGTTTCTGTGTCAGTGTCCCCCCTCCCCCTCGGGTTTGTGTGTCAGTGTCCCCCCCTCCCCCTCGGGTTTCTGTGTCAGTGTCCCCCCCTCCCCCTCGGGTTTGTGTGTCAGCAACGCCCCCTCCCCCTCGGGTTTGTGTGTCAGTGTCCCCCCCTCCCCCTCGGGTTTGTGTGTCAGCAACGCCCCCTCCCCCTCGGGTTTGTGTGTCAGCGTCGCCCCCTCCCCCTCGGGTTACTGTGTCAGTGTTCCCCCCTCCCCCTCGGGTTTGTGTGTCAGCACCGCCCCCTCCCCCTCGGGTTTGTGTGTCAGTGTCCCCCCCTCCCCCTCGGGTTTGTGTGTCAGCAACGCCCCCTCCCCCTCGGGTTTCTGTGTCAGTGTCCCCCCTCCCCCTCGGGTTTCTGTGTCAGTGTCCCCCCCTCCCCCTCGGGTTTCTGTGTCAGTGTCCCCCCTCCCCCTCGGGTTTCTGTGTCAGTGTCCCCCCCTCCCCCTCGGGTTTCTGTGTCAGTGAGCCCCCTCCCCCTCGGGTTTCTGTGTCAGTGAGCCCCCTCCCCCTCGGGTTTCTGTGTCAGTGTCCCCCCCTCCCCCTCGGGTTTCTGTGTCAGTGTCCCCCCCTCCCCCTCGGGTTTCTGTGTCAGTGTCCCCCCCTCCCCCTCGGGTTTCTGTGTCAGTGTCACCCCCTCCCCCTCGGGTTTCTGTGTCAGTGTCACCCCCTCCCCCTCGGGTTTCTGTGTCAGTGTCACCCCCTCCCCCTCGGGTTTCTGTGTCAGTGTCAACCCCTCCCCCTCGGGTTTCTGTGTCAGTGTCACCCCCTCCCCCTCGGGTTTCTGTGTCAGTGTCGCCCCCTCCCCCTCGGGTTTCTGTGTCAGTGTCCCCCCCTCCCCCTCGGGTTTCTGTGTCAGTGTCCCCCCCTCCCCCTCGGGTTTCTGTGTCAGTGTCCCCCCCTCCCCCTCGGGTTTCTGTGTCAGTGTCGCCCCCTCCCCCTCGGGTTTCTGTGTCAGCGTCGCCCCCTCCCCCTCGGGTTTCTGTGTCAGTGTCCCCCCCTCCCCCTCGGGTTTGTGTGTCAGTGTCCCCCCCTCCCCCTCGGGTTTCTGTGTCAGTGTCACCCCCTCCCCCTCGGGTTTGTGTGTCAGCGTCGCCCCCTCCCCCTCGGGTTTCTGTGTCAGTGTCCCCCCCTCCCCCTCGGGTTTCTGTGTCAGTGTCCCCCCTCCCCCTCGGGTTTGTGTGTCAGTGTCCCCCCCTCCCCCTCGGGTTTCTGTGTCAGTGTCGCCCCCTCCCCCTCGGGTATGTGTGTCAGCAACGCCCCCTCCCCCTCCCCCTCGGGTTTGTGTGTCAGTGTCCCCCCCTCCCCCTCGGGTTTGTGTGTCAGCAACGCCCCCTCCCCCTCGGGTTTGTGTGTCAGCGTCGCCCCCTCCCCCTCGGGTTACTGTGTCAGTGTCCCCCCCTCCCCCTCGGGTTTGTGTGTCAGCACCGCCCCCTCCCCCTCGGGTTTGTGTGTCAGTGTCCCCCCCTCCCCCTCGGGTTTGTGTGTCAGCAACGCCCCCTCCCCCTCGGGTTTCTGTGTCAGTGTCCCCCCTCCCCCTCGGGTTTCTGTGTCAGTGTCTCCCCCTCCCCCTCGGGTTTCTGTGTCAGTGTCCCCCCTCCCCCTCGGGTTTCTGTGTCAGTGTCCCCCCCTCCCCCTCGGGTTTCTGTGTCAGTGAGCCCCCTCCCCCTCGGGTTTCTGTGTCAGTGAGCCCCCTCCCCCTCGGGTTTCTGTGTCAGTGTCCCCCCCTCCCCCTCGGGTTTCTGTGTCAGTGTCCCCCCCTCCCCCTCGGGTTTCTGTGTCAGTGTCCCCCCCTCCCCCTCGGGTTTCTGTGTCAGTGTCCCCCCCTCCCCCTCGGGTTTCTGTGTCAGTGTCCCCCCTCCCCCTCGGGTTTCTGTGTCAGTGTCCCCCCCTCCCCCTCGGGTTTCTGTGTCAGTGAGCCCCCACCCCCTCGGGTTTCTGTGTCAGTGTCCCCCCTCCCCCTCGGGTTTCTGTGTCAGTGTCGCCCCCTCCCTCTCGGGTTTCTGTGTCAGTGTCCCCCCCTCCCCCTCGGGTTTCTGTGTCAGTGTCCCCCCCTCCCCCTCGGGTTTCTGTGTCAGTGTCCCCCCCTCCCCCTCGGGTTTCTGTGTCAGTGTCCCCCCCTCCCCCTCGGGTTTCTGTGTCAGTGTCCCCCCCTCCCCCTCAGGTTTCTGTGTCAGTGTCCCCCCCTCCCCCTCGGGTTTGTGTGTCAGCAACGCCCCCTCCCCCTCGGGCTTCTGTGTCAGTGTCCCCCGCTCCCCCTCGGGTTTCTGTGTCAGTGTCCCCCCCTCCCCCTCGGGTTTCTGTGTCAGTGTCCCCCCATCCCCCTCGGGTTTCTGTGTCAGTGTCGCCCCCTCCCCCTCGGGTTTCTGTGTCAGTGTCCCCCCCTCCCCCTCGGGTTTCTGTGTCAGTGAGCCCCCTCCCCCTCGGGTTTCTGTGTCAGTGTCCCCCCCTCCCCCTCGGGTTTGTGTGTCAGCAACGCCCCCTCCCCCTCGGGCTTCTGTGTCAGTGTCCCCCCCTCCCCCTCGGGTTTCTGTGTCAGTGTCCCCCCCTCCCCCTCGGGTTTGTGTGTCAGCGTCACCCCCTCCCCCTCGGGTTTCTGTGTCAGTGTCCCCCCCTCCCCCTCGGGTATCTGTGTCAGCGTCGCCCCCTCCCCCTCGGGTTTCTCTGTCCGTGTCCCCCTCCCCCTCGGGTTTCTGTGTCAGTGTCCCCCCCTCCCCCTCGGGTTTCTGTGTCAGTGTCACCCCCTCCCCCTCGGGTTTCTGTGACAGTGAGCCCCCTCCCCCTCGGGTTTCTGTGTCAGTGTCCCCCCCTCACCCTCGGATTTGTGTGTCAGTGTCCCCCCCTCCCCCTCGGGTTTGTGTGTCAGTGTCCCCCCCTCCCCCTCGGGTTTCTGTGTCAGCGTCGCCCCCTCCCCCTCGGGTTTCTGTGTCAGTGTCCCCCCCTCCCCCTCGGGTTTGTGTGTCAGCAACGCCCCCTCCCCCTCGGGTTTGTGTGTCAGCGTCGCCCCCTCCCCCTCGGGTTTCTGTGTCAGTGTCCCCCCCTCCCCCTCGGGTTTGTGTGTCAGTGAGCCCCCTCCCCCTCGGGTTTCTGTGTCAGTGTCCCCCCCTCCCCCTCGGGTTTGTGTGTCAGCGTCGCCCCCTCCCCCTCGGGTTTCTGTGTCAGTGAGCCCCCTCCCCCTCGGGTTTCTGTGTCAGTGTCCCCCCCTCCCCCTCGGGTTTCTCTGTCCGTGTCCCCCCCTCCCCCTCGGGTTTCTGTGTCAGTGTCCCCCCCTCCCCCTCGGGTTTCTGTGTCAGCATCGCCCCCTCCCCCTCGGGTTTCTGTGTCAGTGTCCCCCCCTCCCCCTCGGGTTTCTGTGTCAGTGTCCCCCCCCTCCCCCTCGGGTTTCTGTGTCAGTGTCCCCACCTCCCCCTCGGGTTTCTGTGTCAGCATCGCCCCCTCCCCCTCGGGTTTCTGTGTCAGTGTCCCCCCCTCCCCCTCGGGTTTCTGTGTCAGTGTCCCCCCCTCCCCCTCGGGTTTCTGTGCCAGTGTCCCCCCCTCCCCCTCGGGTTTCTGTGTCAGTGTCCCCCCCCTCCCCCTCGGGTTTCTGTGTCAGTGTCCCCCCTCCCCCTCGGGTTTCTGTGTCAGCGTCACCCCTCCCCCTCGGGTTTCTGTGTCAGCGTCCCCCCCTCCCCCCTCGGGTTTCTGTGTCAGTGAGCCCCCTCCCCCTCGGGTTTGTGTGTCAGTGTCCCCCCCTCCCCCTCGGGTTTCTGTGTCAGTGTCCCCCCCTCCCCCTCGGGTTTCTGTGTCAGTGTCCCCCCCTCCCCCTCGGGTTTCTGTGTCAGTGTCCCCCCCTCCCCCTCGGGTTTCTGTGTCAGTGAGCCCCCTCCCCCTCGGGTTTGTGTGTCAGTGTCCCCCCCTCCCCCTCGGGTTTCTGTGTCAGTGTCCCCCCCCCCCTCGGGTTTCTGTGTCAGCGTCACCCCCTCCCCCTCGGGTTTGTGTGTCAGTGTCCCCCCCTCCCCCTCGGGTTTCTGTGTCAGCGTCGCCCCCTCCCCCTCGGGTTTGTGTGTCAGCGTCGCCCCCTCCCCCTCGGGTTTGTGTGTCAGTGTCCCCCCCTCCCCCTCGGGTTTCTGTGTCAGTGTCCCCCCCTCCCCCTCAGGTTTCTGTGTCAGCGTCGCCCCCTCCCCCTCGGGTTTCTGTGTCAGTGTCCCCCCTCCCCCTCGGGTTTCTGTGTCAGTGTCCCCCCCTCCCCCTCAGGTTTCTGTGTCAGTGTCCCCCCTCCCCCTCGGGTTTCTGTGTCAGTGTCCCCCCCTCCCCCTCGGGTTTCTGTGTCAGTGTCCCCCCTCCCCCTCGGGTTTCTGTGTCAGTGTCCCCCCTCCCCCTCGGGTTTCTGTGTCAGTGTCCCCCCCTCCCCCTCAGGTTTCTGTGTCAGTGTCCCCCCCTCCCCCTCGGGTTTCTGTGTCAGTGTCCCCCCCTCCCCCTCGGGTTTCTGTGTCAGTGTCCCCCCCTCCCCCTCGGGTTTCTGTGTCAGTGTCCCCCCCTCCCCCTCGGGTTTCTGTGTCAGTGTCCCCCCCTCCCCCTCGGGTTTCTGTGTCAGTGTCCCCCCCTCCCCCTCGGGTTTCTGTGTCAGTGTCCCCCCCTCCCCCTCGGGTTTCTGTGTCAGTGTCCCCCCCTCCCCCTCGGGTTTCTGTGTCAGTGTCCCCCCCTCCCCCTCGGGTTTCTGTGTCAGTGTCACCCCCTCCCCCTCGGGTTTCTGTGTCAGTGTCACCCCCTCCCCCTCGGGTTTCTGTGTCAGTGTCACCCCCTCCCCCTCGGGTTTCTGTGTCAGTGTCAACCCCTCCCCCTCGGGTTTCTGTGTCAGTGTCGCCCCCTCCCCCTCGGGTTTCTGTGTCAGTGTCGCCCCCTCCCCCTCGGGTTTCTGTGTCAGTGTCCCCCCCTCCCCCTCGGGTTTCTGTGTCAGTGTCCCCCCCTCCCCCTCGGGTTTCTGTGTCAGTGTCCCCCCCTCCCCCTCGGGTTTCTGTGTCAGTGTCGCCCCCTCCCCCTCGGGTTTCTGTGTCAGCGTCGCCCCCTCCCCCTCGGGTTTCTGTGTCAGTGTCCCCCCCTCCCCCTCGGGTTTGTGTGTCAGTGTCCCCCCCTCCCCCTCGGGTTTCTGTGTCAGTGTCACCCCCTCCCCCTCGGGTTTGTGTGTCAGCGTCACCCCCTCCCCCTCGGGTTTCTGTGTCAGTGTCCCCCCCTCCCCCTCGGGTTTCTGTGTCAGTGTCCCCCCTCCCCCTCGGGTTTGTGTGTCAGTGTCCCCCCCTCCCCCTCGGGTTTCTGTGTCAGTGTCGCCCCCTCCCCCTCGGGTATGTGTGTCAGCAACGCCCCCTCCCCCTCCCCCTCGGGTTTGTGTGTCAGTGTCCCCCCCTCCCCCTCGGGTTTGTGTGTCAGCAACGCCCCCTCCCCCTCGGGTTTGTGTGTCAGCGTCGCCCCCTCCCCCTCGGGTTACTGTGTCAGTGTCCCCCCCTCCCCCTCGGGTTTGTGTGTCAGCACCGCCCCCTCCCCCTCGGGTTTGTGTGTCAGTGTCCCCCCCTCCCCCTCGGGTTTGTGTGTCAGCAACGCCCCCTCCCCCTCGGGTTTCTGTGTCAGTGTCCCCCCTCCCCCTCGGGTTTCTGTGTCAGTGTCCCCCCCTCCCCCTCGGGTTTCTGTGTCAGTGTCCCCCCTCCCCCTCGGGTTTCTGTGTCAGTGTCCCCCCCTCCCCCTCGGGTTTCTGTGTCAGTGAGCCCCCTCCCCCTCGGGTTTCTGTGTCAGTGAGCCCCCTCCCCCTCGGGTTTCTGTGTCAGTGTCCCCCCCTCCCCCTCGGGTTTCTGTGTCAGTGTCCCCCCCTCCCCCTCGGGTTTCTGTGTCAGTGTCCCCCCCTCCCCCTCGGGTTTCTGTGTCAGTGTCCCCCCCTCCCCCTCGGGTTTCTGTGTCAGTGTCCCCCCTCCCCCTCGGGTTTCTGTGTCAGTGTCCCCCCCTCCCCCTCGGGTTTCTGTGTCAGTGAGCCCCCTCCCCCTCGGGTTTCTGTGTCAGTGTCCCCCCTCCCCCTCGGGTTTCTGTGTCAGTGTCGCCCCCTCCCTCTCGGGTTTCTGTGTCAGTGTCCCCCCCTCCCCCTCGGGTTTCTGTGTCAGTGTCCCCCCCTCCCCCTCGGGTTTCTGTGTCAGTGTCCCCCCCTCCCCCTCGGGTTTCTGTGTCAGTGTCCCCCCCTCCCCCTCGGGTTTCTGTGTCAGTGTCCCCCCCTCCCCCTCAGGTTTCTGTGTCAGTGTCCCCCCCTCCCCCTCGGGTTTGTGTGTCAGCAACGCCCCCTCCCCCTCGGGCTTCTGTGTCAGTGTCCCCCGCTCCCCCTCGGGTTTCTGTGTCAGTGTCCCCCCCTCCCCCTCGGGTTTCTGTGTCAGTGTCCCCCCCTCCCCCTCGGGTTTCTGTGTCAGTGTCGCCCCCTCCCCCTCGGGTTTCTGTGTCAGTGTCCCCCCCTCCCCCTCGGGTTTCTGTGTCAGTGAGCCCCCTCCCCCTCGGGTTTCTGTGTCAGTGTCCCCCCCTCCCCCTCGGGTTTGTGTGTCAGCAACGCCCCCTCCCCCTCGGGCTTCTGTGTCAGTGTCCCCCCCTCCCCCTCGGGTTTCTGTGTCAGTGTCCCCCCCTCCCCCTCGGGTTTGTGTGTCAGCGTCACCCCCTCCCCCTCGGGTTTCTGTGTCAGTGTCCCCCCCTCCCCCTCGGGTATCTGTGTCAGCGTCGCCCCCTCCCCCTCGGGTTTCTCTGTCCGTGTCCCCCTCCCCCTCGGGTTTCTGTGTCAGTGTCCCCCCCTCCCCCTCGGGTTTCTGTGTCAGTGTCACCCCCTCCCCCTCGGGTTTCTGTGACAGTGAGCCCCCTCCCCCTCGGGTTTCTGTGTCAGTGTCCCCCCCTCACCCTCGGATTTGTGTGTCAGTGTCCCCCCCTCCCCCTCGGGTTTGTGTGTCAGTGTCCCCCCCTCCCCCTCGGGTTTCTGTGTCAGCGTCACCCCCTCCCCCTCGGGTTTCTGTGTCAGCGTCGCCCCCTCCCCCTCGGGTTTCTGTGTCAGTGTCCCCCCCTCCCCCTCGGGTTTGTGTGTCAGCAACGCCCCCTCCCCCTCGGGTTTGTGTGTCAGCGTCGCCCCCTCCCCCTCGGGTTTCTGTGTCAGTGTCCCCCCCTCCCCCTCGGGTTTGTGTGTCAGTGAGCCCCCTCCCCCTCGGGTTTCTGTGTCAGTGTCCCCCCCTCCCCCTCGGGTTTGTGTGTCAGCGTCGCCCCCTCCCCCTCGGGTTTCTGTGTCAGTGAGCCCCCTCCCCCTCGGGTTTCTGTGTCAGTGTCCCCCCCTCCCCCTCGGGTTTCTCTGTCCGTGTCCCCCCCTCCCCCTCCGGTTTCTGTGTCAGTGTCCCCCCCTCCCCCTCGGGTTTCTGTGTCAGCATCGCCCCCTCCCCCTCGGGTTTCTGTGTCAGTGTCCCCCCCTCCCCCTCGGGTTTCTGTGTCAGTGTCCCCCCCCTCCCCCTCGGGTTTCTGTGTCAGTGTCCCCACCTCCCCCTCGGGTTTCTGTGTCAGCATCGCCCCCTCCCCCTCGGGTTTCTGTGTCAGTGTCCCCCCCTCCCCCTCGGGTTTCTGTGTCAGTGTCCCCCCCTCCCCCTCGGGTTTCTGTGTCAGTGTCCCCCCCTCCCCCTCGGGTTTCTGTGTCAGTGTCCCCCCCTCCCCCTCGGGTTTCTGTGTCAGTGTCCCCCCTCCCCCTCGGGTTTCTGTGTCAGCGTCACCCCTCCCCCTCGGGTTTCTGTGTCAGTGTCCCCCCCTCCCCCTCGGGTTTCTGTGTCAGTGAGCCCCCTCCCCCTCGGGTTTGTGTGTCAGTGTCCCCCCCTCCCCCTCGGGTTTCTGTGTCAGTGTCCCCCCCTCCCCCTCGGGTTTCTGTGTCAGTGTCCCCCCCTCCCCCTCGGGTTTCTGTGTCAGTGTCCCCCCCTCCCCCTCGGGTTTCTGTGTCAGTGAGCCCCCTCCCCCTCGGGTTTGTGTGTCAGTGTCCCCCCCTCCCCCTCGGGTTTCTGTGTCAGTGTCCCCCCCCCCCTCGGGTTTCTGTGTCAGCGTCGCCCCCTCCCCCTCGGGTTTCTGGGTCAGTGTCCCCCCTCCCCCTCGGGTATCTGTGTCAGCGTCGCCCCCTCCCCCTCGGGTTTCTGTGTCAGCGTCGCCCCCTCCCCCTCGGGTTTGTGTGTCAGCGTCGCCCCCTCCCCCTCGGGTTTGTGTGTCAGCGTCGCCCCCTCCCCCTCGGGTTTGTGTGTCAGCGTCGCCCCCTCCCCCTCGGGTTTCTGTGTCAGTGTCCCCCCTCCCCCTCGGGTTTCTGTGTCAGGGTCACCCCCTCCCCCTCGGGTTTCTGTGTCAGTGTCCCCCCTCCCCCTCGGGTTTCTGTGTCAGTGTCCCCCCCTCCCCCTCGGGTTTCTGTGTCAGTGTCCCCCCCTCCCCCTCGGGTTTCTGTGTCAGTGTCCCCCCCTCCCCCTCGGGTTTCTGTGTCAGTGAGCCCCCTCCCCCTCGGGTTTCTGTGTCAGTGTCCCCCCCTCCCCCTCGGGTTTCTGTGTCAGTGTCGCCCCCTCCCCCTCGGGTTTCTGTGTCAGTGAGCCCCCTCCCCCTCGGGTTTCTGTGTCAGTGTCCCCCCCTCCCCCTCGGGTTTCTGTGTCAGTGTCGCCCCCTCCCCCTCGGGTTTCTGTGTCAGTGTCCCCCCCTCCCCCTCGGGTTTGTGTGTCAGCGTCGCCCCCTCCCCCTCGGGTTTCTGTGTCAGCGTCGCCCCCTCCCCCTCGGGTTTCTGTGTCAGCGTCACCCCCTCCCCCTCGGGTTTGTGTGTCAGTGTCCCCCCCTCCCCCTCGGGTTTCTGTGTCAGTGTCCCCCCCTCCCCCTCGGGTTTCTGTGTCAGTGTCCCCCCCTCCCCCTCGGGTTTGTGTGTCAGTGTCCCCCCTCCCCCTCGGGTTTCTGTGTCAGTGTCCCCCCCTCCCCCTCGGGTTTCTGTGTCAGTGTCCCCCCTCCCCCTCGGGTTTCTGTGTCAGTGTCCCCCCCTCCCCCTCGGGTTTGTGTGTCAGCGTCGCCCCCTCCCCCTCGGGTTTCTGTGTCAGTGTCCCCCCTCCCACTCGGGTTTCTGTGTCAGTGTCCCCCCCTCCCCCTCGGGTTTGTGTGTCAGCGTCGCCCCCTCCCCCTCGGGTTTCTGTGTCAGTGTCCCCCTCCTCCCCCTCGGGTTTCTCTGTCCGTGTCCCCCTCCCCCTCGGGTTTCTGTGTCAGCGTCACCCCCTCCCCCTCGGGTTTCTGTGTCAGTGTCCCCCCTCCCCCTCGGGTTTCTGTGTCAGCGTCACCCCCTCCCCCTCGGGTTTCTGTGTCAGTGTCCCCCTCCTCCCCCTCGGGTTTCTCTGTCCGTGTCCCCCTCCCCCTTGGGTTTCTGTGTCAGTGTCGCCGCCCCCTCGGGTTTCTGTCTCAGTGTCCCCCTCTCCCCCTCGGGTTTCTGTCTCAGTGTCCCCCTCTCCCCCTCAGGTTTCTCTGTCCGTGTCCCCCTCCCCTTCGGGCTTGTGTGTCAGGGTCGCCTCTCCCCCTTGGGTTTCTGTGTCAGTGTCCCCCCTCCCCTGTCGGGTTTCTGTGTCAGTGTCGCTGCCCCCTCCCCCACACCCCCATGGGTTTCTGTCTCAATGTCCCCTCCCTTCCCCTCAGGTTTCTGTGTCAGTGAGCCCCCTCCCCCTCGTCAGGTGTCTGTGTCAGCATCTCCCCTCCCCCTCCAGTATCTGTGTCATTGTCCCTCCCTCCCTCTCGGGTTTCTGTGTTATTGTGACCCCCTCCCTCTCGGTTTGTGTCAGTTTGCCCCCTCCCCCTCACTTTCTGTGTCAGTCTGTCCCCTTCCCCCTCGGGTTTAGAAATATAGAAACATAGAAAAACTACAGCACAAAACAGACCCTTCAGCCCCACAAGTTGTGCCGAACATATCCCTACCTTCTAGGCCGACCTATAACCCTCCATCCTATTAAGAACAAACAAAGAACAAAGAACAATACAGCACAGGAACAGGCCCTTCGGCCCTCCAAGCCCGTGCCGCTCCCTGGTCCAACTAGACCATTCTTTTGTATCCCTCCATTCCCACTCCGTTCATGTGGCTATCTAGATAAGTCTTAAACGTTCCCAGTGTGTCCGCCTCCACCGACCTGGGGAAAAAGCTTCCCACCGTTCACCCTATCTATGCCTTTCATAATTTTATACACCTCTATTAAGTCTCCCCTCATCCTCCGTCCCATGTACTCATCCAGGAGTCTCTTAAAAGACCCTATTGAGTTTGAGTTTCTCTGTCAGTATGTCCCCTCCCCCTCGGGTTTCTATGTAAGTGTTTCCCCCCCCCCCCCCCCCCCCCCCCCCCCCTCACCCCTCCCCTTGGTATTCTGTGTCAGAGTCTCTCCCTCTGGGGTTTCTGTGTCACTGTGCCCCCCTCCCTCTCGGGTTTCTGTGTCAGTCTCCGCCCCTCCTCCTTGGGTTTTTGTGCCGATGACCCCCCCCTCCCCTCGGGTGTCTGTGTCAGCGTCTCCCCTCTCCCTCCGGTTTCGGTGTCAGTGTCCCTCCCTCCCCCTTGGGTTTCTGTGTCAGTATCTCCACTGACTCAAGGGGTTCGATCTCAGTGTCCCCCTCGGGTGTCTGTGTCAGTGTCCCCCACTCCCCATCGGGTTTCTGTGTCAGTCTTCCCCTGTCCCCCTAGGGGTTCTGCGCCAGTGTCTCCCCCTACCCTCTCGGGGTTCTGCGCCAGTGTCTCCCCCTCCCCCTCGGTTTGTGTCAGTTTGTCCCCTCCCCCTCGGTTTGTGTCAGTTTGCCCCCTCCCCCTCAGTTTCTGTGCCAGTATGTCCCCTCCCTCTCGGGTTTCTCTGTCAGTGTTTCCCCCCACCCACACGGGATTCTGTGTCAGTGCCCCCCACCCCCCCCCCCCCCCCCCCCCCCTGGGGTTTCTGTGTCAATGTGCCCTCCTCCCTCTCAGGTTTCTGTGTCAGTCTCTCCTCTCTCTTCTCCCCCCTCCCCCTCGGGTCTCTGTGTCCCCCACCGGCCCCTTGGATTTCTGTGTCAGTGTCCCCCTCCTCCCCCTCGTGGTTCTGTGTCAGTGTCCCCTCCCCTGCGGGTTTCTGTGTCAGTGTCACCTTCCCCCTAAAGTTTCTGTGTCAGTGTCAGTAAGCCCACTGCCCCACGGGGTTCTGTCTCAGTGTCACCCCTTCCCTCTTGGGTTTCTGTGTCAGTGCCCCCCTCCCCCTCGAGTTTATTTGTCACCGCCCCCCTTTCCCCCTCGGGTTACTGCGTCTGTGTTCCCCCTTCCTCCCCCCCCCGGGTATCTGTGTCATTGTCCCCCCTCGGGTTTCTCTCTCAGTGTGACCTCCACCCCCTAGCGTTTCTGTGTTAGTGTGCCCCCTCCGCCTCGGGTTTCTGTGTCAGTGTCCCCCCTCTCCCCCTCGGGTCTCTGTTAGTATTCCCCCCTCCCCCTCGGGTTTCTCTCTCAGTGTGACCCCCGCCCCCTCGCGTTTCTGTGTCAGCGAGCCCCCTCCCCCTCAGGATTCTGTGTCCATGTCCCGCCCAACCCCTCTGGGTTTTTGTGTCAATGTCCCACCCCACCCGCCGGGTTTCAGTGTCAGTCTCCCCCCCTCCTCCTTGTGGTTCTGTGTCAGTGTCCCTCACCCATTGGGTTTCTGTGTCAGTGTCCCTCCCCTCCCCCTCAGATTCCTGTGTCAGTGTCTCCCTTCTCCTCAGATTTTGGGATCCGTGCCCTCCCTCCCCCTCAGGTTTCTCTCTCAGTGAGCCCCTCCCCCTCAGGTTTCTTTATCAGTGTGCCTCCCTCCCTCTCGGGTTTCTGTGTCAGTGACCCCCACTCCCCCTTGGGTCTCATTGTCACTATGTGTCCCCCCCTCCCTCTCGGTTTTCCATGTCTGTCTGACTCCACCCACTCAGGATACTGTCTCAGTGTCCACCTCTCCCCCACGGGTTTCTGTCTCCATGTCCCTCCCCCTCGGGTTTCTGTGTCAGTGTCCCCCTTCCCCTTAGAATTCTGGATCCATGTCCCACCCTCCCTCTTGGGTTTCTCTGTCAGTGTGACCCCCACCCCCTCGGGTTTCTGTGTCAGTGTGACCCCCACCCCCTCGGGTTTCTGTGTCAGTGTGACCCCAACCCCCTCGGGTTTCTGTGTCAGTGTCCCCCCCTCCCCCTCGGGTTTCTGTGTCAATGTCCCCCCTCCCCCTCGGGTTTCTGTGTCAGTGTCCCCCCCACCCCCTCGGGTTTCTGTGTCAGTGTCCCCCCCTCCCCCTCGGGTTTGTGTCAGTGTCCCCCCCTCCTTCTCGGGTTTCTGTGTCAGTGTGTCCCCCTCCCCCTCAGGTTTCTGTGTCAGTGTCCCCCCCTCCCCCTCAGGTTTCTGTGTCAGTGTCGCCCCCTCCCCCTCGGGTTTCTGTGTCAGTGTCACCCCCTCCCCCTCAGGTTTCTGTGTCAGTGTCCCCCCCTCCCCCTCGGGTTTCTGTGTCAGTGTCCCCCCCCTTCCCCTCGGGTTTCTGTGTCAGTGTCCCCCCCTCCCCCTCGGGTTTCTGTGTCAGTGTCCCCCGCTCCCCCTCTGGTTTCTGTGTCAGTGTCCCCCCCTCCCCCTCGGGTTTCTGTGTCAGTGTCCCCCCCTCCCCCTCGGGTTTCTGTGTCAGTGTCCCCCCGCTCCCCCTCGGGTTTCTGTGTCAGTGTCCCCCCCTCCCCCTCGGGTTTCTGTGTCAGTGTCCCCCCCTCCCCCTCGGGTTTCTGTGTCAGTGTCCCCCCCTCCCCCTCGGGTTTCTGTGTCAGTGTCCCCCCTCCCCCCTCAGGTTTCTGTGTCAGTGTCCCCCCCTCCCCCCTCAGGTTTCTGTGTCAGTGTCCCCCCCACCCCCCTCAGGTTTCTGTGTCAGTGTCCCCCCCTCCCCCTCTGGTTTCTGTGTCAGTGTCCCCCCCTCCCCCTCGGGTTTCTGTGTCAGTGTCCCCCCCTCCCCCTCGGGTTTCTGTGTCAGTGTCCCCCCCTCCCCCTCGGGTTTCTGTGTCAGTGTCCCCCCCTCCCCCTCGGGTTTCTGTGTCAGTGTCCCCCCCTCCCCCTCGGGTTTCTGTGTCAGTGTCCCCCCCTCCCCCTCGGGTTTCTGTGTCAGTGTCCCCCCCTCCCCCCTCAGGTTTCTGTGTCAGTGTCCCCCCCACCCCCCTCAGGTTTCTGTGTCAGTGTCCCCCCCTTCCCCCTCAGGTTTCTGTGTCAGTGTCCCCCCCTCCCCCTCAGGTTTCGGCATCTGTTTTCCCTCCTTCCCTCGGGTTTCTCTCTCAGTGTGACCCTCTCCCCCTTCGCTTTCTGTGTCAATGTCACCCTCCCCCTCGGGTTTCTCTGTCAGTGCCCCCCTTGCTCTTGGGTTTCTGCGTCAGTGTCTCTCTCCCCCCCCCCACTCCCCCTGTCAGGTTTCTGTGTCAGTTTGTCCCCTCCCCCTCGGGTTTCTCTGTCAGTGTGCCCCCCTTGCTCTTGGGTTTCTGCGTCAGCGTCCCCCCCCCCCCCCACCCCGTCAGGTTTCTGTGTCAGTTTGTCCCCTCCCCCTCGGGTTTCTGTATCAGTGCCCCCCCCCCACTCCCTCGGGATAATGTCTTAGTGTCCACCTTCCCCCTCGGGTTTCTGTCTTAGTGTTCCTCCCCAACCTCTCGGGTTTCTGCGTCAGTGTCCCCCCCTTCCCTCAGGTTTCGGCATCAATGTTCCCTCCTTCCCTCGGGTTTCTCTCTCAGTGTGCCCCCTCCCCTCAGGTTTCTCTCTCAGTGTGACCCCCTCCCCCTCGGGTTTCCATGTCAGTGCCCCCGCCTGCCACTCGGGTGTCTGTGTCAGTGTCCCCCCTCCCCCTCGGGTTTCTGTGTCACTGTCTCCCCCCCCCCCTCGGGTTTGTGTCACTGTCCCCCCCACCCCCTCGGGTTTGTGTCACTGTCCCCCCCACCCCCTCGGGTTTCTGTGTCACTGTCCCCCCCTCTCCCTCGGTTTTCTGTGTCAGTTTGTGCCCTCCCTCTTCCGTACACCTTGTTTCCCCCATCCCAGATGTTGCATGTTGATGGTGATCAAAAATGTGCCAAATGATCAGAAACGTATGGTTAATTAAGCATCAAAGCCATTGGTTTGACTGTGAGATAACATATTAGCATTAGGATTTCAGATATATAGTAAACAATTTCAAATATGTGGGTTTTTAACAAAAGTCTCCACAATCCAGGAAGAATATATAACTTATGTTTCATTTCCAATATCTGTCAGGAAACTTTGGACCTTAAAATTCCTTTGTGCTTTACCCCTGATAGGTTTGTCAAAGGGGAACCAATCATTTTGCTTTGAAATGAAGGTTTTGGGATGAATTTCTTTGGAGATGCCTCTTTTGTACATTCACATTGACAACGTGAAAATCGACAAGAGTGACACTAATGTCGATAACTTGGTTGTTATAAGGTCCTTCATCAAAATATTTGTTCCATGCATTTTACTTTTCCTCAACGAAGTATATTGCTGTGAAACAAACTGCAGAGAAAAAGCAGCCTTTCATTCTACAAGACTCACCTGTCTCCAAAATGCTCTTTCAATCGGTAGCCACCAAGGAGCAGACTGAAACAGCAATATGTCAGCACGTCATTCTTCCAAATAATGTTACCATGCATAAAACATAACATTCTACTTTTCACTGCAGCATTAGTGAACATTAGTCAGCATTAGCAAAGTTTGTGGCTATTTTTGACTTTTAAAAACATTACAAACAAAAATATTAGAAAAAAATGCGAGTCCGTACAAACAAAAACTTCAGTAGGATCTAGTGTATGCTCTTAAACATTGTCTCATAGTCATAAAGTAATAAGGACTCAGTATGGCAGCAGTAGTTTTTGCGGCAAAAATAGTACAGACTACAAACACTGGTGGGAGTTGTGTATACAGCAAACACTGACAGGAGTTGGGTATACAGCAAACACTGATCGGAGTTGGGTATACAGCAAACACTGACAGGAGTTGGGTGATGTGGAGATGCCGGCGTTGGACTGGGGTAAACACAGCGAGTTGGGTATACAGCAAACACTGACGGGAGTTGTGTATACAGCAAACACTGACGGGAGTTGTGTATACAGCAAACACTGACAGGAGTTGTGTATACAGCAAACACTGACAGGAGTTGTGTATACAACAAACACTGACAGGAGTTGGGTATACAACAAACACTGACGGGAGTTGTGTATACAGCAAACACTGACTGGAGTTGTGTATACAGCAAACACTGACGGGAGTTGTGTATACAGCAAACACTGACAAGGAGTTGTGTATACAACAAACACTGACAGGAGTTGGTTATACAACAAACACTGACGGGAGTTGTGTATACAGCAAACACTGACGGGAGTTGTGTATACAGCAAACACTGACGGGAGTTGTGTATACAGCAAACACTGACAGGAGTTGTGTATACAACAAACACTGACAGGAGTTGGTTATACAACAAACACTGACGGGAGTTGTGTATACAGCAAACACTGACGGGAGTTGGGTATACAGCAAACACTGACGGGAGTTGGGTATACAGCAAATACTGATCGGAGTTGAGCATACAGCAAACACAGACAGGAAATGTTTATACAGCAAACACTGATGGGAGTTGTTTATAGGCCACCAAACTGTAGTGTTAATGTTGGCTACGGTATAAAGTAGGAAATTAGAGCTTTGTGTAATGTGGGTAATACAGTAATAACAGACAACTTCAATTCACTCATCAACCAGATCAGCACTAATGCTCTGAAGGAGGAATTCCTGGAGTGTGTACGAAATAGATTTTTGGAGCAGTATGTTGAGAGCTGTTGTGTAATGAGAAAGGGCTGATTAATAACCTTGCTATGAAGCAGCCTTTGGGAAATAATGACCATAATATGTCAGAATTTTGTATTAAGTTTGAAAGTGATGTCGTTCATTCTGAAACCTGGGTCTTAAAGGAAATTATAAAGGTATGAAGGGCAAGTTAGCTATACCAGATTGGGAAAAAATCCTAAAAGATTTGACCATAAGAACCATAAGACATAGGAGCAGAATTAGGCCACTCAGCCCATCGAGTCTGCTCTGCCATTCAATCATGGCTGATATTTTTCTCATCCCCATTCTCCTGCCTTTTCCCCATAACGCCTGTTCCCCTTATTAATCAAGAACCTATCTGTCTTAAAGGTAGACTGGCAATGGCTAGTATTCAAAGAAATACTACACAGTCAACAACAGATATTAATTCCTCTAAGACATAAACACCTCAAGGGAAAGGTATATCAGCTGTACTTAACAAAAAAATTAAAGATTGCATTAGATCAAAGCCTTATAAGGATCCCTAAAAACGTGGTAAGTCTGAGGAGCTTGGGAGCAATTCAGAACCCAGCAGCAGAGGACCAAACGAAAGTGAATATGAAAACAACATAGAAACTAGGAGTAGGCCATTCAGTCTTTTAAGCCTGCTCCACCATTCAGTATGATCATGGCTGATCCTCTATCTAAATGCCATATTCCGCTTTCTCCCTTGAAGCCACTCAAATCTAAAAAAATCTTTCTCTTTCTTGAATACATTCAGTGGCCAGCCTTCTGTGGCACAGATTCACTATCCTGGGTGAAGAAATTTTCCCTCATCTCAGTTCTAAATGGTGTATCTCGTATCCTGAAACGGTGCCTCCTGGTTCTAGATTCTTCAAACAAAGGAAAATATTCTCCCTGCATCTGGTCTGTCCAGCCCTGTTAGAATTTTATACATTTCAATCAGATCTTCTCTCATCCAAATCTCTAGTGAATACAGGTATAGTTGAACCAATCTCTCCTCATAGGACAGTCTTGCAACCCCAGCATCAGCGAGTGAACCTCCCTCTATAGTAAGAATATCCTTTCTTAGGTAGGGAGACCAAAACTGCATGAAAACTAGTGAGAAACATAAAGGCAGACAGTAAAAACTTTTGTAGTATGTCAAAAGTATAAAATTAGCTAGGACAAATGTGCGAACATTAGATAGAATCACACAGTGCAGAAGAGGTGCTTGGGCCATCGACTCTGCGCCGATACATTAGAAACATCTGAACTCTCACCTAATCCCATCTGCCAGCACTTGGCCCCATAGCCCTGAATGTTATGACATTCTCGTGCATCAGTCGCTGAAAGTAAGCATGCAGGTATAGCAGGCAGTAAAGAAGGCAAATGGTTATGTTGGTCTTCGTAGTCAGAGGATTTGAGTAGAGCAAGGACAGCGTTCCTCAGATAAGGAAACCAAAACTGCACACAATATTCCAAGTGTGGCCTCACCAACGCTCTATACAATTAGGTGTTTTGCTGTAATTGTATAGGGCGTTGGTGAGGCCACACCTGGGGTATCGTGTGCAGTTTTGGTGTACTTATCTGAGGAAGGATGTCCTTGTTATACAGGGAGTATGGGGAAGGTTTACCAAGTGTGGAGTTTGCACATTCTCCTCGTGTCTGCGTGGGTTTCCTCCGGGTGCTCCGGTTTCCTCCCACAGTCCAAAGATGTGCGGGTTAGGTTGATAGGCCATACTCAAAATTGCCCTTAGTGTCCTGAGATGCGTAGGTTAGAGGGATTAGTGGGTAAATATGTAGGGATATGGGGGTAGGGCCTGGGTGGGATTGTGGTCAGTGTAGACTCGATGGGCCGAATGGCCTCTTTCTGTACTGTAGGGTTTCTATGATTCTATGATTCAAGCTGATTCCTGACATGACAGGTCTGTCATATGAGGAGAGACCAAGTCGGTTAGGATTATCTTCACTGGAGTTTAGAAGTGTGAGAGGGGACCTCATAGAAACTTATAAAATTCTAACAGGGTTAGATAGATTCAGGAAAAATGTTCCCAATGGTGGGGGAGTCCTGAACTAGGGGTCATAGTTTGAGGCTAAGGAGTAAACCTTTTAGAACTGAGGAGAAATTTCTTCACCCAGAGGGTGGTGAATGTGTGGAATTCACTACCACAGAAAGTAGTTGAGGCTAAAATGTTGTCTGACTTCAAAAAGAGATTAGATATAGCTCTTGGTGCTAAAGGGATCAAGGGATATGGGGGAAGGGGGGAATCAGGATATTGAATTCGATGATCAGCCATGATCAAAATGAATGGCAGGGCAGTCTCACAGGGCTGAATGGTGTATTCCTGCTTCTGGTTTCTATGTGCCAAGTCCTCATCCAGATACCTTTTAAAGCAAGTGAGGCAACCCACCACTACCACCCTCTCAGGCAGTGCATTCCAGACCATCACCATCCTCTGGGTAAAAAAGGTTTTCCTCACACCCCCCCTAAACCTCCTGCCCCTCGCCTTGAACCTATGTCCCCTTGTGACTGACCCTTCGACGAAGGGGAACAGCTGCTCCTTATCCACTCTGTCCATGTCCCTCATAATCTTGTACACCTCGATCAGGTCGCCCCGTCCCAACCTCAGTCTTCTCTGCTTCAATGAAAACAACCCAAGCCTATCCAGCCTCTCTTCATAACTTAAATGTTCCATCGCAGGCAGCATCCTGGTTAATCTACTTTGCACCCCTTCCAGTGCAATCACATCCTTCCTAATAATGTGGTGGCCAGAACTGCACACAGTAGTCTAGCTGTGGCCGAAGTTCTATACAACTCCAACGTGACTTCCCTGCTTGTGTAATTTGTGCCTCGATTGATAAAGGCAAGTTTCCATTTGCCTTTTTCACCACCCTTCTAACATGCCCTTCCGCTTTCGGAGATCTGAGGACAAACACGCTAAGGTCCCTTTGTTCCACAGAACTTCCAAGTCCTACCATTTATTGAGTTCTTCCTGTCAAATTAATCCTTCCAAAGTGCATCACCTCACACTTTTCAGGGTTAAATTCCATCTGCCACTTATCTATTTGTCTATATTCCATCTGTATTGCAGGTGAGGACAGAAGGATTAATAGTGGAGAACAAGGAAACTAAGGTTACTTTGTGCCTGTTGTGACGTTAGTATATCTTTAAGAAATGTTTTTTTAAATCATGTTCTCTGCACTATCATAGCTTCAATTTTCTTTTATTATGGCACCGGCTGGCTGCTAGAAATCCTTTCATTGCTCCTTCAATTGCTTAAATGGGCTTTTGTTTATTTTTTCCTCTGGGTCTCGGGTACTTTCTGGGATTGTTTAATGGCCCTGCATTGTTAGGCGGAAGATTGGTTGGCAGGTCATGTGCTTTGGACAGTTTTTTTTTCTTTTATAGTGAATTCAAGGTTTCACTTTTAATTTGGCAGCAGTTTTAGTTTAGAAGAGAGTGGACATCAAACTGAAACAAAGTGTTTCTCTCTCGCTTGTTACGGAAATTCTGCTGTTAGCTGGAAGCAAGTTTCCTGGCCTTCCTGGAGTGGAAAATCTGCTGTTGGTGGTTGGCTTGCCTAGAGTCTCTCTCTCTCTCTCTGGTGTTTTGGGAAGCTGTTCTGAGAAAGTTCACTCGGCTTCGTCCTGTGATGAGAGGTTTATTTTATGAAGAAAGGTTGTGGGTCTCTACCCAGTTAGGTTTAGGTGAATAAAAATGATCTTATTGAAACATCAAAGATTTAAAAGGGACTGGATAGGGTGGCTATCAGGAGGATGTGGGGAAAGCGAGAACCCAGGCTGATAGTTTAAGTATGAGGTCTCCCTCTTAAGATGAATGAGGAGAATTATTTTCTCTCAAGGGGTCATTAGAGTATGGAATTCTCTTCCCCAGAAGGCAATGCAGGCTAGGTCTTTAAATTTACTTCAGAATGAGTTAAACAGACTTTTAGTAGACAAAGGAGTCAATGATTACGCAGTGTGGACAGGAGAGTGGAGCTGAGCCTATAACCAGATCAGCCATGATCTTATTGGATACTGCAGCAGGCTCAAAAAGCTCAATGGTCTCCCCCTGTCCCCAAGTACTACTTTCCGACAAATAAAAGCAAAATACTGCGGATGCTGGAACTTGAAACAGAAAAATGCTGGAAAATCCCAGCAGGTCTGACAGCATCTGTGGAGAGAACACAGCCAACATTTCGAGTCAAGATGACCTTTCATCCAGCTCGGACAAAGAGTCATCCAGACTTGAAACATTGATTCTATTCTCGCTCCACAGATGCTGTCAGAGCTGCTGAAATTTTCCAGCATTTTCTGCCTTTTTTCCTTTTTCCTTCTGAGATTGCAATGAATCATTATCACCGAGCATTGCTATTTCGTCCATTGACTCCACACAGGCTCTAACAAACAGCAATCCAGTTAGTCCCACTCTCCCAGTATTTCCCCAGACCCCTGCCATTTGTCGCCTTCATGTATTTCTCCACTTCCCTTTCGAAGGTTACTATTGAATCTGTATCCACCAGCCAAGCAGGCAGTGCACCTGCCCTTAATCATTCACTGCATTCAAAATAATCCTCATGTCGCCCCTGCTTCTTTTCTCTGGATATTAACCCTTCACTGTAAGAGGTCTAACAACACCAGGTTAAAGTCCAACAGGTTTATAACCTGTTGGACTTTAACCTGGTGTTGTTAGACCTCTTCCTGTGTTTACCCCAGTCCAATGCCGGCATCTCCACATATTAACCCTTCAGACATAGGAGATGGAAAAATAAATTAAAAAATAAAACAAAATGGTAAGAATATTCACTTAAGAAGGAAGAAATTGACCAATAGTTTTAGGATGCCTTGAATGAATACAGGGGTTAGGTCAATTTAGGTTCTTTGCATTAGATTGCTAGAAGTCATTTATCTCAGTCCAAGGACATCATTGCATGAGTATCTCAGGGTAGTGTCCTCGACCCAGCCATCTTCAGCTGCTTCACCAATGGCCTTCCCTCCATCATAAGGTCAAAAGCAAGATCAAGCCTGATGATTGCAATGTTCAGTATCATTCACATCTCCTCAGATACTGAAGCAGTCCCATGTGTATAAAGCAATAACAGATTTGGGCTCTATTTTATACTAGTTTTCATGGATCTAGACATCCATGTTTATTTCCAACCCCATTGTCCTCAAGAAGGTGACATTGAGCAAGCTTCTTGAGGCACTTACAGTCTGCATGGTGTAAGCACACCAGAATTGTTGAGAAGGAAGTCCTAGGGTACTGACCCAACATTGATAAGTGGCAAGTTACCATTAATTCCAGCATTGCTGCCTCACAGAGCCAGGGACCCGGGTTTGATTTCCAGCTTGGGTCACTGTCTGTGTGAAGTCTACACATTCTCTCCGTGTCTGTGTGGGTTTCCTCCGGGTTCTCCAATTTTCTCCCACAGTCCAAAGACGTGCAGGTTAGGTGAATTGGCCATGCTAAATTCTCCCTCAGTATACCCGGACGGGTGCCAGAGTGTGGCAACTAGGAGATTTTCACAGTAACTTAATTGCAGTGTGAATGAAAGCCTATTTGTGACTAATAAATAAACTTATAAATCAACTTTTATCAGTGCCAGACAATGATTATTTCCAACAACAGAGAACCTAACCATCTCCCTTTGACATTAGAGACCAAAGGAAACTGCAAAGCGATGAAGGTGAGATGGGAAATAGGCTAAAAGTGACAAATGAAATTCAATGTCAGTATGAAGTGATGTATTTGCTTAGAATTGTGCAGGCTTAGGGCTGTGGAAGAGCAAGAGGGATTGGTGCAGCAGGTTCATAAGACATCAGTACTTCAGCTTGATTTGGTTGGGAAACAAAAATCTAGAATTCTAAGAGTTATCAAGTGTTGTTGAACATAAAAGTCACCAGGTGACAAAGGGCCAGAAATTTTGCTTGGTTTCCTTTGCTGAATGCAACCCTGCCCTAATTGGATATGCTAAGCATCAAGTCTATTATCACTTACACATATCCTCCTGGTTCTTCCCTTTCTAAATTTTATATACATTTGTCACTAAACAATATTTAACAAATTTCAACAAATTACATCTGCCATAATTGTGCCCACATGCATTTACCATCAATGTTTTTCCATAACTCCTTGGCTATCTCATCGTGTTCTACTGCCCCCAACCCAAACTCATTGATGTCAAAGAATTTCATAGAACCCCCAAAAGTACAGGAATAGGCCATTTGGCTCATCAAGTCTGCACTGACTCTCTGACAGTGTCTTACCCAGGCCCTCTCCCTCACCCTATCCCCATAACCCTACACATTCTACTTTGGCTAATCTATCTTGAGATACTAAAGGGCAATTTAGCATGGCCAATCCACCTAATCTGCACATTTTTGGACTGTGGGAGGAAACAAGTTTTTAATGGGGGGGTTAGAAGTTAACTATGAGGTGCTTATTAGAGAAGTATTTCCTCTGAGACCTACACCCTTATTGATCAACATAAAGATTCTGGATACAAAATCAGATTTCCTTATGGAACCTTATGTCTACAACATTCATTCTAAGTGCAATATTGAAACACAACTTCAGTAATGAGAACTAATATTACCTGAATTCTTTGTGTCACTTTGCTTTTCAATTCTTCCGATACAAAGTCTTCAAATACGAAACTCCAGCCAAATGACTCTGCTTCTGTTTTGTATTTTTGTGATCTGATAAATTCTCTGAAAAAAGAGAAACTAAGTAACAGTGACAAGAGCAGACACAGAAATTCTGCTGTGTAAATTCGCTTCTCGGCCTTTTGGCTAAGGTCAAGTGTATGGACAGGCTGCACTTGGTTGAGGTCATTAGGTTACATTTAAGCTTCATTTGAAGCAATTTTTAAAAGCGGCATCTCGGCCTTTTGGCTAAGATGCAAATAAGATCAAGCCTTGGAGGAGGTGAGTCTGCACCTACTCCAATCAGCTTGGCTCATGTAGATCAGGCCCAAGACAGGAGTGTAGGCCCTGTCTTGTCAGCTTGGATTGGAAATGTCTCAACTTGTTGAGACTCTGAATTGGACTTGATTTGATTGAATTGGAAAAGTATTTTTAAAAATTCATCAGTGAATGTGACAGGTGTGTTTGTATTCTGCTGTGCTATTGATCAGTAAAATGAACCACAAACACTGCTGCTGCTGAGCGGCTCAATTTCTTCATGTTGGGAAGCTGTGGCCAGAAATGTCTCCATTTTGATTCTCATTGTGGAGGCATGCTTGACTTGCATATCCTGGAGAGGGAGAAATGGTCAGCCTTGGATCCCATTATCCAACAGACCCTGTTGTGCTCACACATGAAGAACAGACAGAGTTGGGCAATTGTCATTTCAGGATCTGCGCCTACCAGACTCAACAATCCTCAGCAGTATGGAGAACATTGATGGAAAGTTGGAATTTGCGAAAAGCACAATTCTGATGCTGGTTCATAAGTAAGTTCATAAGAAATAGGAGCAGGAGTAGGCCATCTAGCCCCTCAAGCCTGCCCCGCCATTCATTAAGATCATGGCTGATCTGAAGTGAATCAGTTCCACTTACCCGCCTGCTCCCCATAACCCTTAATTCCCCTACCGATCAGAAATCCATCTATCCGTGACTTAAACATATTCAACGAGGTAGCCTCCACCACTTCAGTGGGCAGCATTTTATGGTGTGTCAGCATTTTATTTTTGTTTAGTTGCTCACTCATCAAGGATATTGAATTGACTGAAATACTAATCCTCGTTCTAATTATTGTGGTAATATTAGCATGAGAGCCAATTTTTTTGCAGAAATGGAAGAGAAATAAACAAAGAAAAGCTCTGAATAGTAGCATTCATTGGATGTGATTTCACAAAGTCAATGCTACAAATGTGGCTTGGGATTGGGTAAAGAGTTTGATTTGGTTTGATTTATTGTCACGTATTAGCATATAGTGAAAAGTATTGTTTCTTGCCCGCTTTGCAGACAAAACATACCGTTCATAGAGAAGGAAACGAGAGAGTGCAGAATGTAGTGTTACAGTCATAGCTAGGGTGTGGAGAAAGATCAACTTAAAACAAGGTAAGTCCATTCAAAAGTCTGACTGCAGCAGGGAAGAAGCTGTTCTTGAGTTGGTTGGTACTTTCCTCTCTTAATGTTTAAGAACTGAGTATACAAATATTTTAGCTACAGAATTTGGTTTGGGGCAGTTGCTTCCAGACAATTTATTTTAAATTCATTTACAGGATGTGGGCATCATTGGCCAGGCCACCAATCCCTAACTGTCCACCAGAGGTGGTGGTGAGCTGCTTTCTTGTACCGCCACAGTCCCAGAGGTATATATACATATACACCACAGTGCTGTTAGTGAGGAAGTTCCAGGATTTTGACCCAGCAACATTGAAGGAACGGTGATATATCTCGGAGTCAGGATAGTGAGTGACTTGGAGGGGAACCCAGGGAATTTTGACCCAGCAACATTGAAGGAACGGTGATATATTTCGGAGTCAGGATGGTGAGTGACTTGGAGGGGAACCTCTAGGTGGTGGTGCTTCCAGGTATCTGCTGGTCGTGTCATTTTAGATGGTAGTGGTCGTATGTTTGAAGGTCTAAGGAGCATTGGTGAGTTGCTTGAGTGCATCCTGTAGATGGTACACACTGCTGCTACTGTTCGTCGGTGGTGGAGGGGGTGCATATTTGTGGATGGGATGCCAATCAAGCAGCTGCTTTGTCCTGGATAGTGTCGAGCTCCTTGAGTTGTTGGAGCTGCACCCATCCAAGCTTTGGGGAGTTGGGAGGTGAGTTTTTTGCTACAGGATTCCTAGCCTTGACCTTCTCTTGTGGCCACAGTATATATATGGCTAGTCCATCAGTTTCTGCAGCGTCGATCGACGCCAATAATTCCTCATCTAGAAATTATTTAAAGCAAATGGTTTTAAAACCAACCATTTTGGTCTAACCTAAATTCTGCGTTGGTGACTGGATGCTGATTTAATGCAAATGGTTTCACAGTTATTTTTCTGACAGGAGCTTCTCCATCTCGAGCATCTGCTTCAGCGGTGCCCATGTGAAATGTGCCACCAGGCAGCTTCACATCCATCGCATCTACAAGGTAAACACACAAGATACAAAGAAATGAAAGGAATAATAAATAAGGGTTATTACTTGTAAACTAAGTAAGGAAAGCAGTTCGAGCTTCCTCTGCCAATTAATAAGATCACAGTTGATCTATCTGTAACCTCCCACTCACCTCCCATAACCGATCATTTCCTTGCTCTTCAAGAAACAATCTAGCCCTGAAAACATTCAAAGACTCTACTTCCACTGCCTTTTGAAAAAGGGAGTTTCAAAAACTCCCGACACTGACAGAAAAAAGTTCTCCTCATCTGTCTTAACTGGGTGACCCCTTATTTTTAAACAGTGACCCCTAGTTCTAGATTCTCCCACAAGAGGAAACATCCACTCCACATCCACCATGTCAATACCCCTCAGGATCTTATGTTTCAATCAACTCATTTGCATCCTTCCTAAATGAGGTGAGCAATATTGTACGCAATAGTCCAGAAGCTCTCGCTAGTGCTCTGTACAACTGAAGCATAAAATCCTAATTTTACACTCAATTCCCATCACAATAAATAACATTCCACTAGCTTTCCTAATTACTTGCTGTACCTATAGGTGATTCATGCACTAGGACACCCAGAACCTCTGCATCTCAGAGTTCTGCAATCTCTCACCATTTTAATATGCTTCTTTTTTTTCTTCCTGCCAAAATGGACAATTCCACATTTGCCCACATTACTGTCCATTAAAGTTTATTTATTAATCACAAGTAAGGCTTACATTAACACTGCAATGAAGTTACTGAGAAATTCCCCTAGTTGCCACACTCCGGCGCCTGTTCGTGTCAATGCACCTAACCAGCTGCTTCTTGTCCACCCACTTAACTATCTGTATCCCTTTCAGCCTCCTTGCATCCTCTTCACAACTTACCTCCCTACTCATCTTTGTATCATCAGCAAATTTAGTAACCATCCCATCAATCCCTTCATCTAAGTCATTGATATAAATTGTAAATAGTTGAGCTCCCAGCATTGGTCCACCACTCAAAGAACAGTACAGCACAGGAATAGGCCCTGCTGTTTGCTGCTGGATCTGGTTGCTGCTGAAACTTGTGCTGCTGCTTTTGTTGCAGTCATGGTGGCATGGGACAAGGAACAAAGAACAGTACAGCACAGGATCAGGCCCTTCGGCCCTCCAAGCCTGTGCCGATCATGGTGCCTGCCTAAACTAAAACAGAATGCAATTATGGAATCCGTATCCTTCCATTCCCATCCTATTCATGTATTCGTCCAGATGCCCCTTAAATGCTGCTATCGTAACTGCTCCCACCACCTCCCCGGGCAGGATGTTCCAGACATTCACCACCCTCTGTGTAAAAAACTTGCCATGCACATCTCCTCTAAACTTTTCCCCACGCACCCTAAACCTATGTCCCCTAGTACTTGACTTTTCTATCTTAGGAAAGAGCATCTGACTATCCATTCTGTCCATGCCACTCAATCTTGTAAACCCCTATCAGGTCGCCCCCTCAAACTCGTCATTCCAGTGAGAACAAACTGAGTTCATCCAACCTCTCCTCGTAGCTAATACGCTGCAGACCAGGCAAAATCTTGGTAAACCTCTTCTGTACCCTCTCCAAAGCATCCACACACCCCCTCCCCTCTACCCCCTCCTCCTCCTCTACCCGCCCCCCCCCCCGTCCTCCCCCCTCTCCCCACCCACCTCCTCCTCCCCCCCGCCAGCCCCCTTCCCCAACTCCCCCCATCAGCACCCTGCCCCTCCTCCCGGCCCACCCCCCACCTCCTCCCCCCCACCCCTCATTCCCCTCCACACCCCCATTCCATTCCTCTCTCCTCCCCCCCTCCCACCACTCCTCCACCTCCCCCACCCATCCCCTACCTCCCCTCCTACCCCCACTCCCCTCCCCCACCTCCTCTCTGCCGCCTCTCCCCTCATCTCCCCACCTCCCTCCCCCCTCCTACCCCCACTCCCCTCCCCCACCTCCTCTCTGCCGCCTCTCCCCTCCTCCCTCCCCCCTCCTACCCCCACTCCCCTCCTCCCACCCCCCTCCTCCCCCCACTCCCCTCCCCTCATCTCCCCACCGCCCTCCCCTCCTCCCCCAACAACACCCTCCCACCTCTCCTCCACCCCTATCCCCCCGTCTCTCCCCCTACACCACCCAAACCACCACCCTCCCACTCCCCCTCCTCTTTGCCGCTCCGCTCCCCTGTCCTCCCCTGTCCTCCCCTCTGCCCCCTCTTCCCCCGTCCACCCCCTCCCGCCCTCCGTCCTCTCCCCTCCCGACCTCTCCCCCCGACCTCTCCCCTCCCCTCCCACCTCTCCCCACTCCCCACCACTGCCCTCCCCGCCACCTCTCCCCTCCCCCCACCTCACCTCTTCCCCTCTCCCACCCCCCACCTCTCCCCCACCTCTCCCCTCCCCCCACCTCACCTCTTCCCCTCTCCCCACCTCACCTCTTCCCCTCTCCCCACCACTGCCCTCCCCCCCGACCTCTCCCCTCTCCTCCCCCCCGCCCACTCTCCCCCCCGCCCCCCTCGCCTCCCCTCTCTCCCCCCCCGCCCCCCCCTCTCCCCCCCCGGCCCCCCTCTCTCCGCCCCCGACCCCCTCCCCGCCCCTCCCCCCCGGCCCCCCTCTCTCCCCCCCCTGCCCCCCCCTCTCCCCCCTGCCCCCCCTCTCTCCCCCCGCCCCCCTCACCCCCCCGCCCCCCCTCTTCTCCCCCTCTCCCCCCCTCTACACCCCCGCCCCCCTCTCTCCCCCCCTCTACCCCCCCGCCCCCTCTACCCCCCCGCCCCCCTCTCTACCCCCCCGCCCCCTCTCTCCCCCCCCGCCCCCCCCTCTCTCCCCCACCCGCCCCCCCTCTCTACCCCCCCGCCCCCCCTCCCCCCCGCCCCCCCTCTCTCCCCCCCCGCCCCCCCTCTCTCACCCCCTCTCCCCCCCACCCCCCCCCTCTCCCCCCCCGCCCCCCCTCTCTCCCCCCTCTCCCCCCCACCCCCCCCCTCTCCCCCCGCCCCCCCACTCTCCCCCCCCGCCCCCCCCACTCTCCCCCCCGCCCCCCCCTCTCTCCCCCCCCACCCCCCCCTCTCCCCCCCTCTCACCCCCCCGCCCCCTCTCTCCCCCCCCGCCACCCCTCTCTCCCCCCCGCCACCCCTCTCTGCCCCCCGTCCCCCCCTCTCTCCCCCCCGCCCCCCTCTCTCCCCTCCCCCAGCCCCCCTCTCTCCCCTCCCCCCGCCCCCCCTCTCTCTCCCCCCCGCCCCCCTCTCTCTCCCCCCCACCCCCCTCTCTCTCTCCCCCCGCCCCCCCTCTCTCTCTCCACCCCCCGCCCCCCTCTCTCTCCCGCCCCTCTCTCTCTCTCCCCCCCCCGCCCCCCTCTCTCTCCCCCCCGCCCCCCTCTCTCTCTCCCCCCCGCCCCCCTCTCTCTCCCCCCCGCCCCCCTCTCTCTCTCCCCCCCGCCCCCCTCTCTCTCTCCCCCCCCCCCCGCCCCCCTCTCTCTCTCCCCCCCGCCCCCCTCTCTCTCTCCCCCCTCTCTCTCTCCCCCCCCCGCCCCCCTCTCTCTCTCCCCCCCCGCCCCCTCTCTCTCTCCCCCCCCCGGCCCCCTCTCTCTCTCCCCCCGCCCCCCTCTCTCTCTCCCCCCCGCCCCCCTCTCTCTCTCCCCCCCCGCCCCCCTCTCTCTCTCCCCCCCCTCTCTCTCTACCCCCCGCCCCACTCTCTCTCTCCCCCCCCGCCCCCCTCTCTCCCCCCCCTCCGCCCCCCGGCTCTCTCTCCCCCCCCCTCCCCCCACTCCGCCCCCCCCTCTCTCTCCCCCCCCCTCCCCCCCCTCTCTCTCCCCCCCCCTCCCCCCCCTCTCTCTCCCCCCCCCTCCCCCCCTCTCTCTCCCCCCCTCTCTTTCCCCCCCCGCCCCCCCCTTCTCTCCCCCGCGCCCCTTCTCTCCCCCCCCGCCCCCCCTTCTCTCCCCCCCCGCCCCCCCTTCTCTCCCCCCCGCCCCCCCTTCTCTCCCGCCCCGCCACCCCCTCTCTCCCCCCCCGCCACCCCCTCTCTCCCCCCCCGCCACCCCCTCTCTCCTCCCCCGCCACCCCCTCTCTCCCCCCCGCCACCCCCTCTCTCCCCCCCGCCACCCCCTCTCTCCCCCCCCGCCACCCCCTCTCTCCCCCCCGCCACCCCCTCTCTCCCCCCCCGCCACCCCCTCTCTCCCCCCCCGCCACCCCCTCTCTCCCCCCCGCCACCCCCTCTCTCCCCCCCCGCCACCCCCTCTCTCCCCCCCCGCCACCCCCTCTCTCCCCCCCGCCACCCCCTCTCTCCCCCCCGCCACCCCCTCTCTCCCCCCCGCCACCCCCTCTCTCCCCCCGCCACCCCCTCTCTCCCCCCCGCCCCCCCCACTCCCCCCCGCCCCCCATCTCTCCCCCCGCCCCCCTCCTGCCCCCCTCTCTCCCCCCGCCCCACCTCCCGCCCCCCCACTCCCCCCCGCCCCCCCTCCCTCCCCCCCCCCCCCTCCCCCGGCCCCCCCTCTCTCCCCCCGCCCCCCCTCCCTCCCCCCGCCACCCCTCCCTCCCCCCACCCCCCCCCACCCCCCTCCCCCCCCCACCCCCCCTCCCCACCCCCCCTCCCCCCCTCTCCCCCCGTCCCCCCCTCCTTCCCTCCCCGCCCGTCCCCCCCTCCTCTCCCCCCTCCCCTCCCCCCCTTCCCCCCCCCCTTCCCCCCCTCCCTTCCCCCCCTCCATCCCCCCCTTCCCTCCCTCCCCTCCCCCCCCCTCCCCCCCCTCCCTTCCCCCTCCCCCCTCCCCCCCCTCCCTTCCCCCCCTCCCCGCCCGTCCCCCCCTCCTCTCCCCCCTCCCCTCCCCCCCCCTTCCCCCCCTCCCTTCCCCCCCTCCCTTCCCCCCCTCCCTTCCCACCTCCCCTCCCCCCCTCCCTCCCTTCCCCCTCCCCCCCTCCCCCCCTCCCCGCCCGTCCCCCCCTCCTCTCCCCCCTCCCCTCCCCTCCCCCCCTTCCCCCCCCCCCTTCCCCCCTCCCTTCCCCCCCTCCCTTCCCCCCCTCCCTTCCCCCCCTCCCTTCCCACCTCCCCTCCCCCCCTCCATTCCCCCCTCCCTTCCCCCCCCTCCCTTCCCACCTCCCCTCCCCCTCCCTTCCCACCTCCCCTCCTCCCCCCCTCCCTCCCTTCCCCCCCTCCTTCCCCTTCCCTCCCTTCCCCCCCTCCT